>NC_091930.1:32091569-32429069 GCF_041260155.1 Ptychodera flava
CGTACGATCGGTAATTATAAAAGTACACGTATGCTACTTTAAACGAATTTCTGTTATAACAGTTCAGAAATTGATCATTCTGTTTGAAATCATTTTTTTAGATATATCCGATGTTGTCATACATTTTGAGAATTACGGTACGGTCATTGAGGGTCACAAATACTACGCAAACTGCACCGCCGACGCAAACCCAACCGCCGTTATCTCATGGACCACACCCGATGGTGACGTCACGTTCACTGAAGAATTGGCAAAAGAAGATGCTCGGAGGGCAGACAGCGGTAACTACACTTGCACAGCAAAAGTAACCTACTGGGACGGGACAGTCGAAGTGACGCAGACCGGTTTCTATCTCGATGTACAATGTAGGTAATTCCACGAGAATATCTTAAAGACCCGCTAGTAATTATAGTAATCTTTGAAGTTCAAGTTCTTTTGTTTTTTATGTAATATACAGTTTCTCGGTATAATACCCAAATCATGTCGAACTGCGTTGTGTTGCCTGTTGTCCACTGAACTCAGTAGGGGGCTAAAATTCGTCGCATATTTTCCACTGCCATTTTTGGAAGGTATATTTACATTACTTTTGTTATTCTCAGCTGACAATAATTAAAAACCTCATAATTTTCTAGATAAAAGCTGTTGAGACGCTGCCTCTTTGAATGCCATGCCAGTTTTGACTTTTGGGTAACTTTATAACTATAAGTAGCTTTGTCTACATCAAAACGTCCGCAAAGCCCAGTTATTTGCTCGTTCCAAGAGACAGCAATATTGCTAGTGGTGTGATCGATATTTCTCTAAAACAAAGAGAACTTTGTCCTGCAGATCAACCCGAAGTGACGATCATCGACCAAAGTAACGGCAAGTCAATCGAAGGTGACCGATACGACGCCGTATGCCAGGTTGAATCGAACCCAGATTCCGACGTCGTCTGGCTAGACCCCGACGACAATGTTGTCGCCTCCTCTCCTCAACTGACCTTCGACGCCATACGCGTAGAGAATTCAGGCACATACACCTGTCAAGCCAGCAATACATTCTGGGATGGGTCGATAGGCACCCGCAACGCAACAATTTTTATCGACGTACAATGTAAGTATAATCATGCTATTTTATGGTATTAGTTACATACCAGTATATAGTTAATGTTTTCAACATTGGTATTAAGTAAAATCAACTGACACACACACACACACACACACACACCACACACACACACACACACACACACACACACACACACACATATATATATATAATATATATATATATATATATATATATATATATATATATATATATATATATATATATATATATGGCTTACTATGTGCTGCTAAGAGAAGAAAATCGATTCAAGCATATCCGTTTATACTTAAGTTGGTCTAAAATCAGTACAAACTGTTGCATCTTGTTGCCATCTTCCTTTGATTGCTCACTTTTATTTTTCTTTTCCCTATTTACATGGCACCGTTGTTAAGTGCAGCCGTACAAGAAAATAAATTGGCATTGTGTGTTACCGTTGGCAAGCTCTCAGAGATTGGAGTGGCTCAGTCGGTATTTTTTTTGTATTAATATTCCAATATGATCCGTCTGTTATGACAGAAAAATACGGCGTAGTCAGCGATTTTCTGTAAAATAATTGATTAAACTAACAAAAAAACAGGCTGTGAATTAAGCAAAAAATACTTATCTTAGCATAGACGGCACAAACTCCTAGTCTCCAGAGGGTTGAGTCCAGGCACACTGATGAGTGAGGAAGTCCTTTGGCTTGCAAGCTTTAGGTTGTGGTCCAAACAGTGCAGATTTTAGAGAGCAAAACATTGAGCAAATCCAGCGTGAATGAAGGTCTTGAAAAATCTAAAAAGTCTTGAAGTAAGCACTGACGTGATCCCTAACAGTCTAACTAAAACCCTGTATCGTCCCGTGTTAATACTAAAATGATTCTATCTTGGGGAATACTAACAATTTTAGAATTTCTATTGATATGCTAATAACTGCTCAAAATTATAATTTCTATTGATATTCTAATTACTTTTCTAAAAATATCTTCACTTGTAGTAAACATGACTTTCAAGAAAGTTCTAACCATAACTGATTAAACTCAAGGTCATGGAGGAGGACGCCCTTCAGAAGAGCAAAATTAGACAACATTAATATTTTAGAAAATGAGCGGAAACGTTTAAGGTCGGATGCTTTTAAAGAGGGCATGTCACGTTACCAGAAACACGCACATTTTTTGTCTTGCCATAAATAACGGTATGTCTACTTCTTGATTTTAAGATATATCCGACGCGGTCGTTTTCTCTGAAAATGACGGCACGGTCATCGAGGGAAGGCCGTTTTATGCGAACTGTTCAGTCGAAGCCAACCCGATCGCCGAAATGTCATGGTTGACGCCTTTTCAGAATACGATCGTTGGCGATATTCTGCATATCGACAAGACCAGTCGCACTGACAGCGGTAACTACACCTGTGTCGGCAGCGTTACGTTCTGGAACGGTACCGTCGACGAAAGCCGCTCAACGATTCTCTTGGGCGTGCAATGTAAGTAGAGTTCGTATGCGTGCCCACAGAACTTTGAGCTTAATGCCAAACTAATCATTTGACAATTTTAATATACATACAGTCATACATACTGTAAGTACGTACATACCTACATGCTTTACCTACATATTTTATATGTACTACAAGTTTGCCTGCCTGCCTGCCTATATGTTCTTACCTACCTACCTACCTACCTACCTACCTACCTACCTACCTACCTACCTACCTACCTACCTACCTACCTACCTACCTACCTACCTACCTACCTACCTACCTACCTACCTACCTACCTACCTACCTACCTACCTACCTACCTACCTACCTACCTACCTACCTACCTACCTACCTACCTACCTACCTACCTACCTACCTACCTGCATACATCTGTTTGGAGCCAAACTACAACTTTAACGAAGTAAAAAAAACAAAAACATGACAGTTCGAAAGCAAAACATTTAGAGTGTATGCATAACATTGATGATTCTTGATACTCGGTATACACCTGTGAGTAATACTTAAAGCGTCGGTACCTCGATTTCTCTGAATAGATTCGCCAAATGTTGACATTGAACAAGCAAGTGGAGGTAAAGTACTAGAGGGAGAGCGTTTCATTGCAGAGTGTACGGCCGAGGCGAACCCTGACCCCGACACAGTATGGCAGGACCCGAATGGGCTTGTCATCAGCTTTGATAACACCCTCGTTATCGACAACACTCGTCTAGAAGACGGCGGTGTACACACCTGTCTCGCAAACAACACTTTTTGGGACGGCTCGGTCGGAAGTGGAAATTCAACAATTTTCGTAGACGTTCAGTGTAAGTATTCACTAATATTTGTTCATAAAACAGGTTCAGAGGCTAAGCTATACCTTTCTGTAGTTTCCAGCTTTTTTCTTCGTCTGTGTTTAACGAGCTACCCGTGTGCTACCTCAGATTTAACAGATGCGGTTATCAACTATGGAAGCGGCGGTAGGGTCATAGAAGGTCAGACGTATTACGCAAATTGCTCAGCTGATGCGAACCCCGCTGCAGAGATCTGGTGGCGTAAAGCTGACGGAGAGACGATCCTAAGTGAGTACGTAGAGATTGATGAGGCTGATAAAACTGACGGTGGCAATTACACTTGCATAGCGACAACGGCATTCTGGGATGGAACCGAAGGACAGTCGGAGTCATCATTCTATTTAGATGTACAGTGTAAGTAATTTACAAAAAAACAATAGAGTCAATCATCATCATCATTATCATCATCATCATCGTCATCATCACCATCAGTCAATTCCTCTACCATCATCACAGTCACCAGCATCGTACGGTCGTTTATACTCAATATAAAATAAAATTCACGTGAAAAAGATGCAAACAGCAAATAATGGCCAATTTAGAGGCAACGCAAAAGAACCACCAGCACTATATGTCATACAGGAAAATGAAATAAGCAGCGTCCCAGACTCTTTCTTATAGTCTTGTATCTCTTAAAATTACTTTTTTCACCGTAATCGTGGCACTGCCGTCATTGTTTTTCGTTAAATCTTCACTTCCGAAACAGTGCATGAGATTTGTTGAATATTGTCGTCTTCAAATAAACTTGAACGACGACACAGCATGCCACCACTTCACTACAGAAAGTAATGCAATACGCAGTTTAACACTTGTAGCCTCTCTGAAGTTGAGCGAAAACAAGCCCTTATAACTTTATGTGTTTTATTAAAACTAGATATATCTGATGTCCATATATACGAGGAAAACGAAGGTAAGGTCATTGAAGGTCAGGGATTCTATGCAAACTGTTCGTCAGACGCGAACCCGACCGCCGTAATCGCATGGCGGACGCCGACAGGTGGATCCATCGACGGCGCCGAGCTCATGATCGAACAAGCTGAGAGAACAGACGGCGGTAGTTACGTTTGTACTGCCAGCACGACATACTGGGACGGGAGCAGTGATCAGAGTGAATCCGATGTGTTCGTAGATGTACAATGTGAGTGAATTATTTTCTGTTGTATGTGAAACATGTATGTATGTATGTATGTATGTATGTATGTATGTATGTATGTATGTATGTATGTATGTATGTATGTATGTATGTATGTATGTATGTATGTATGTATGTATGTATGTATGTATGTATGTATGTATGTATGTATGTATGTATGTATGTATGTATGTATGTATGTATGTATGTACGAATGAATGTAATACTTGTAGGTCAGTAACTAACTTTACTACATTTTTCTAGTCGTTCGCTAAATGGTTTTCGATTGTTGCTGACTTCTTTCAGATCTTCACGAAATTTCTATATTTAACGAGAACGATGGCAAGGTAATCGAAGGTCAAACCTATTACGCTAATTGTTCGGCTGATTCAAACCCGACTGCCGACATCTCTTGGCTGACCCCGGATGGAGGACAGACACCCGGCGAGGAGTTGCAGCTCGAACAGGCATCACGGACTGACAGCGGTGACTACAGATGTACTGCGACCGTCACATACTGGGACAAGACGGAAGTATCCGATGAGAAAAGCGTTATCGTGGATGTTCAATGTGAGAATTCATTGACCTTTCTCCTTTTTACACTTAATGTTTATCTCGCAATCACATCCAGGTAGTGAAATGTGAGCCGTTATAAAGATGGGCTTCAATTTAGTGTGCCTAATATTTATTAGGGAAATGAAATGAATTATTGATACTTGTTAGAGACTACCAATGTTTGCTGTGGGGTCAATTTGTTGTAACATAGGTTATCGAGATCATATCGTGTCGCCTACTAGTATAAACAACGGGTTGAAAAGTGTATCAGCTGAACGTCGAATTTCAGTTGACGCCCTACTTGTAAAGATTACTTGTCAAGAGCAACCAACCAGTCCGTTTCGAGAAACTGTGACCAGGTGTGTATCCGGACATGCATGCGCTGTTTCGAGTATTGAAGTGAAAATTGGAACGAGGATCGAAGGCTATGTGGAAGTAATCTTTGCTACTACGACTGAAAATTCTCCCGTCCTTTCCCGCTTGTTTTTGCTTTCCTCACATAGTTCTGCTCGCACCTATGAGGTCCTGTTCTCAATGCTAAATCATCCAACCACCCTCTCTCCGCCACACAATTAGCCCTCCAGTCAATGTATTAAGACATAGTCCGTACCATAACCATTGCAATTTTCGGCTACTCAAAGTTATCCTTTGCAAGAAGTGGTTCCCGTAAGAGGACACATGTCTGCCCTCTCACCATGAAACCATTCATGAACATTGTCTTTCATGATTGGCTTTGCTGATTGTCCCTGACACTTATTAATTTGCACAACAGATGTATCTGATGTTCTAATTTACGATAAAACCAATGGCAAGGTTATTGAAGGTCATACGTATTATGCAAATTGTTCATCGGAGGCAAACCCGGAGGCTGTGTTCACCTGGTTGACGCCTGGCGGTGACATGATTCCCGGTGTAGAGTTGAACATCGATCAGACAGTCCGAGCGGACAGCGGCGAGTACGTGTGTTCAGCCAACACAACGTACTGGGACGGAACGGTCGACCACAGGAACTCTACTCTTCTGCTAGATGCAGTGTGAGTACTCATCCAATAACAATTATGAAAAATACACAGCCTTGTCCTGAGAGAGAGAGAGAGAGAGAGAGAGGAGAGAGAGAGAGAGAGAGAGAGAGAGAGAGAGAGAGAGAGAGAGAGAGAGAGAGTGTGTGTGTGTGTGTGTGTTACATGACGGATATTTCAGCAAAGAAAAGTGTGTACTGACGTTGACCTATTTTAGCTTCCTTTATCTCAGCGACGGCGAGTTGGCAGGCAATGTTTATTTGGTGATTGCATGGTAAATCAAACAAGATAACGCTTTCGTTTGGATTGTTCGCGCTTTGAAAAGAAATTCCAAGGAATCTTAATGTTACCAAGAATAAAAAAGGGGGTGGGGCGGGGCGTGGCGATTGTAACAGTTAACATCTTTTGCTCTTTTCAGCACTTGTTTAATGTTTTAATTTTCACAAAAGACAAGATACTAAGTCACTAGTAAAGCTTACTTTTCTCTGTTATCTTCATTGATGAGTCTACCCAAGATATGTCCAAACCCCCCTCCCCCCGATGTGAGATTTGAAATGTTTCGAAATCAGTGGCTTGTGTTGCTGTATTGCGGTGTTAAAGTAAATGCAGACCAATCGTTTATTTTAAATATCTAGATATATCAGACGTGGAAATCGATGAAGACAGCAATGGCAAGGTCATTCAAGGCCATCCGTATACTGCGAATTGCTCATCCGATGCTAACCCCGTCGCCGCTGTCACGTGGTCGACTCCAGCGGGAGATATTGTCGAAAACGGGCTCCTGGAGTTTTCGTCTACGGAACGCTCTGATAGCGGTGATTACATCTGTGGAGCTAACATCACCTACTGGGATGGTACCAGTGACTACAGGCATTCTACATTACACGTAGACGTACAATGTAAGTCATCCATTCATTTTTGCTATATTCCTTATTTTGGATTTTCCTTCCGTTCGATTCGTAACTCTCAGGCACAAGTAGCTGCAATTTTTGATGATTTCTACTATTTTTTGTTTATAATGTCTACTGCAATTTCTTGTTTTACACCATAAAGCATTTTTGATATATACAGTGTTTAGCTTGTAAAACCATTTTACACCTGTGTAGACAGCATTGTTATTGTTGGCAGATAAATTCTGTTTCGGGCTAAACTTTAAATGTAAGCAGTACTTACACACACGGACGCTTTGTTGACAAAATAAACATTGTCTCAACATGTTTTGGGGAGCAAATCAAGTTCTTACAATTAATATTTAAAAACATATATAGCGCCAAAAAATCACAAAAAGTAAATAGTATTGGAGCTTTCAAACATCAGGGGTGATTCAATATTAAAAGACCAGCGATATGGCCGAGCGGTCCATGCCATTATGTTGTACTCGACGTGCAAGATAGCAATAATCAAGGCATGAAGTGGGCGGCGGTATATTATTTTAGCTTTTCTGGAATTTTTCGAGAATGCGCCAAATGAGGTGATTTTCCTCTACAATAGATATAGCCGACGTCGAAATTTTCGACCACAGCGGCGGCAAGGTCGTAGAAGGTCATCGATATTGGGCGAACTGCTCGAGCGATGCCAACCCCGCCGCCTCTGTCTCGTGGCTTTCGCCCGACGGAGAGCGACGCCCGGACGAAGAGTTGGTCATCGAACGGAGTGAGCGAAGCCACAGTGGTGAATACGCATGCGTCGCTGATACGGTGTACTGGGACGGTACAGGCGACAGAAGAAATTCAACGATACACCTCGATGTGCAATGTAAGTTAATTATCCGGCCATTGGTAGACAATGGCAGCTGACAGTGCGCACTCTCAGTGTTCTCTGTGTATAGTGTATTGCAACTGAAATAAAATATTATCATCGTGTTACATACTGGAAAATGCGATTCTACGAATTTTGTCCCTGCAACACATACTCTTTGAAAAAAAAAGCGAAACACGCATGAGGATAATTTAAAAGATATGCGTTTTTGAATACCAGTTTCCTAAAATTAGAGTTGGTATCTTGAAGGAATTGTTTTTTTTATTTTATTTTTTTTGGATGGGATCCATAAAATACATTTACGGGTTTTTGAAAATGCGGGACAAATGTCTTTGAAGTCGGTGGATTTTTCAGGATGAGGTCGCTTTTCTGGATACACTGCAACCTTTGATTTGACCAATTGTATATCGTTTGCTTCAGACTTATCTTCGGCTGAAATTTACGACGAAAGCAGTGGCAAGGTAATTCAAGGTCATCCTTACTACGCAAACTGCTCAGCAGTCTCCAACCCTACAGCTATCATTTCCTGGATGACGCCGGAAGGAGACACGCTATTTGACCCGGAACTTTGGTTTGAAAACACCACCCGAAGCGACGATGGCGATTACAAATGTAGGGCAAACGTGACCTTCTGGGATGGGTCTGTCGCTGGCGAGGCGTCAACCGTGTACCTGGACGTACAGTGTGAGTAAATCCGTTTACGTTCTGAGGTGGCTATACGCGCAGGTAACCGAACGCCGATGGCATGACCCGCAAAACGAGACAATACAGGTGCAGCCAACGGAGCTATTCATTGAAAAAGCTATTCCAGGAGAAGTTTTTGAGGGCAGGGGAAATTTCAATTTTGCTTGGGCAGGGCATATCGGCAGGGGAGCAAATTAAGTTTTTTTTTGTCGGGCAGGGCAGATATCGGTTGACTGTCCCTGGGACAGGGTTTGGCGAAAGACGATCAGAGAGGGGAAGCTACTTTTAAAACTGGAACAGGGGAAGTTGAGCCGTGGTTTTTCCGGTAGAAAACCACTGCAGTATGTGTCTGCATTGGAATGTTCATTTTTAGGGGAATTTTTTTCACAGGGCAGGGGAAAAGCGATAGGTTTTTTTTCATCACAGGGTAGGGTAGCTTCATGTCTGCAGGGAAATGGAATGAAAGATATTTAGGGGAGTTTTTCCAGGACAGGGCAAATCGGCAAGTTTTTTTTCGCCAAAGGGCAGAGGAGCTTAAAAAATGGCAGCGGGGAGGGGAAACAGGCAAACATAAGTGGGGAATAGGTGAAAATGAAGTTTGAGTGGGGGGGGGGGGTTAAGTCGAAATTTTTGCAGTGGGAGGGCAAATTATGAATAGCTAATTAATGACCCTCACGACTTAAAATTAATCAGTTCACATTACTTGTCATGCACAATTTATCTTGTCATAGTAAACAGCCCTTTAATAGAGCATTGTTCGTTGGCTGCACCTGACAATATTGCGGGACTGGTGAGTGATGTCACGGCGTGTCGGTCAACGGGTGAATAAATTTTGTTTTCGAAACCGTTTTTGTGTACGAGTGGTATGTTATTGATCGTATCAGTATTGGCGACACAAAAGCTTCCGACATTTTTTGACTATTTAAAGTTTCGATTAAAAAAACAATGTGACTCATTGTGGGGCGCGGTACATACGAGGGACTTGGAATGTGAAATACTGTCACATTGAAGCATCCTCACGCACAACCATGATAATTACATTTTTTGCACAAATTATAAGGCAAGTCAAATTCACACACCCTCATATATTTTTTTCCGATCCAAAATATGTATCAGCATTTTCAAACCCAAAAGCTAATTTGATTTTTTTTATTCTTTATTCTGGTCAAAGCTAGTGAAAAATATGCAAATCTTTATTGAACGCAGCACAATAAATACCGGGCGAACTGAAAACGACTTAAAAAGTAACATTAACAATAAAATGCATCAGGAAACGGCAATGTAAAATAAAACATAAGAAAAAAGAATGACGCAGTGGGTTTTTCTGTCATGTATGTTGACTCCTGTTAAGAAATTGGGAAACATGAATTAGTGAACTGTCGTTTTCCTCTAAAGTAGTAAATTTACAATTCAAATATAATGCTTTCAAGTTTTTAATTGTCAATTAGACCATACTACACCCGCATTAAACTCGGTATCGAACCATGATTAATATCATTCTTCGTCATGTTATAGAAGTCATGTTTGACTATTTGCCTTATTAGTCCAGGAAAGCATTTTATTAAAAACTGTTATTCGATGATGATGACGACGATATAATATAATATAAAGCTCTAAGTTCTGGTAAAACTAGATGATGATGATGATGATGATGATGATGATGATGATGATGATGATGATGATGATTGTGGAAGTGATGATGTCAATGTTGTTGTTATTGTTGTTGTTATCCGTTGTGGTGGTGGTGATGATATGATGATGATATGGTGCTTCGTGATGATTATTATCTTAATGATCATATGCATCGTTTCTAAAGAATTTTGTACTGCTAGCTTGGTTTTAATATCCTGCCATCCATATGTTTCCCTCAACCTTTACATAGATTTGAGTGAAATAGTCATTTACATGGACGGGGCTGGAAAAGTTATAGAAGGGCAACGATTTTATGCAAACTGTTCAGCCGATGCCAACCCGATGGCGGGGATCTCCTGGTGGACAGCTAGCAACCAAATACAACACGGTGGAGAGTTGATAATTCCCGAGGCAGAGAGAGACGACCGTGGTCACTACACTTGCAAAGTTAACGTTACCTACTGGGATGGCAGTGTCGACCAAAATGAATCTGAAGTTTTCATTGAAGTACAGTGTAAGATATGTTTTGTATATTTACTATCATCTTCCTTACTTTTGTATGTTTCGTAGCACAAGAACTAAATACAGACAGACATACATACATGCATACATACATACATACATACATACACACATACATACATACATACATACATACATACATACATACATACATACATACATACATACATACATACATACATACATACATACATACATACATACATACATACATACATACATACATACATACATACATACATACATACATACATACATACATACATACATACATACATACATACATACATACATACATACATACATACATACATACTTACATTAATGCATGCTTACATACATACATCATAGATACAGAGATACATATATACATGTTGACAGACATATATTTACAGACATAATTCTATTTAGATACAAACTTTATTCTTTTGAGTTGTGATTTCTATGCAAGAAGCACAGAAATCAACAAACAAACACACAAATGCAAACACATAAACAGGCAAACAAACAAGCGACTTCGAAAATTAGGAAGCAAAAAGTAATCTGAAACCTTTTCGCCCACATTTCGTACTTCCAGATATGTCTGATGTCGTCATCGAAGACGAAAGCCAAGGAAAGATAATAGAAGGACACACATATCGTGCAAACTGCTCAGCAGACGCAAATCCAACCGCTGTTATTGCCTGGGTTACTCCAAAAATGGAAGTTCATGAGTCTGAATTGCTAGAAATTGCGCCAGCAAAGCGAAATGACACCGGTAACTACACATGCGAAGCGAGCACTGAATTCTGGGATGCATCAGATGACCTGAGAAAGGCGTCTGTGTTTGTAGACGTACAATGTAAGCTTAAAACACGTGTTATTAGTTAGTTGGCTTCTATCTTTGTTGCAATTTTAGTGTCCCTGTTACAGGTAATTGTCACTGACCAATTATGTTTGTTTTTTTCCATTTAAGATGATATGCACCTCGAAAGTAAAAGACCTAAACTTTTGCTCGAACTTTCGTCGGTGAATTTTTCAGCCGTTTTCTTTCAAAATAAAGAATAAAAATCGGGGTTAACGGAACAAATTTTGGTACTAGGGAAACAAATTACCCCAGATTTACAGATACCGGAAATTCAAAACGGCCGCCATCCCTGTGTTAACTCTATTGAGAAAAATAAAATCTTCGATTTTCGAAAAACTAAGATGGCAAAAAGTTTTGTCACCAAGAGCTTTAAAATGAACCCCCCATAAGTGGTATATCAGAATAAAATTATAGAAGTTTTAAAGAATATCTGTCCCCGAGGCACGTTCTACCTTAAATATGTGACTGTAATTTTGTGAGAGATGATTATGCAGACGTAAAGGGGTCGGTATATTTAATCGATGAAGTCTGGTTTATTAATGCCCTCAAAATTTAACAATCTGATTCGCTTTGTAACATGGTTTTATTTTCAAGACTCGCCATCCGTTGAGGTACAACATTCAATAACACTCATAGAAAATGAAAACATAACACTGATCTGTGACGTCATTGATGCCAACCCAGCGGACGTCAGTTTGATCTGGACTCTCGTCGACGGCACTGAGTATAACACGGGGATAGTGGAACTCTCCAACGTCGGGAGGTCTTTACACGGGAGCCAAATCTGCAACGCGACGAACACCTTCTACGACGGAACACGGGGACATGATAGCGGCGTGACAAACTTAGACATACAATGTAAGCGTGACCTATTTGCCCATTAATCAACTTCTCGTTTTCTTTATATCCCTTTGTCTGATACTTGA
This sequence comes from Ptychodera flava, assembly GCF_041260155.1. Taxonomy (NCBI): domain Eukaryota; kingdom Metazoa; phylum Hemichordata; class Enteropneusta; family Ptychoderidae; genus Ptychodera; species Ptychodera flava. The sequence continues at coordinate 32,104,034 of NC_091930.1, forward strand.
AGGAACCCTCAATTGCGAGAAATTCTTGTACATTCATACACATTGTTTTGCAATTCGATTTTTACAGTCTTAAATTGAAATCTGTAGGATGACCTGTTAATATTCAGGCTCGGTTCCGCCAGATTGTGACAATTGAGCCGTCAGTCTTTAGTAGGCTAAATATAGTAAATTGTACATATTTATGAATAAAATGAGCGAAACACTAAAAATTTGATGCAGAGTAGTAATATCATGATATTGATAATTGCCTTTTATCTTTATTACATAAACTTAACTCACAAAATTATTATAGCGATTAAACTCAATTGTAAAGTTAAAAGGCCAATATCCATACCGGCTGTATTTTGTTTCCCCCTCCCGGAAATATTATAGTTCAGTCGGTAACTTACTACAATTTTTAAATGTTTTATAGATGATTCAAAATGTACTTGATTCAAAACATATTTTTCAAATGATCAGATTCTCCTGAAATTGCGGATAGCGATTTAACGCGTATAGAGGGAGAGACTGCCACCCTGGTGTGTGTGGTTGAAGCCAACCCCGACCCAAGTACGTACTCATGGACCAAGGACGAAGTCAAGGTGTCCGATCAAAAGACATTCAGTATCGAAAATGTCAGTCGTGCCGATGACGGAGGCTACGTCTGTACGGCAACGACCGAATTCCACGATGGAACAACGGGTTCCGGGCAGGGTATGACACGACTCTTTGTCCAATGTGAGTTGAATCTTCCGTTACGCTTATCAATTTCAAGATAACACACAGATTAAAACGAAATCAGACAAAGAATGACAATGGCTAGTAGGAACGACAATTATGGTAATGATGATAAGCAGGGAATTTTCGAGAATTACTCGGATTCCATCGATATCGAAATCCCACACACTGTGCAATTATCTTTAACCACGCACATGGATGAAAACAAATCTTCAAGATTAGGACAGAGAGAAAAAATAATTGTTAATCGGAATCTCCGCTTGGAATTTGTTATTTTGATTTCGGCCAATTCATACTTCTGCATTGTAAATACTTTGTTACCCAGCCCTACACTTCATCGGGTTTTCAAAGGCCTGTGCAAACACCGACTGTAGGCCTATATATATTCGCTATTGTTTAGAAATATAGTGTTGAAATCAATAACCAGTATCAATGTATCTTGTCTGAGATATTTCTTGTTAGCCTAAAAGGGGAAAAGATTATTTTGCCTTGTCTGCATCTCGGCAAAAAAGTGCGAACGACCGCGGTTACCTTTGGCCTAAAAAATACAGATTTTTTTTTCTCTCTGGCCTTATGTTAGTGCTATGCTGTGAATTCACACACTAGCCACTCCTGCTATTGTTTCACGAAGTTAGTTTTTATCAGCGTTCTTCCTTTATCATAATTTGCGTTCCATTCTCTCAGTTCACGACAAAGTATGCCTTGAAGATAAATGCCGTGGCCGCATTTCACGAGTGTCAATATTGCCTCTGGTTGCCCATTGTTGTGGTGTAATAACAGTTTGCCTTGAAAGATAATGACTTTGTATTGCCCGACTCATGATCTACAATCGTAATACAGTGTTGTGATATATGACATGATTTTGCAATTTGATTTATGGTATGATATGGCATGTTATGAAAATATACGATATGATATGATGTGATTTGATACGATATACACAGTCACTTTAATTTATTTTTTTGCTCCTTGTCTTTAAACAGAGGTCAGATCACTTTTCATTTTAACCTTCATAATTAATTACCTTAAAACCTGAATTTCTTTACTACTTATACTCTTCAATGTAAGCATACTGATTTTTCCTATTTCCCTATTTTGTCAGTCGCATGACTTTTTCAACTTTACATAATGCGTGTTATTGATATATGTATCTATGGATTCTTCTATGTCCCCATCTCTTGTTGCTGACGAGCTTTTCCCCTTCAACTACTGTTAAGATTCACCTGACGTTGAAGGCGACGAGTTGTCGTGCAAGGAAGGCGACGACATTACCTTACACTGCAAAGTCGACGCAAACCCGGAACCACATACATACACCTGGACAAAAGACGGTCAACGCCTGTCCGATCAACAGAACTACACCATTCAGGCAACTCATCGCGACGATGCTGGCGACTACAACTGCACAGCAATCAATCAATTCCACGATGGCGCAGAGGGCAAAGGTCACGCGGTGATCAAACTGGAGGTGCAATGTACGGTCACGCATTTAGACACATTCCATAGCCCACGCGCTTGTGTAATTATAGAAACGCGTAATACAAGCATTTCTTGCATTCGCCATAGCTACGTCATGTACCAAGCACCTTAACATAATGACCTACTTTACGAGTGTCGAATGAACTTACTAACACGAATTAAAGTGTGATGTTGAATATTAATACATGCTTGCGAATCGATATTGTTAATTAAATTCAATTGCAATTTGAGCGTGGCGCTGTTTCATATGTCACTACGCGTTTTTTTCTCGCCATTTAATCAATGTTATTTTCTTCATCAGACCCTTACAGGACTATTTGCAGCGAGTTGAAGTGAAGCCAGGCATTCCACCAGACTCATCATCTACACGAACCTTCAATGACCTTCCCATCGCCTTCATCGCAAATAATAGTCAATAACAAAATCACTAAATCTCACCATGTATATTAATATTTTTGCACATACAAACAAATTTCATTATACATTGTCTCATGATGTCGTTTAATTGCTCCTTTTACCCAACCACTGCATGGTAATACTGAGAAAGATCCCTCCTTCTACATATCACGCATATTAAATTTAACCAAATTTCATTTTCTTGCTGACACACTTTCCTGAATTGTCGATGACATGAAATGAAACGACGGACAGTGTTTATGTGGTAAATTGTGCGATCGCTTCCACGGATAATAAGTGACCTTATTAGTTATACTCTTATGTCATGTCTATTTGAGCTGATATGCTATAAGCATTTGATATAGAAAGTTAATATCCAAACGATGAAGTAGGCAATATTAAGACTATTTTGGTACAAATTTCCACATCAACATGACCAACGAGGTATCTTTCCTACATTTTTGCAATGTTTCTTAGCGTCATCGAATGTTTCAAGTTCTAAGTATTATCGAATGTTTTTAAGGGTAATTTGAAACTGCAGATTCTGCCGACTTCTTGTTTGAACGACAAGATATGGTACTACTTTTCTTTCATCTCTTTCGATTTGTAGATCTATCGACCATCGATATGGTTGTATCACCGTCCACGCAAGTTAACGAGGGTCAAGACGTTAGTATACGTTGTCGTGCAACCGACGGTAACCCTGACCCTTACGTCATGAGCCTGATCCGCGACCCCGACGAAACCTTGGCCGAAGAGGAGGCAAGCGAGCTGCAGTACGACATCGGGGCGATAGACAGGTCGCAGAGTGGTACCTATAGATGCCGTGCGAGCACGCGTTTTTACGACGGAAGTGAAGACATTTCCGAGGAAGAGCAAAATATCGTTGTACAGTGTAAGTACAATGAGTGTAACAGTCCGCAGGCCGGACTACTTTAGTTACGTACATCACCGTTGAAAATGTGAAAATCTGTATCACTGTCCCTCCCTCTTGATTGATATTGATCTCTGAGCGCAGCAGGAGCTTGCGATGACAATGATGCTGTTACGTCCATTTACTTGAATCTACCAGTACCTCTCTTAATATAATTTGTCAACCGAGTACAAGACGGAAGCAATCACTGCGCATAGTTGAAACGTTCAACTGTTAACCATGTTTTGACGGTAAACGCACGTCTTTATCTGTGCCAATATATAATTCTTTGTAATACCAGAATGCGTCATCCTGATTTACGCATGTCTGCAATTAAACCCGATTTACGGCCTTTATTTCATGACTTTTTTGTAATATCCCCTTCACGCCGTAATGAACCTTGGAAAGTGCACCCTCATGACAACAAACTAAACTCATTGATTTCTGGGGAGGCAGATGGCGGTGGCATCGTGGAGCCGATATATCTGTGGTATAATATTAGGCCATAGACTTACGTTTTTATTTTAGCAAATATCAGCAGTATTGATGGAATTGAGCAAACAGTAGTGTGTCTGGAAAGCTCAAAGCATAAATTTCGTTGACAGAATTTTGCATTTCGCAATCTTCACTCATGTTGAGTTGGAGCTCTCATTTCACGACTGTCCAGTACGTGGAAGCAGTACAGAGAATTTAAAACATTCTACAAACAATTACTTTATACTAGTAGTGTCACGCTTTGTAAGTTCAACTTTCTCGCTTAATAGACGTGCCAACGATCGCCGAGGAAGATCCAACAACATTCAAGGCGGAACTCAAAGACACAGTCACCTTGAATTGCACGGCAGACGGCGTTCCCACGCCGACGGTGACATGGTACGACCCAGGGGACAAAGAAATACCCGGAAACGAGGACAACAGAAAGATAACGACAGTTGAAGATGGCAGCATGGTCACCAGTAGCCTGGCCGTAACCGTCGTTGATGACTCATTTTACGGCAATTATTCATGTGTCGCTTCGAACGTCATAGGGGAAAGCAACAGACACGAACGAATCATTGAGGCACCGTCATCGACAGCCGGTATTTTTTGTCATATTTTATTAAACTCTGTACGCAGAGCGATTAGAATATGGTCTCTTATTACAGTTGTTGTTTCAAGTAGTCGATATCCTTATTCTTCTTTCAGTTTGCCATCCTATTTGTTTTTTACTCCAAATCCCTTCGTAGAATAACACGCTGACAACCTTTCTGCCGCAATCTATTAGTGGCAATGTAGCCCACTTATCTTTTAATTGAAGTTGTACAACATTTTTGCGCTACAATAAAAGCTTCATTTGGTACATTGTCTGTAAAAATAAAATTACAAACAGAGAAACGGCAAAAACTTAGAGAACCTGGTAATAGGGTCACTGAGTATTTGAAAGTACACTTCATATGATTTTTAATTACACAGACACACGAAACACAGACACACAGACACACAGACACAGACACAGACACGCATACACACACACACATATATCTATCTATCTATCTATCTATCTATATATATATATATATATATATATATGTATATTATGTTTGTATGTATCTATGTATGTATGTATCTATGTATGTATCTATGTACGTATGTGTAAACCTCAATAATTTTTTCAAAATTCTTATCTTCAAAAATAATTATTCTCTTCATCCGTTTTTTTGAATTTCGCAGAGCCCCTTTCAGGTGTAAATATTGCAGTGCTGGTCGGTGTGATTGTTTTAATTATTGTCATTTTTGTGGTTTTTGCCGTCGTAAGATACTATCGAAAAGAGAAGAAAAGGGACAAATACGAAGGTAAATATTAGTGCCAATAGCAAAGAAAAATCACACGTACAAACTAGCAATCGCGCGAGTCTTGGGAAAAGACTCAGGGATAATGTGCAGCATCTTGGAAGCTGTTATCCAATTAGTTAGGAGAATTGTACTGTTATAATTAAATAATACAAATAGAGTCCTTTAATTGATGTCAAAAGTGACAATCGACCACTTAGATATAGTCTTCCGAGCACGCTGCGCATCAGCAAAAGGCCCAAGCGTCAACCTCTTTTTAGTATAATGGCTATACTTATCTCAAATACATCTCTTTAGGTATTCTATTAGGACTGCGATTATTACATCACTATATTTGCCTGCTTATCAATTGAATCAATTTACATTTAGCTTCTAAATCGCATGGCTTCTTTGAAAACCTTGATCTATAGCTTTTAAGATTGCTTATCATAATTGTTTTATCATTTATAATTTTATGATTGTTCGTTTTCTTTTTCTTTTTTTGCATAACGGAAGTTGCATGCAGTAAGTTTAATAAAGTAATGTAGTCCTAGTCTATTTCTTTAACAAAAAATTTCACTTATCATTACCTGCTGGCCCGTTGTACAGATCATACACAGTGATTCTTTAGTTTTTTAAGATTTTTATTGGTAAAAATAGGCATTCGTTACATCGCTTGTCGTCATACATGGTGTTAACGATATCTTTAAACTGCATGCCCCCCCTCCCCCCTCCCGGAAACATTCATGCTCAGATGACATCACGGTGATATATCTCAAGCAAACGTGGGCGGCGATCTAAAGGGATCTCATTCGATCAACACTATGCAGTGGCTTATTTCTAACAAATTTATTTGTTTATAGTTCTTATTTCCAAACAATTGTCCAAGGATTTAATGAAACCTTGCTTTCATTTCTTGATGTTGACTGGTAAGAAGTGAAAAAACAACAAAAACAATTCAACGTATCTTGACATTGACTTCCATATTGAAGTTGATAAGAATATTAGCACTCAGTTTTCCTAGAACAATAACATCGAAACCTCTACGAATGCAACTTTATCGTGAAACTAATCATAGATATTTCGACGCCATTTAAGATGTTCAACAAAATTCATTCATTACATTCCTAAAGACTCCTGTCTCTGATTTAAATCCAGATTTTCAAAACCAGAATCATTGGATAAAATATTCCCAATCGAAAAAATCAGACAGACGCCATACTATCATGATTTCATTGACACGCATCAATGACATTATATTAGGTTTCGTAAGGTACAACACCGCAATATCTATGGCGAAAACGGTGATGATTATAGATGTACTTTTTGTTTGCGGTTGTTCATTCAGAGTGTGCGATTTTAGCATAGAGGTAGGGGATATGTATGTTCTTATTTAAACGGACTGGTACATAATTAGGCATATCCTCTGATCACTTGGTAAAATGACTCTGAAAAGTGCTTGAATTAGTAAGTGTTCATCTTTAATACCCTGTAAGCTTGTTCGATTTTGTGTATATAATAGAATTAGACTAGCAAAGCAGATAAGAACGAGACCGGAACTGATTTTGTAAAATTGGATCTTCATCTTATTCAAATATCTCAAAAGTGTTACTAGGCACCCCATTGCTGAATTTTGCATTATTAAAAATTACTCATAAAAGCAATTGTATAAATTAACAAGAAAAGCAGATGAGCTTCAATTGCAGACTAAACTGACATCACTTCCCTCTCCAATGATCCCAAAGTAGTTCAACATTAATATTAAAAACATTAAACGGGTGTCTCGTTTCCATTCTAGCAGTGTGTCTGTGGAAAATGTCACCTAATATATCCAACACCTTTCAAAATACAGATACATTTCAGATTACTTTTCTATCTCCTGTTTTTTACTTTTTCGGTTTGTTTTCAGCCAGTAAGAAAGAGCAGAGGTAAGCTACCCATCTTATTTTTTATTTTTTTGTGTATGTGTATTTACTCTTATCTTATCTTATCTTTTCTCACATTTCTTTGTCGTAAAATAGCTGATTGTATCTTTGAGTCGCTCGTTTTCATGGAGTTTCTACTTGACACCCTGCTATTTCTTAAGAGGTCAATTATTTAGTCAGTATTGATTAACTTATGTCAGTTTTTAAAACCTCAAATTTTATATGACATCACCGGTAGTCAGTTTTGACGACCGATTATTATTTTTTCAAATTTAATAACTTTTATTCTTACACAGTACCCAAGGCAGATTAGAGCTGGATAAGATAGAAATTGATGGCAATGCCAATGAAGGAATGTCGGTGGTACCAGATGGTTAGTAGCATCCTCTGATTGTCAAGCATATTCCTATTCTAGCACTGTATGTTTTGAACAATGATATCAAGCTTCAATCTTTTTAACGCTACGTTTCCTCTCTCTTGAGTAAAGGCGTTTACTATATATGTTCGGCGACCGTTGAGAATAAAGTTGGACATAATATAGAAATCTTAAATTTTAATGATTCTGATTTATCGAAACTAAAATTAACAACAGTTATTATACATTCAAAGACGCTAGAATTAGATACAGTAAAACGTTTGTCTTATCTATTAGAAGCTGATGGATTGGCGACTTTCACGGGAGAGGCCAAAAATAATGAGGTGAGAATGTCAAAAGTTATTCTATATAATATTATACATTTTAAACGTGTTATTTATTCTCCCATACACATGTCGCTTGCCAGTCAATAGTCGTTAGAATTAAAATTCAAAGACACTGTATAAGTCCATGTAAGCCTGCGCGTATCGAATCACTTATACACATATGGCTGACTTCTAATTGTATATTGTGTGAACATTGAAGCAGGATTATTAGTAGCACGTAAAATGTCTGAATATGATCGTCCTGATATAAGTTTATAAGCAGATTTAATGCTGATACAATATATCTCACCAATGAAGTACGGCCGAGTGTTCATTTTCCGGTATTTTTCAGGATACGAACGGACTTGGCGACATCAATAATGAGACAGACGTAACCTTTGCAGGACAGGAATCAATGCCGAACGGCGAAACCGACCATTCTACTGTCGATGTCGAAGTTGATGGACAATTGTGATTTTTCTCCATCAGAAGTAACTTTTAACGTGTATTCCAGACGTTTCAAGATATTTTTCAAACTGCTTCATTTCTTATTCCAAAAATAGACTTTAGCAAAGTTCTATTTGACGAATAGCACTTTTAATGGCGTCATGCAATATAATGGTTGACAAATGAATTTCAACCCGGACAGGATTAACGTTGTGCATGTTGCACACAAGGCTTTGGATTTGCAATGCCTATACCGTTGATTTCCATCACACGAGAAAGAGAAAACGGAGGAATGCGCAAGCTTCAAGAATCTAAATAGAGTAAATTATTATCAAGGCCGTATAAGAGTACCCCCTACAAAATAAAGTCAGAAAATCTTCTTGCAAATAATTTTCAAGCATCATTATATTCCTTGCTTATCAGACATGACAAAGTGAATCGAACAGATTTTTGTCATTTTAACATAAATTGCTTCGATGCAATGGTGTAATCTACCTGCAGCTGCCACTATCTGAAGGAGACAACGTGATCTTCTTGTCATTTCCACTTACCTGATTCTTCCCGATATTTTTCCATGGAGAATGGTTATTTTCTGTATCAAATTGATTCTTGTATTTGTTTCAGAAACTCCTTAGCCCATGAAAGAAATCACTCGATACCAAACATTTAAATTCGCAGCAAACATATTTTGAAAGTGTTTCTCATTCACGTACATAAATTGAAACAAAAGAGGGGTATAATGATTGACTACATACTCTGTATCAACATAAGTTTTCATTCTACTTTCATTTATTTCGTTGTAACTTTACATTATAGTCATATAAATGCATATAAGATATGGTTTATGTGCCATGACATCGATTTACGCGATAAAGCTCTTTTTCATTTCGTACAAAAATATGTTTGCCCAGACAACCGGGCATATGAATCAGATGCAAGAACCATCATGTCTGGTGTTTTCCATAGAAGGGAATACGACAACAGTTGTGTGAAGGTCAGATAAGGCTTTATTAAGTTGATAATTGTTGTACACGTTTCCTTACATAAAGCAAGGTAACCAAGGATCAGTAGGCGTACCGCCTTTGAAGATTTTATGAAATTTTACTTTCATTCAGTCGGATCAATCACACAGTGCTAAGTACAGTATTTGTACTGTTTAGTTTAATTTCCATGATTGTAACCTCTCTGACTCTCATACCTCCGTGTGCCGTGAATGGAAACACCCCTATGCAAAGCCATTGCAGCTTTTTGATAGCTATCGTTTGTATTGAAAACTTATGGAAATATAAATTTAATACATTTTTATTAAAAAAAAACAGTATTTTTTTGTGTGTGTATATGAGAGAGAGAGAGAGAGAGAGAGAGAGAGAGAGAGAGAGAGAGAGAGAGAGAGAGAGAGAGAGAGAGAGAGAGAGAGAGAGAGAGAGAGAGAGAGAGAGAGAGAGAGGGTTGGTAGTAGAAGGCAAATTGTTTTTGTTAATTTGTTTTTGTATTTGCTTGTGTAATAAACAGTGCAAGCATCCCACGAGTCAGTAGTACAACTTTATAGGGAAGTAGTAGGGAGTTTCTACTAAATAATATCTCTATTGGAGTTAACATAAAACCATTTATATAAAGTCGGCGCCATATCAAATTGATAATGTCCATTTTCGTATTCTCGGTACCAGTTATTTATTTAAGTATCACACAAAAATCATTACATTCACGTATCCGTCTGTCAATGTCTCCGGAAAAGGAGGCATTTTTTTGGAAAAACCAACTCTCTCTCGATGTAACATTGTAGAAGTTATAAAGCGAAATTGTGCAACGACGGTAGACAAAATTGTCCTTCATTGTTACTGGGCGATACACAGCCGCTACCGTTGTGCCTTTAAAAGTCACTGACAAGCAATGTTGACAAAACGCTTTATCTCACACGCGGCTTTCCTCATCAAGACCATTATGTCTGAATTTCATTCCATTTCAAGACACTATTTGAAACATTTGAAGACAAAATGTAAGCATACATCACGAAATTAGTCTTACTGTACGATATAAATATCACAAAATACCTACTAAATTTGTTAAAATACATAATGCCAACATATTTACTTACTGTAACCTCTGAAACCTAGCAACGGATTGAGAATTGTCTCTGCGTTTTATCAAGTGCAGGCAAAGTTCGTGGACAATTGCTTATGCTAACACTTGAGAAACAGCCGACAATTGAGTATGAAACCTTACATATGTTCACACATTGGACATGCCGAGTGTACTGGCCCTGAATTTATATTTTGTAATTGATTCGTTTTCCCACCATGATATCGATCAACGGGTATTTCACTTCTTCTCTGCGCGCAATGATTATGCACTCTTCATGGCATGTATCATGTGTCAAAACTGCAGCCACGCCCGTCGATGCAAACACAATATGTGTAAATTGGTTGTTTCACATAAAAACATATCCAGCCAACCACCTGTAAAGCATATTATTTCAAATATGCCCCCTCGAAAAACCAAGTGGTCATATTAAAATTCATGGTTCCCTTACCTATTACAATAATATATGTGTTAATATAAGTCAAAGGTTAGGTGGAACGACTGTGGCAAATCTGCTCATTTGGTTTATGTTGAATATATATTAAGCTACACTTTATGATGAATATATATTAAGCTACACAAGACATGAAGTGGAAAAATGATTTTGAAGCACATGAAATTTTCATTTTCTGGAGTGCACATTGGGAATATTTAAACGTAATCAGATAGTGCAGGGTAAGAATTTTAATACTAACCCAGGGGAGACTTTTCGTTGATCCCGGAAAATGTTTATCATAACGATTTTATCTTAAACTTGTACCAAACTCGTACCACACAAAGGTTGCTACCTTGCGGCAATTAGAACTTACAGGTCATGTAAGGTGGGACTAACTGACATGATGGGTACTTTGGGTTCGTGCTTATCATGCACAATTCCAATTAGTCAGTCCAATCTAGGTCTGTTTCCAATATACACCCATTGACCGCCCTCTATCAGGGAGGTGTATTGAACCAGGAAGTAACTTGCAAGAAGAAAACACTAAAAGACCATATTATACTTGAAAAAGCATCAATCACCGTATTTTTTCGAATAGATAATAATAAGTTGAATGGCGTGATGTCTCTGAAATGTATTAATTTTCCATTCATTAAATCTCTTCCGCATCCTAGTGTTGTCAACCCTGGAAAAACATTCTTTACGATTTAATAGCACCTTTTGTGATGCTGAATAACAATAGTATTGGTGGATAAAACTCGTTTTGCCAATTTTTCTGGTGTTTAAAAACATCAACAGATATGATAAAACCTCGCATTTGTTTGATGAACTCTTACAGGAATGATCACACTGGTGATATTTAGGGTAGTGTGCGCCTAAAAAGGGAAGACTTTATCGGGACCAGTAGAATATTATCATAATGCGCATATTTCTGAGTAGTTTTAAGGTCTTTTACGCAGAGTTGTAGCCTTTGCAATTTTAAATCATCTCATATAGACGTCAGTTAAACCAGATGAGAAGGTGCACCTTGTTAGATTAAAAGCGCATAAATGTCTAATTATCTCCCAAGTGACTTATTCTCATTATTATTTATCGTTAGATATGGCGCGTCCAGTTAATGGTAGTTGGTTCACGGTAATGCGTTATAATTCTGAATTTAAAGCCTGGCCACGTGATGCTACATTTAAGTCATTTAAATTTTCTGCTAAATGTTTATCATAAATGTTTATCATAACGATTTTATCTTAAACTTGTACCAAACTCGTACCACACAAAGGTTGCTACCTTTCGGCAATTAGAACTTACAGGTCATGTAAGGTGGGTCTAACTGACATGATGGGTACTTGGGTTCGTGCTTATTATGCACAATTCCAATTAGTCAGTCCAATCTAGGTCTGTTTCCAATATACACCCATTGACCGCCCTCTATCAGGGAGGTGTATTGAACCAGGAAGTAACTTGCAAGAAGAAAACACTAAAAGACCATATTATACTTGAAAAAGCATCAATCACCGTATTTTTTCGAATAGATAATAATAAGTTGAATGGCGTGATGTCTCTGAAATGTATTAATTTTCCATTCATTAAATCTCTTCCGCATCCTAGTGTTGTCAACCCTGGAAAAACATTCTTTACGATTTAATAGCACCTTTTGTGATGCTGAATAACAATAGTATTGGTGGATAAAACTCGTTTTGCCAATTTTTCTGGTGTTTAAAAACATCAACAGATATGATAAAACCTCGCATTTGTTTGATGAACTCTTACAGGAATGATCACACTGGTGATATTTAGGGTAGTGTGCGCCTAAAAAGGGAAGACTTTATCGGGACCAGTAGAATTTAAACATGTTGCGCCCATTTTTGAGTAGTTTTAAGGTCTTTTTCACAGAGTTGTAGCCTTTGCAATTTTAAATCATCTCATATAGATGTACGTCAGCTAAACCAGATGAGAAGGTGCACGTTGTTAGCATAAAAGCGTATAAAATGTCTGATTATCTCTCCAAGTGACTTATTCTCATTATTATTTATCATAAGATATGGCGCGTTCAGTTAATGTTAATTGGTTCACGGTAATGCGTTACTATTCTGAATTCAAAGCCTAGCCACGTGATGTTACTTTTAAGTCATTTAAAATTTTCTTCTAAATGTGAATGTTTGTTTATTGCTGTCCATAATGTGCATTGCTTTCAATCTTCTACATGTTTTAAAATGATCAGGTATACCATTGACATTCGAGCAAGGCTTTGCAATTGATAAATACACAAGAAAATAGAAACTCTATGAATTCGATGCCAAATGGTATGAAGATGGAAATTTAAGGTAGGCAAGCGATAAAATGAGGCGTAATGAATGGGAGAACGGACGATTATTATAAATGGAATATAGCAAGCTGAATGCACTGCCCTCAGCGTCAAAATGTACGTTTCTATTTTATTTTCTATTCGGTCGGCAAACCATGACCCTATCATAATTTTTGCTTGACCTCGCCTACGCTGACCGTCTGACAAGAGTGTTGAATTATCGCTTTTGCGTGAAAAATGCATGGTATATTTTTTCAAGGACATTTCTGCGAATCAGAGTTTCTTTGCACAGCTGCCACAACATCATTAAGGGTTGTACAAACGAAAACGGGCAGGTTCAGAATTGCGTCTTATTAGTTGTTTGGCGAGGCCAGACATGATATATGTGATTTTACTTCATTGTAGAACTTAATGTGAAGTGGCAGACCTGTAAAGAGACAGAAACAGTCACATCGGTACTTCAAATCTTAATGCTTTCTGTAGTATCTCAAGGCATCAAATTTATCTTCCTTGATTTAAAAATGCCCTAAAATTGATTTAATCATTTAACATATAGCACATTCATACAGCTGTATCTAGTTTTTATTACGCACAGGCCCTCTCTATAATACCTAAATTAGTAAACAAAAACAAACAAAACTGAAGCAATGATTCGCGAAAGCAAATTAAACTTATTTAATATGACCGTGTTGGTTGGTCATCATTACGCCATTTAACTTTACCATTTTGTTTCTCAACATGGGTAGTCGATTATGTAAAATTGACGGCGCCAAATCTTTCATTCCAACTTTTCCCCACACAGAAACTGGGCAGTTTGGATTATTCATACTACTTTAATCCTACTGTTCGTAATGTTTATGACTTAAACACATCTATCGAACACATTTAACACCTTTCCCGGGTTCTTGAACCCGGTTGGTCAAAATTGGCTGTTCTAGCCTTTTTGATCACCCCTCTTAAAATGCTTGGATAGTTGACTTGGAAAACAATTGCAGGAGAGCTATCAGTTTGGTCAGAATGCCTTCCAAGAAAGTTATCCCCCGTGGTCTACTGGCTGTCGGCATGCGTCACTATGGCATTGGGCGATCCCTCGGTATCGGTGAAGTGTTTGAACTCACAGAGATGCGGCCTGTATGTACGACAGGAATGCGGTGTCCATAACATTAGGCGGCATTAAAGTTGCCAGCCTAAAAAGAGATGCTGCCGAGCTGATGGCCAAAATAATGGATGCGCACTTGCACAATGGCAAGATATTTTTAAAGGTGAAGAAGAAGGCATACTTCCATTCCAGAAGAAGTGGCGTTGCGCAAGAGTGCAACGTTGGGTTCTATGCCGACGAAAGGGTGGCTGGAGTGGTTGAAAATATCATCAGTGGTTCGCCATTCCAATACGCCATCCTTTAATAGGCATAGGCACAAACAAAAAGGCCCTTTTCAGGGCCAACACATCCTCCAAAAAGAGAACTACCGACAATGAATACCAGTCAAACACACACTCAAATTATAATTATGTGCAGCTAAACGATTAAAATGGCTACGGTTTCTCAGGCTGACATGATTTGCTGCACATTGCGTTATGTTGTGACAGATATTCCGTTTTACCATCACTTAGGGTCAATGTTTGCAAGCCGACACCGTTGTTTTGCTCTTCTGTGGGGGGTTGTCAACCTGATGTAATCGCAAATCCTCAGATTCATCTGATATAAGTATGTACGTACACAAGAAAAGTAAACTCATGAATTTTAATAGACGGGGTGGCTGAGACCAATTTCAATAGAGATTGGTCTCAGCCACCGTCTAAGTCTGTGTGGGGAAAAGTTGTCCATGTTCAAGAAGCTGTTTTATTCTGGAATAGCCGTATAATATAATAAAAAAATACTACTTGAATATTGTTAAATATCAAAGAAGAGTAATAAAAAATAAATGGGACGCTTCAGCTATTCCAGTGATGTTTTGAAGGCATGTGTATTTTCATTAAGAAATATATTGCCTTTCGTGGCGTGAATATTTTCATGAAGGAATATTGTGTTCTGATGATAACGTGACCAAGTCTCGGGGTAATATATCAAATAATGATCAATATAATGGCCCTTCGGTAAAATGCAATAACAACAAAAACAAAAACTAAGCGCTAAAAATCTGCAACATGCACATTAAGTAATTGATAATTAATACAATTAATAATATCTTCTCAATAAACCAAGGGCTACAGACTTAATAAAAACACCATCAGAGGACTGTTTTTAAATTTGTCGAATTCTTACAACGTTGCATATCTCTCTAAAATCAAGCAACTATCGGTAAACGAAGTACTATTGTAATAAGCGAAAATGTTCATTTATATTTTGCACTGAATTACGCAGACTTAATGCGTGCAAAGAGGACTCACGCATTGTACTTGATATAATTAAAATGCCTTATTAGGAATCAAAATGCAAATTAATTAAATCATACTATTAAACTTAGGACAAAGAAATAAAAAAAAAAACATACTTGGCAGTTAAGTGAGTCACATACATGTCATTTCTTTATTTTTTAAATAATCGTTTGCATGAATACAAAATATTAACTAACCATTTGTATAGTTGCACATTAATTATGAATCATTTATTATTAAATTAATCTATTTAAATGACGACTGTTATCCACACATGGAATAGAAATGTCAATTTTAATTTCAATATACAATGTCCCGTTAATATTTAAACAGAAATAGTGTACCATGTACGATAAGCGGCGGCGAAAGAATAATAAGAATATTTGCCCAAACTTAAGCGAATATGATGTCAATGAGACATCCATATATTCCTATTATGATCAAGTGAAATTGATAAATGTGTAAGAAGAGGTTCAGCCTCAGACTGGACAAAATGCTTTTCATCATGTTTAGTATAATGACGTATATGGAACACAACATCAATTGCATATGTAGCGTATATCTTTGTATATGGAACATTCCAATACGTTGATATATGTATAGCGTATATCTGGCACAAGTCCACTAATTCACTTCCGGGTTCATAGTTCGGAAGAAAAATAGTGCAGACCTTGAAGTTTTGATATGAATTGGCAGTGAGGGCGCCGTAATGGCAGCCCACTATGATTTGCCGCTCCGCATTTTTACTGTTTCCACGGCGTTCAGTTGTTGTCTTTTCGTTTTATTCTACCATTATCCACTCAACATAACCAAGACAGAAATTACCAGCTGTATTTTAGATAGTTTCCACTCCAACTTTCACGAGAATTCGCACATCGTGAGGTGTTCCACTCGTCACTCTGTCAAGCTCAAGATGGCCGCCAGGATTCACTACAGTAGAGAAGAATTGTTAGCATTGCGGTACACAACTTCTCTGCAGAGTCAACATTGCACATATGCAAGACAAGCTTCATGTCGACTTCAGCAACTCATTCGTCGAAGAAGACCCAGAGGAAAACGTGCTGGAAGGAGACATTACAAAATAAAAGTGGTTGTGAACGTTTTCCCGCGCCAGAACTTTTACGATTTTCACCACTGCTCATCTCCCTCGGTTAGCAAGTCAAACCTCAGACAGGTGCGTATGATTTCGAGCACGAATTCCAAACGGCACATATCTTGCACGTTATGGAATGCTCGCTCCATCGAAAAGAAACTTCCTGCAGTTGCTGACTCCATTTTGCAGAATAACACTGATCTTTTCATCGTGACTGAAACCTGGTTCAATGCTCTTGATGACACCGTTAAAGCTCGTTTTTCCTCGATTCTTCCCGGACACTCCATACACCAAGTACCTAGAACTCGTCGCAAGGGAGGTGGTACTGCTGTCATAGGTAAAGCCAATCTTCAGGTCACTCTGAACAAGTCATCTCCGTTTAAAACTTTCGAGATTCTCGATGCGAACGTTCGCCTTTCATCGGCAATGATTCGTCTACTTGTGATTTACCGCCCCCCGAACTCTTGCAAGCATACTGTGTCAGATTTTCTTAACGAATTCACTCATTTGCTGGAAGTTATCCTACATGCAAAAGGTAATCTGATTATCGTCGGCGATTTCAACATCCATGTTGATGACCTTCGCGATCGTGATGCCTTGAAATTCGTTGACTGTCTGAACTCGTTTGGACTAGAACAACATGTCCAGTTTTCCACCCATGACAAAGGACACACCCTGGACCTCATCATCACCAGATCGTCGGACACTTTCATTTCAACAATCACAAATGACTGGCTGCTACCCTCAGATCACGCATCTCTACACTTCAACATCATGTCAAATGCACCGCCACCGTCTACAATCATGCGTACTTCAAGAAGACTTCGCAATGTGAATTTAGACAACCTTAAGGAAATGCTATCGTCTTCATTATCTATATTGCCTTCAGATGATAAGAGTGCTACACATATGGCTGAAAACTACAATGATCTACTTCGTGCTGCGATCGACAACCTTGCTCCTCCTGTTACCAAAGTTTTTATTAACAAGCAACGAGCCCCTTGGTACACTATCGAGCTGATCGACGAACGGAAGAAACTGCGTCGGTTAGAAAGAAAATGGAAAACAACAGGACTTGTCGTACATAAGGACATCTTCAAAGCTGCTCGTTCTGTATACTCTGGTAAACTACATGAGATGCACGCTAAATACCATCGAGAAAGAATCCAGAATGCTGATCAGAAGTCACTTTTTACTATTATTGATGACATGATAGGAAATAAGAAGATTATCGCGAGAATGCTTCCTGACATTGACATTTCTGAGTTGCCTAATACTTTTGCAAAGTTTTTCCGGTCTAAGATCGCAAAAATACGTCATGGTTTACCATCAGTCGTCCCTTCTGATTTTTACACTTTGAATCACTGTCTTAGCTCTTTTACACCTGTGTCTATTGATTTTGTGTCAAAACTCATTAACACCTTGCCTCCCAAGTCCTGCGGGCCGACCCATTGCCAACCGGTTTATTGAAATCATGTTGTGAACAGGTGGTCCCGGCTATAACTCAAATAATCAACAAGTCTCTTCTTTCTGGAGAGTTCCCACTGTCTTGTAAATCTGCCACTGTTCCTCCTCTTCTCAAGAAATCGAACTTAGACCCGAATGTTCTGAAAAACTATCGCCCCGTGTCGAATTGCCTTTCCTTTCAAAGCTTATTGAGCGCATTGTTTTCTGTCAATTGAATACGTATTTGTGCCATTACATTTTGTTTGCAAAATGTCAATCAGCATATCGAACAGGCTATAGTACAGAAACTGCTCTTCTGAGAGTCCAGATGGATATTCTACGTGCTCTTGATAGACGCAAAGATGTTATATTAATTTTACTCGATTTATCTGCTGCTTTTGACACGATTGATCACGATATTTTATTACACAGGCTGTGTCATAGATTTGGTATCACGGGGACAGTGCTGAATTGGTTTAAATCCTATCTGCAGGGGCGAACGCAGTCAGTGTGTGTTGGGTCAGTCGTGTCTGAGGCACAATCTCTTGATTGTGGTGTACCCCAAGGTTCTGTTCTCGGACCAATTCTATTCAATCTGTACACAGCACCCTTAGAGGATATCATTTTCAAGCATAAGTTACATTACATGATGTACGTATATCACTTGCGAAGCAGATCAAGTCCCGACAACTTCAATTGAGCTATGTGTTAATGAAATCAGGGGATGGATGCGAGACAATATGCTCGCGCTAAATGATGGTAAAACCGAGGTCATTCATTTTTCTTCTAAATTTACAGGTGTAGGTCCGGTTCCTCGTTGTGATATTAGAATAGGTGATGTCAGTGTTCACCCATCTGACACTGTTCGCAATCTTGGTGTCACGATGGATTCTAGTGGCAGTATGTCTGCACATGTTGTCAATGTGTGTAAATCGGCCTCTCATGCTCTTTGGAAGATTGGTAAAATCCGTAATATACTCGATCAGCCTTCAACTGAGAAACTCATTCATGCTTTTATCACATCTCGCCTGGATTATTGCAACAGTTTACTTTTTGGCCTCCCTTCATTTGAAATACGCAAACTGCAAACAATTCAAAATTCGGCAGCTCGACTTGTTACCAAGAAGAGAAAATGTGATCACATTACTCCCATTCTTCGTGACCTTCATGGCTCCCTGTTGAACAACGTATCCAATTTAAAATTCTTTGTATTACTTTCAAAGTTCTCTGTAGTCATGTACCATCTTACCTTCATGAGCTTTTGATTAGACGTAGTACTAGTCATACATTGCGTTCATTTTCAAATGGGGAAATTAAGTTACACCAACCCATCGGCCGCACAGCTTACTATGGTGATAGGGCGTTTTCAATATGTGCGCCTCGTCTGTGGAATTCTTTGCCGTCGCACCTTCGTGCATCTCAGTCACTCGATAATTTTAAAGTCGGGTTAAAATCTTACCTGTTAAGTCATTTTATACATGAGTTTTATACCCTTTTAAGTAATTTTATACCTGAGTTTTATTTGTTGATCTTTTTAACCATTTCTTTAGTTTTAGTTTTACCAGCTGTTACTTTTATTGAACATTTAAATTTACTGTTTTTATTTGTCACTTTTTTCTTTGTTTTTAATGTAAAGCGCATTGAGATATTTAAATATGTAATGCGCTATATAAGAAATAAAGATTATGATTATTATGATTATTATGATATCTGCATGGATGCTTGTTTAGTTTCAACTTTAACGTCAATAATTTTTGTAAAGATATTTTTCTGCCTGAATCAAAATGCACACTTTTGTGAATAATGGCTGAAGCATTTAGTGGTAATATGAGGAGTTCTAGGGCCACTAGAAATCATAACAATAAGCCTGAATTTTGTCAAAAACACCACCGAGGGCGCTATTTTCATCGCTGTCTCAAAATTTCCATGGACTTGCCCACACGAAAAATTCATCAGTAGTCAAGCTGACATTGACCTAACACCTGTTAAGAGGATTCGTGCCGCTGAATTAGTCCGTGGGCTAGAGGGGGTCTACGTGCACCCCCCCCCACAGGATAACAAACCTGTATTTTTCAGAACCCTTGGAATCCCTAAAATACGAAATGGAATTTCAACAGAAAAAAATAGGGACTTAATAGCTGTTATGGTCATATTTTGAAGGGTACCGCAAAATCACCATTTTCCAACCCAAATGCATTTTCGTCAAATCTGTCTTCTTGTAAGTCATGTGCTGAGCTCATTTTTTAACATAACCTCACTTGTTTGGTATCATTAGAAAGGGAATTTATTCGTCTTTAAGATGACATATTGCACTATGCAATATCCTCTACAGTTTTTGTCAAATATAACCAAAACTTACCCCTTACCCCAAAATTTAACATTACAAATTACAGAAAATCTCAAATTCTACCAATTTTTTAGCTAGGCATAATAAAAAATGCAATGCTTTGTCTGAAATCTGTTTTATTTGATACAGGGACATGTCAGAAATATGAAATAGACTTTTAACAGAAAAAATATTGGGAATCTACAGCTGTAACAGTCATATTTTGAAGGGTACCGCAAAATCATAGTGTAGCAGATTTGCATGCATTTTTGTTAAAACTGTCTTCTTATAAGTTATCTGCTGAGCTTGTTTTTGAATATAACCTGGCTTGTTAGGTATCATTAGAAAGATAATTTACTAATCTTTAAAATGACATATTGTAACATGCAATATCTTCTATAGTTTTCATGATATATAACCAAAACTTACCCCATACCCCAAAGTTTACATTGAAAAATTTCAGTCATAGCTAAAACCAAATTCTACCATTTTTTTAGCTTGACACAAAAATCTGGCCGTTTTTGCTATTAAATCTATTTTATTTGGTACAGGGACATGTCAGAATTATGAAATAGACTTTTAACAGCAAAAATATTGAGAATCTACATCTGTAACAGTCATATTTTGAAGGGTACCGCAAAATCATAGTGTAGCAGATTTGCATGCATTTTTGTTAAAACTGTCTTCTTATAAGTTATCTGCTGAGCTTGTTTTTGAATATAACCTGGCTTGTTAGGTATCATTAGAAAGATAATTTACTAATCTTTAGAATAACATATTGTAACATGCAATATCTTCTATAGTTTTAATGATATATAACCAAAACTTACCCCATACCCCAAAGTTTACATTGAAAATTGCAGTCATAGCTAAAATCAAATTCTACCATTTTCTTTACCTAGACATATAAATTCCGGCATTTATTTGTATGAAATCTATTTCATTCGGTAGTGGGTCATGTCCAAAATATAAAATAGACTTTAACAGAAAAAAGATTGGAATTCTGTAGTTGTAACAGTCATATTTTGAAGGGTACCGCATAATCTCAGTATTCCTGACTTGCGTGCATTTTTGTTGAATCTATCGTCTTTTAAGTCAACTGCTGAGCTTGTTTGAATATAACCTGGCTTGTTAGGTATCATTAGTAAGATTATTTATTAATCTTTAAAAAGATATATTGTAACATGCAATATCTTGTACAGATTGTTATGAAATATGACCGAAACTTACCCCATACCCCAAAATTTACATCGAAAACTACTGTCATAGCTAATGTCAAATTCAAGCAATTTTTTTACGCAGACATAAAAAATTAGGCAATTTTTTGTATGAAATCTGTTTTATTTTGTACTTGGCCATATCAGAAATATGAAATGAACTTTTAACAGAAAAAATATTGGATTCTATAGCTGTAACAGCTGTATTTTGAAGGGTACAGCAAAATCTCAGTATTCCTGATTGGCATGCGTTTTTGTTAAATCTGTCATCTTATAAGTCATCTACTGAGCTTGTTAGTGATTATAACCGGGTTTGTTTAGTATCATGGAAAAGGTAATCAAAATAGTCTTTACAATGACATATTGTAACAGGCAATATCTTGTATAGTTTTCATGGAATATGACGAAAACGTACCCCATACCCCTATGTTTATATTGAAAGTATGTCATAGATGACATGATCAAATTCCGTGATTATTTAGCTAGACATGATAAAAATAGCTCTGTTTCGGTATTAAATCTGTAGTATATGGTACTGGGTCATGTCAGAAATATGAAATAGACTTTTAACAGAAAAAATATTTGGACTGTATAGTTGTAACAGCCATATTTTGAAGGGAAATGCAAAATCACAGTACCGCAAACTGGCACCTTTTTTGTTAAATTCTTCTTCTTGTAAGTCATCTGCTGAACTTATTTTGTGACACAACCTGGCTTGTGAGTAATCATTAGTAGGGAAATTTATTCTTCTTTAAGATGACATATTGTAATATACAATGTCATTCATAGTTTTCCTGGAATATGGTCAAACTTTACCCCATACCCAAAAAGTTCAAATCGCAAATTACAGCTTATCTTAAATTCTACCATTTTTTGCTGCACATAATACAAAAGACAATTCTTGTTTAAAATCTGATTTATTTGTTACAAAAGTATGTCACAAGTATAAAATTAACTTTTAACGGGAAGATGATACAATTTAGTAGCCATTTGGATCATTTTTGGAGGGGGAACCCATATATGCAAATGTATGTGTTTCGGCAAATTTGCCCTGATACCTGGGTACCCTTCCAAATATGATCCAAAAGGCTACAAAATCATATTATGTTCCTGTTAAAAGTTAATTTCATATTTTTAAATACTTTATTAACAAAAACACATATTTCATACATTTCATACAAGCATTGCCTTTGGTATATAAAGTTAATTAATTGTAAAAAATGGTAGAGTTTCAGATTTGCAGTAATTTGCTGTGTAAACCTTGGGTTATGGGATAAGCTTTGGTCCTATTTCATGAAACTAAACAAAACATTGCATATTACAATATGTCATTTTAAAGACTAGTTAATTACCTTTCTATTGATACCTAACAAGCCAGGTTATGTCAACAATCAAGCTCAGCAGATGACTTTTAAGAAGACAGATTTAACAAAAAAGCAAGCGAGTTGGCAATACTGTGATTTTGCGAGACCCTTCAAAGTATGACTGTTACAGTTGCAGAGTCCCAATATATTTTCTGTTAAAAGTCTATTTTATATTTCTGACATTCCCCCATACCAAATAAAAAGATTTCATATAAAGCATTGCCTTATTTGTTATGTCTAGCTAGAAAATTGGTAGAATTTGACGATAGCTACGAAAGTAATTTTCGATATAAACTTTGTGGTATGGGGTAAGTTTTCGTCATATGCCATGAAAAGTATATAAGATATGGCATATAACAATATGTCATTTTAAAAAGTAGTAAATTAGCTTTTCAATGATACCAAATAAACATGGTTATGTAATAAAATAAGCGCAGCAGATGACCTACAATGGGACAAAGTTAACAAAACACATATGAGTCTGCACTGCTGTGATTTTGCAGTACTCCACAGAATATGCCTGTTACAGCCATAGAATCCCAATATTCTTTCTGTTAAAAGTCTATTTCATATTTCTTACATGTTCTTGTACCAAATAAAATAGATTTAATAGCAAAAACGGCCAGATTTTATATGTCTAGGTAAAAAAAATGGTAGAATTTGGTTTTAGCTATGACTGAAATTTTCAATGTAAACTTTGGGGTATGGGGTAAGTTTTGGTTATATATCATGAAAATTATAGAAGATATTGCATGTTACAATATGTCATTCTAAAGATTAGTAAATTATCTTTCTAATGATACCTAACAAGCCAGGTTATATTCAAAAACAAGCTCAGCAGATAACTTATAAGAAGACAGTTTTAACAAAAATGCATGCAAATCTGCTACACTATGATTTTGCGGTACCCTTCAAAATATGACTGTTACAGCTGTAGATTCCCAATATTTTTTCTGTTAAAAGTCTATTTCATAATTCTGACATGTCCCTGTATCAAATAAAACAGATTTCAGACAAAGCATTGCATTTTTTATTATGCCTAGCTAAAAAAATTGGTAGAATTTGAGATTTTCTGTAATTTGTAATGTTAAATTTTGGGGTAAGGGGTAAGTTTTGGATATATTTGACAATAACTGTAAAAGATATTGCATAGTACAATATGTCATCTTAAGAAGAATAAATTCCCTTTCTAATGATACCAAACAAGTGAGGTTATGTAAAAAATTAGCTCAGCACATGACTTACAAGAAGACAGATTTGACGAAAATGCATTTGGCTTGGAAACATCGTGATTTTGCGGTACCCTTCAAAACATGACCATAACAGCTATTAAGTCCCTATATTTTTTCTGTTAAAATTCCATTTCGTATTCTAGGGATCCCAAGGGTTCTGAAAAATACAGGTTTGTTATCCTGTGGGGGGGGGGTGCACGTAGACCCCCCTTTAGCCCACAGACTAAATGTTTTAAGATAGGAAAGTCGAGCTAAACGCTACTGTGGTGACCTATGTGAAATTAATTAGTGGTCTTGTGCCATCTATGCAGATCATGAGTATACGTAATGCAGATCTTTGCACACCAAGTGTACACTGTAGTTTTGCATTTTATTAGTATACCTCCGTGTATACTTAACTTATTTGACACGTGTTCATAATCGGTATATGTGTATATATTATTGTATATCAAGCATTTTGTCAAGTATCATAAGTATTAATCTTTAGGCAATACCTGGGAATTACCGGGGGTGATGTTTTAAATTTCATTGACGAAGTGGTCAGAATTTATTTGTCAAATAAATAGGTCAATGCTGCTCACTTGGACATAGTTATATTCACATTTCGTACAATTATTCCAAAGAACCTCTCGGTGAAAGTCAATAATAATATCGCTTTTCCGATCTGAGATCGATGAAACGCTATATAACCATTTTGCATACACATTATGATTTGATTAGATACTCTTCAAATCACCTGTACTGACCTGTTAGGCAAAAATCAAAGCAAATTTTGACATGATATTGATAACATGGGAATAAAGTAGATAAAATCGTAGGTATTACAAGTTTGCATAAAACATGTGACAGTCATTCTACCATGGGTAAAACAGCGTCTTTTCCTTGCCACTCATGTACGTAAAATAGTTCCTATATAAAGCACAATTACAAAGCGGTTAATGTTGTTGCTAAATCTTTGCAATGAATTGAAATGTAACGAAACTTGTACAAAAAAAAAAACAAAAAAATATTACTTCTAATTGAAACCTTTTACCAAAATGTGTAACCGACTGTTCTGTATAACGTTATATCAAAATAGTTTATACTTTAGAAATCATAGAATCACGTACCTACAAATTATTCGGTTCCATGTTACTGTAACTAATGAATGGTTTGAAATATTGTTGCTCACTGAACTATGCCCTGAGTAAATTTCGGTAAGCCAATTCTATAATTCTAAAATCAAATTTAAATTTAAATTTTGCCATCAAACCAAAAAATATGTGGGTTTTAAATTCCTCTTGCAATTAAAAAAAATTTATAAAACAAAGAGGTATACAACTACTGTCAGAGTACCAAGACAAAGTGTGGTCGAGGAAGGTGCCTGTTTTCATTAACTTTCCTATGGATGGATTTGACGAAGCGTACATTATCGATGCGTACTGTTTTCTCTGTGTCAGGAGGTTTGTTCTGTTTCTGCTGACCAGGGCCACCACTGGCAGTTAGATCAAAATCCTCATACGATATATCCTTCTCAGGGTCATACTCCTTCTAAACAAGTAAATAAACAAACAAACAAAGTCATACTCTGGTTTGGCATTTATAAGGTAGACGGGGAAATTTGAACACTTTTGATCAAGCTCGAGGAAAGAATATTAAATGACATCATTTTCATGACGCATTTGACATTAAGGCATGATAAATTAATGTTTCGTAATGACTTATATGTGCAATATTTGCATCGTATACTCGGCATTTAGTTGCACTGTATTTAAAGAAAGCGTTCATTTTAATTTAGTAGAAAGTGTTTATACTTCAACGTCGAACAAGCAATAATTACTCATTATCTATATTTCTTGTGTTTTTTATTTTTGATAATATCTGCATTGCCTTTTTGTGTAAACCGGTATGGATACATTGTCTGAAATAAAGTTCAAGACATGTAATCATCATCATCATAGTCGTCGTCGTTGTCGTCGTCGTCGTCGCAAATAAGTAAATTCTTACAAAACTACACATGCCATTTTGCATTGCTGATGAATCCCTAAACATATCTTACCTTTGAACTACAGCACTAATTCTTCATCTATCTTATTCGCTTTGCCATCTGACCGAGTACCATTAAGTAACTTTCCTGCAAGAGAGGTTTTCTTTTCTTTAAGTTTTGGCTGAGGGGCTCCCTCTTTCTTGTCTCCATGGTTACCATCGGGACTCACTGAAGAGGGAGTTCAATTCGATGACACTTTCTCTCCTGTTTAAATCGTTGTGGATTCAGCTGTGTAGAGTATGGATTTGTGTTACCAAATTAACCCTTTTATGTAAGCTTTTCACGGCACAGATATTCTACTCTATTGAAATATTACTTTAAGCCTTGTTCATTGAAAAGAAAATGAATGCATCTTACCATCACACATGAGTGCTTCTTCTGATCCATCGTCTCGTTCCTGTTTGTCGTTTTTCACAATTTGCATGATCTTCATCATCTACTTTGCTGGGATATGTCGAGGTGAAATAAACTATTAGACAAATATTTGGAAAACGTCGTGTCGATTAAACGTGATCGAAATCCATACATGTTTTATATTCCATTGCATTCTTCTTTTATATATTCTATATGCAAATTTAACTAGTAATTTGATGTCAAATGACATTACACAAGTCAGAATTGGTTTATACAACCCCATGATTCTCTTTTCCTATTCAATCATCTTTAATACAGTTCTACGTGGGTATTACTAGAGCTTGAAAACGCTTACTTTGCATTCTAATTAAAAAAAACGGAGCTATGCTACGAAATTGCAATTTTACATGAATTATGTTGACATTTCTTACCATATTTCTGCATTCTCTGGAAAAAGACAAGGAAAACAGGAATAAATGATTTATAAATTTTCAAGAGATGCCGATTCTTCACATGTTAATATACAGAAGTTCATATATATATATATATATATATATATATATATATATATATATATATATAATATATATATTCAAGAACGGGTTCCTATTTTTGTCAATATTCGAAGATCATTGAAAGATCTCTGCTTTCAGATAGTAAACTTTATATAAAATTTCTAATTAAAAAGTTAACATAAGTAAGTTTTTACAAAATCACCAATTTATTTTTTAATAGTTTACTAAAAAAGAGCTTATACTGAAGAACGGTGTTCGGTTCGAGTGTCTCGATCGCGGAGTACGGAATATCAATAACAAGGTGCAATTCAGGAGATGTGATGCGGAGTATGCATGGGCGATGCGAAAGCTTGAACTTTCAAATGTACGGAAAAAATCATGTGCACTATCGTCGCTATTGAATTATAAAACGATATTTTTTTGATAGGTTTAAACTCCGGAGAAGTATCGTCGCTGCTGTTAGAAATGACGAATGCCCGTCGCTCGGCTTGACTCGTTTACTGCACGTACATGCCTCGGAAGGGACGATCGTGATGATGAACTCGCAACCTGTAAATGATGCTTCAGAAAACATTTAAAAGATGTTGCAGCGGCCACGCTACTCTGTATTATTGTTTGTGGACATTGAGGGACGCTATTTTGACGATTAGGTAGACGACACAAAATGTCGGCAACAAAGCAGAGTCACGTAAATGACATTGTGAAGAAATTGAGCGATTCATCGCCAAAAGACGCAAATATCCAAAATTCATAAAAAAATTGTAGTATGGATGAATTCATTGATATCGTTTACCAATAGTTTGTCGAAAAATTGAAAGGATTACAGGGCCCATGTATGCGATAATGCACTTCATTTAAACCATTTCGCCACAGCATTTCTAAGTATCCATATGCCAATATGAAAAGAAAAGGGTTATTTGATCACAATCACTGTATTATTGTGCAAATCGATTAGCAAGATGATTTCTTATTTTGTTAGTTACCATGTTTTAAAATCCACTGTTAATAATCTTGAAACCACAATGTTTGCTATTTTAAAGTCTTAATTGCTCTTTTTATTAAAGTACATTAGCAGGGGGATCAGGTTTGGCTACCATGGTGAAAAGAATATTACGGTTCAATCAAGTCACGTTGCAAGCACATGCTCCCTGGCCTGATCTTCTGAGTTCAATGTAGTGTAATAAAGAATGAACGGAAATAATCAAATATGATATAACTAACTTGTGCCATTACATCCTGCAGACAGTTTGTTTATACATATACTTATTTGTTAAAAACTGCAAAATCATTACAAATGATGAAAATCATGCAAGATAGATACTGTTGTCCTGTAAACTGGTTAAATACTCAGAGTTAATTTTTTTAGCTTCG
Organism: Ptychodera flava; assembly: GCF_041260155.1. Classification (NCBI taxonomy): domain Eukaryota; kingdom Metazoa; phylum Hemichordata; class Enteropneusta; family Ptychoderidae; genus Ptychodera; species Ptychodera flava. The sequence goes on from NC_091930.1 coordinate 32,132,538, forward strand.
TGTACATGTCAGGTTCTTCTGGAATCCAATCTACCACCTTATCATATCAAACACTGATATAAAACATGCTGATTATGAAGGAGTTTGTGGGTTTTGAAGGTGACAGAACGACTTACAGTCATGCGGACAAGAATGCACATGCATTACCATACATTACTGCAGTTCAGTAGCATTACCACTCCCTGGCTGGTTGTTGTGGGGAGTGGTGGTTACGATTCAGTCTTTTGAAAAAGTGCACAGTCGTGCGTGATGCAAATTTTGCTGGGAAAAGTGAGCATTTTTCTTGCACTTATCAAGAAAAACAATAAAAAACATGTTTGTTTACAGCAAGTAAAGAGTTGGAAAAATATTGTTGGAGAGTCAATTTGATTAGGGAGCTCAAGTTTGCATACTAAACAAAGTGTTGACTGAGGACACATGCTTTTGTTGATATCCCGATGTTAGAATGTGACGTCATAGGTCAACGGTTTAATATCCATGATTGCGGATATTTCCACAGCAGCAGCTCGATAAAACTCCCAAAAGCGACTAAACAGAGAGGAAAATGCACATCTACGTAGCCATCCTTCTATACCTAGGCGATCGATGCACCCCGACTCCGGATTATGTTTTGTTGTTGTTTTTCTGGATACTTGCAAGAAAAATGCTCCCCCTGCAAAATTTTCAACGTGTACGACTTTGCACTCTTTCAAAATATTTAACCGTAGCCCCCATTCAAAACAACTAACAAGGGAGTAGTAGGGCTATGGAACATAGCAGCAATACCATACAATGAGGGTATGATTTACTCCACAGAAAGATACTTGTTCACATTTCCCATCAATATACAATACATAGAGCACAACATCAGCTAATATCACCACATATTTTAACTTCGGTAGTCTGCCATATGAAGTGGTACAGAACAAGTAAACACACACCTGAGTTGATAAGTAAAAACATATGTTGTTGGTAAGTTGCTGGGCACTGGATCCCATGTGCACCAGACTTCCTTCATGTTGCTGGCCTGAGAGCTAAAATTTGCTATCTTTGGTACAGCTGTAAATATGAGAAAAGATTACTTGAATTTCTTAAAATGCACCATAGGGGACACGCTGTGCTTCATTGGTTCTAATCAACTTGACCTGATGAATTGAACTTGGCAGGACAAGGAATAAGGAAACCTACTCATCACATTTCAAACTTTATAAAAAGTAAGTAAATTCCTATAAAACTACTTGCTTTAAAGTTTGCCAAACCTTTTCTTTAAGGAAACTGTTAACCATCTTCTTTCGAAAAAATGAATAAAAGTCTTAGACCGCCTCAAAAATTTCTATGCAAAGGAAACAAATTACGGTAATTTAAATTTGTATCTAAATTTTAATCTAAAAAAAACTAAAATTGACTGATATATTTAGTAAAAAATGGCTGACAACTCTGTATAAACTCTTCGATGGAAAACAACATTTTGTTTATGGGGTAATCTTAATATCTTATTAAAAACTTTAAAAATTGCATTTTGGGTTCATGCAAAAAGACATTTGTATCGATGACATTAAACTATCATTCCAAATGATGTCAGCTGAAAAATCATTTGACCTCAAACTGAGCTGTAATTTTAAACCCGTTTTGACCACGCAATGTTCAACTTATATGGAATGGTCTACAGAAACTTTTTGATAAAGGTATACTGAACATCATTTTGATAAATTAATTTCATGCAATGTTACAAACTTACAAGCAGAGTCTATGTCCTGCATCAATCTCACACTGTTGGTCTGTCTCTTTTTCTGTCCAGCATTTTTCTACTATTAGCTCTGTTATTGTCGCTGAGCTTCTGTACTTCTCAAAAATAATGATTTTACTGCTATACACCGGATTCTGTAACTTGTGGAGTTTCATCACACAGCAAATTACAGTCCAACAACAGTGCAGTAATGCTCAGTACTGTGACTAAGATCTGTCAATCGAGTGCGCTGTCAACACCCTCCTTCAGTTCGAATTGACCTGACCTCGTTAGGATGTTTAGAAAGTTCAGTTCATCCTGGAAAACTGTATTTTTGACTTTGCTTGCAAAACGTGATTACAAAAGGTGCACAATAGTAAATGTTGTTCATAAAATTCCTGGATTTCATCATTTTATATATATATATATATATATATATATATATATATATATATATATATATATATATATATATATATATATATATATATATATATATATATATATATATATATATATATATATAATTGTACAAAACACTACCATTCTCAGACGACACTGTTCAATGTACTCAGATATGACAAGATCCAGTATTTTTTTGACAAAAACCATACATCAAGTCAAGTCTGCAAATATATCTGAGAATGTCAGCTGAACCTGTCTGAGAGCGCTGAAATAATGATGGGGGACTGTAGGTTGATTTTCACTTTCAGACTGGTAATAAACTAATGACTACCCACCTACATGTACATTGTATTGTTATATCAACTTCCAACATTCTGAAAATTGTGTTTTATATTGCATCAATAAAATTTTGATTTGACCCATTGTTTCTAATCGTTATGGTTTTTACAATCTTTGTGTTGAAGGCAACATTATTAAGTCAAAGCACTCTATTTTGTCATTTCTCCCTCTTTCTGACTTCATGTGGCTGTACAGTTGAAGGCTGTCCATCCAAGCTCGCCATTAGCACTTAGACATGAAATATTGGTGTTTGCCATCCATATGACCTGTATTGTGACTTGGCATACAAACATTTACACATATATGTATTTACGGTTTTATTTGCGGTCATTATAGTTGTGGGAACTGGATGAAAAGACTAACAAAAGGTTATCTTTCATAACCCATACATCCCTTCAAGGAAACTGCCATATCACTTTTCATTACCGCTAAAAAGGAACAAGCAGTCTGTTGAGTGTTATATCCTTTTTCCTTATAAATAAAGAAATTTCAACTATATCTAGGCACCCAGACTTACAGTAGCTTCCCTACAAACATGGAAAAATATTTAACCAAACATGGATGAAAACTTTCAAAAGTAAATAAATTTTGCGAAGTTGAGCTGCATTCTCTTATGAAAATTGTCCTCGACCATGACTAGACAGGATATGTGCTATGGTCATGATGTCACTTTGCTCCTTGCATTCAGGTCTTTATAGGAACATTATGTCCAATATACGGTACACAAAGTCATGTACACAAAGACTATGGTGAAAGGACCATACCCACACTTGCCAGCTTGTTTACCTGGCTAGTTTTGGGTCTCACCAAGAAGATGTGTAATCATCAGACATCGTTTTCCCACCTCAACATACACGCATACGTTCATGTACACACAGCAGCATGATCAATACATATCTAACTTCCATGTAGCTGAAAGTGGGTACTTGCAGTAGTAGGTCAAAATGCATGTTGATGTCTGGGTTGTGGTAAAAGAGTAATTCTCTGTGTAACTCACTCCCAACTCGAATTGAATGGTCGATACCACTCCGTTATCAAGCCTACATGAATAGTCTCTAGCATCAGTAAACTGCATAGATTGAAGCACAAGTACTGATGTTTTATCTGATATGGTAGAGTACATTTCTCTAGGTATAGCTTGGTTTTGATTGTACCATGTTATGTCTTCAGCAGTGTACATTGCCCTGTCATTGTGTAATACAGCTACTAAGATTGTAGGTAAAAGTGAAAAAAGTGTTTGTTTTCATTTGGCATCCACTAACATGACATCCGCAGAATGTAAATTATCTACTGCTATCTACTGCTAGTGTTGTTTTCTGATATGTGAATCAGTATGACCAGGGGGTGGATATACGAGTTGCAAGAAAATGTCAATCACAGTGATAAACAATAAGTCAACAAAAAAAACGTTTACTTTCTTACAATCATCAGTGTTTTTGTTAAAGCCAGTACCCCGGTAAACGTTACAGGGGCTCCGTAGTCATTTTACCGGGGTTCCCCTCGGTATATCAATGCAGTCAGATTTGGGGACAGTAGAAATGTTACCATTGTTCAAACATCGTTTACCAATGTTCCCCAACCTTAGCAAAAACAGTCATCATAATCAATCATAGAGATCTTAAAACATTTAAAAACTTCCAGAAGGCCGATCATTATAATATTGTAATTTCAATAATTGAAAGAGCAATTTGAATATTTTAAGGGACATTGAGTGTATAACTGTAGTCTTACAGTTCTGTACTTAGTTCACATTTGCAACCCAACTGAACTTTTGGCCGACGCAAAATAATTGTCCTTTTGGTATTAAACTTGGTCCGCGTCCGCACTTATCCACACTTACTAGTACCAGAAATAGGGCTGACGTAAATTTAACTTCCTTTGTGACGTCTGACCTGTCAAAGTTCGCAATATCGCATTTGAACAATGGTACGCTGTTTCTACTGGTCATCATTTTCCTGCGTTTTTACGCACAAAAAGGGCAAATATGAACACCACTCGCCCTTTTAATCACCGGAAAGATCTTCACTATTTATTGGATGAGCATATGGTATATATAAGACTGCAGTGGAGAAATAACCAGTGCGCGGCATCTTTGATATGCGTCTCTAGTCTAATTACATGCACTGTGGAATCGAATGATATGGTCTCGTTTGCAGAACAAAAGATGATGGGAAATTTTGCGTACATGGAACGATACATGTAAAAACTGGATTGAAAACTTTCGATAGGTGTAAATTTTAGTTTCAGACGTCTTTTGTTTTGTGCGAATAAGGTGACTAGTTCAACTTCGATCTATGGCTTAGGCCTGGTCAACTGGGACCAGGGCCGACGCAACGTGTTCACACACGTGAATTTCGTCGGCCCAAAGTTTGCATCGGACCTGAACCCCCCTTCTAGCCGGACCAAACTGCTTCGGCCATAGGCCGACACAGCGTGTCCACATTGGTTATTTTACTTCGGCCCGGGCCCAGCACCGGTGCTACACCGACGCAAAGTGGTCAATCTGAACAAGACTCAGGAAAGAATGTTCTGGATTAGGATAATATCTTATGTCCTTGCTTGTGAAACTTCTAGAAATAGTTATTATATAATACAGCTGCTAAGAATTATACATCCTTCATTGAGCCTTATTTATAATGTACTTACCATTCAATGTCGGAGAGTAAGTCAATGACAGTCCACCCCACCATTGTCAACTAAAAACTTTTTCCTGCCTAAAATTTAGTACAATATTTACCATTTTTTACCAATTTTTCTGTCCTTTTATAATTATTGACAACACATTTCATTTGCTACAGTTTTTTCTCAAAATTTAGCAAAAATCTGAGAAAAATTGACTGCAGTTTATTTAATATTCTCCCAAGATGTATGTATTTCTATGGTTTGTCTCTGGAGCCTGGTAGAAAGAGGATTAATATCATACGTAAGCACACATGTGAATGCACGGTTGTTATTCTTTCCATTTCTGTATTTGGAGGGCGGTGACAAGTTATTTTGAAAGGAACAGGGATGTCACTTAGCTGTGTTATCGCAGCGGTGCTTGTGGCCTATATCGAACGCGCTTGGGTAAAGGGTCACGGCCACAGTCCCGCTGCGAGCCAACGCATGGACTTTTTTGGCAGTTTACTGCGACATCGACCGGTGTCGATGACTTAGCACACAAAATAACAAAATAGATAAAGCTTGGAATAAATCAAATTATAGCTACTGTATCACTGACTCAGGCATCTGCGACTCATCTCCTACTCCTGCTAACGACCCCGACTGTAACAACATGTATTTTCGACCGTTTTTCGAAAAACGACGCCAACATATCAGACAGGTTGGCATTGATGATGACCTGTGCGACGATGCAGTAGAGATTGTAGACTCCTATGATCAACAAACCAGTTGCCCACCCATTCAAAGTTCAACGAACGCATGACAGCTGTAAATGCGATCAAAGAGGAGATGAAAAGAGATCAAGCTGAGCGACAAAAGAAGAAAGGTGCAATTGCCCAAAGGCCAAAATCTCGGGAAATACGCAAGGACCGGGTGTGGGGACCGATGCTTAGTGAAAAACAGACAACCGGTCCCAACCAAAGAACGACAAAATAGAGAATTACCAGGAACCTGACATGGAAGCCCAGCAGGTGTTGCAGTTAAATGACGTGAAATTAAAGAAAAGACGGCCGCAGTTTTACGTTCATGCTAAAATCCATGGTGTAGCTGCTTGTTCGTTTGTCGACACCAGATCAGAGTTGACCCTCCTCTCTCCTGATGTCTACACCTGGATACCAGCTGCACAGAAACCTGCCCTGTTGCCACCTACAATCAGGGCGTTGCAGACTGATGGAAAAACGCCTTTACCGGTGCATAGAGAGGCGATTTCTAGACCAAAGTTGGGCCGAATAAAACAACAATTAGAGTTGTTGTGGCGAATATCAGTGAGGGAGTAATACTTGGCAATGACTACATCCTAGTTGCAACCTGCTGAGATCAGAACACATAGTCTAACTATGGTTATACCACTCTCCGCCTCGTGCCCATTGTTCTAACCATGCTCTCTAATTTCCATAACCGAATATTTATTATATACCACCTGGCTTTCTTTTGTTTAAAAAGTGTCCGATTTACAAGTTCTTTTGTTTAAAAGTGTCCGATTTACTTGTAAATCGGACAGTTCTTTGTTAAAAACTGTCCGGTTTACTAGTAAATCGGACACTTTTAAACAAAAGAACTTGTAAAATGGACACTTTTTAAACAAAAGAAAGTCACGTGGCGACGAGTAAAAAAAAACAAATGCGAGACATTATACCAGAAGAAATTTATTTCACCATCAAGTACAGAGTAAAGACACTCTAAAAGAATCACCGGACTGAATTAATTTTGCACGACTGTACATCTCAAAATCAATTACAGGTCACCGTGAAATAACGGTATTGATTGCAAATATCACTTCTGTGTTAAGGTTATTGTTATCACGATCATTTGAAGCTGAAATTTAAGACTTCAAAGTCAGTTGTCAAACACTGAATATGGAGATTTCAGTCGCCTTTGGTAAAGTTAAATCTAGCTACAGGCAAACACACACGCAGTACCACAGTCATTGTGGATCTACACGTATTTTTTTGTACTTGCAGTTTCTGTTGCGCCTTTCTCTGACGTGGCTGTGTAGCTTGGTCTTCCGATTGTGGCCGTTAGCACTGGCGTGACAGGGGGACTGTTCTTTTCCATCTTTGGCTTTGGTAGTTGAAGTGCTCGGATACAGCTTTCATTTGTACTTCATCCGCCATATCGATATACGTAGAGCGACTCGGCAATTGCGTGTATGCTGCTCAAAGTTTTCGACCCAAATGAGCAAAGCGTGACTCTAACGTCGATCTGCAAACACCTTTTCACTTCTTTCAATCAACCAATCAATCAAACATAATTCATACAATTCAAATCAAACCAGGTGCTCAACCACGTCATCGCACTACAATAGCAACACATGTCGACTTTGTTTTATCCAATCATGGGTTATTTTTTATACTTGAGTTCAACAAGGTGTCAAAACGCGTCAATGTTTTCCTGCCAAAGTCTCAACTTGCACTGCACTAAAATTACAAATAAAAATCTTTCGGCGTGCAAACAAGGCTCTAAAACTCGGCAAATTCGTGGTATAACACGGTCAGCGAACTCGTAGTCGGCGTTTTAAGGAATTTAACGGTACAGTTTGCCATAAACTCCTCGGCCCTGCGGGCCTCGGAGTTTTTACTGGCAAACTGTACCGTTAAATTCCGTAAACCGCCTCCTACTCGTCCGCTTACCTATAGTTATACCACTCTCCGCCTCGTGCCCATTGTTCTAACCATGCCTTCTAATTTCCATAACCGAATATTTTATTATTACCACCTGGCTTTCTTTTGTTTAAAAAGTGTCCGATTTACAAGTTCTTTTGTTTAAAAGTGTCCGATTTACTAGTAAATCGGACAGTTCTTTTGTTAAAAACTGTCCGATTTACTAGTAAATCGGACACTTTTAAACAAAAGAACTTGTAAGATGGACACTTTTTAAACAAAAGAAAATCACGTGGCGACGAGTAAAAAAAAACCATGCGAGACATTTACCAGAAGGAATTTATTTCACCATCAAGTACAGAGTAAGACACTTTAAAAGAATCACCGGACTGAATTAATTTTGCGTGACTGTACATCTCAAAATCAATTACAGGTCACCGTGAAATAACCTTTACGGTATTGATTGCAAATATCACTTCTGTCTTAGGGTTATTGTTATCACGATCATTCGAAGCTGAAATTTAAGACTTCAAAGTCAGTTGTCAAACACTGAATGTGGAGATTTCAGTCGCATTTGGTAAAGTTAAATCTAGCTACAAGCAAACACGCAGTACCACAGTCATTGTGGATCTAGACATATTGTTTTTTTTGTACTTGCAGTTTCTGTTGCGCCTTTCTCTGGCGTGGCTGTGTAGCTTGGTCTTCCGATGTGGCCGTTAGCACTGGCGTGACAGGGGACTTTTCTTTTCCATCTTTGGCTTTGCTTTGGTAGTTGAAGTGCACCGGATACAGCTTTCATTTGTACTTCATCCGCCCATATCGAACTACGTAGAGCGACTCGGCAATTGCATGTATGCTGCTCAAAGTTTTCGACCCAAATGAGCAAAGCGTGACTCTAACGTCGATCTGCAAACACCTTTTCACTTCATTCAACCAACCAATCAAGCAAATTCATACAATTCAAATAAAACCAGGTGCTCAACCACGTCATCGCACTACAATAGCAACACATGTCAACTTTGTTTTATCCAATCATGGGTTGTTTTTTATACTTTCGTTCAACAAGGTGTCAAAACGCGTCAATGTTTTCCTGCCAAAGTTTCAACGTGCACTGCACTAAAATTACAAATAAAAACTTTCGGCGTGCAAACAAGGCTCAAAAACTCGGCAAATTCGTGGTATAACACGGTAAGCGAACTCGTAGTCGGCGGTTTACGGAATTTAACGGTACAGTTTGCCATAAAACTCCTCGGCCCTGCGGGCCTCGGATTTTTACAGGCAAACTGTACCGTTAAATTCCGTAAACCGCCTCCTACTCGTCCGCTTACCTATAGAAATGTAGCCCTCCTTGACCGTACTGGTAGACACCTGTGCGCTCGAGTTGTGGTGGCAGAGACAATGGCTGCTAAAGCTGGACATGAGATAGTCATACCTGGACATCTGTCCCAACCTATCGGCGTGAACCCCATGGCCTTGGTTGAACGGACCAAACGCAACCCACTGTCAGCCGATGGTGGCCTGGCAGACGCGTACGCGTTGATGTCACCAATAACACTGTTCCTGTCCGTGTTATAAATGTAGGCGAGGCACCGAATATGATGATGCTGGGCAGACAGGTAGATTTACCGTGGACTTGATGGTCGAACCCCTACCAACCGACTCGACCGAGCGTACTGATTATGCCTTGCATCTGAGAGAGAATTACAATCAGCACATTGCAGAGCTACAATTGCATTGCAGAAAAGTGCAATTGCCCAGAAACGACACTATGAGCCAGGGCAGCATGGAATTGAATCGACAACTGGTCAATTTGTATGGCTGCGGTGCTGAAACCTGCAAGAGAAGAGAATCCAAGAAATGAGCAGCAAACCGATGGGAGGGACCATTCCTGATTATGGACTGTACACAAATTACAGGGGGGGGGGGGTTGTGCCGGTGTTTTTTGGGGGTGGGTCGCCATTTTTCGCGCAAGCATTTTTGAAGGGTCATAAAATTTTGTGTATGCCTATGGGGGAGGGTCACCTTTTTTATGCATCAAAGCTGAACTTGCATGTGCACGTATTGAAGAATATGGAATACTGAAAAAAGAAAAAATACCTCCTGGCACTTTCATTTTCTGCCATTTCAATTTTCGGCGCGCCCTTCGGGCGCAATTTCAAGGGTATAATAAACAATGTATTGATGATCCAAGCAGCCACATTGATTTAAGTTGTCATGATTTCTACTTATCCAACTCCTCTATTGTGCATAACTGTCCCCTATTATGACTCTTTCAATAACAATTTGGGAGATCACTTATTTGATATCATTCTCCCATTGGCAATACATTGGGTATAGGTTGGTGTCAAATGTTCATGTCGCTGTATGTACATTTTTTTATTTTTTGAGGACATTGACAAAATACAAACTATTCAGAATAGTGCAAAATGTCATCAATAACAACTGGAAGCTTCAGGTCGAACAACTTTTGAATAACAATTTAGGATCAGATAACCTATGAGTTATTTGTAGTTTCCTCATAGCCTACAATGTATAGTGAATCAACATTTCGATGAAATTCCAAAATCAAATTTCTTGCACAACCATGGACTTGAAACCACTCTAGTCTAATCATTAACATTAATACTAATAATTAAGTGTACATAAATGCACAGATTTACTTAGTTTTGTATTGAAAAAAATATTCATAGTTTTGTCATTGACTGCTATGCATAGTGAATCGACATTTCAGTGAAATTCCAAAATCAAATTTATTGCACAGCCATGGGCTTGAAACCACTCTTGTCTAATCATGAACATTAATACTAATAATTAGGTGTACATAAATACACAGATTAACTTAGTTTGTATTGGAAAAAAAATATTCATAGTTTTGTCATAGTCTGCTATGCATAGTGAATCGACACTTAAGTAAAATTCCAAAATCAAATTTATTGCACAACCATGGACTTGAAACCACTCTAGTCTAATCATGAACATTAATACTAATAATTCGGTGTACATAAATGCACAGATTTACTTAGTTTTGTATTGGAAAAAAAATATTCATAGTTTTGTCATAGACTGCTATGCATAGTGAATCGACATTTCAGTGAAATTCCAAAATCAAATTTCTTGCACAACCATGGACTTGAAACCACTCTGGTCTAATCATGAACATTAATACTAATACTTAGGTGTACATAAATGCATAGATTTACTTAGTTTTGTATTGGAAAAAAAATATTCATAGTTTTGTCATAGACTGCTATGTATAGTGAATCAACATTTCAGTGATATGCCAAAATGAAATTTCTTGCACAACCATGGACTTGAAACCACTCTAGTCTAATCATGAACATTTATACCAATAATCGAGTGTACATAAATAGACAGATTTGCCAAGTTTTGTATTTTAAAACAATTATTCTTACTTTTGTCATAGACTACAATGTATGATGGATGAACTTTTTATGCGAAATTCCAAAAACAAAGTTCTTGTACACAGATGCACGTGTTACCACCCTCTTCTAATCAAGTACAATTATGTCAATTATTCAGGGTCCATATATGCACAAAAAGTGCATATTATTAATTGTGAAAGAATTTTTTTACAGTGTTGTCATAGACTGCCATGTATAGTGAATCAACATTATTGATGAAATCTAAAAATTACATTGTTTGTACACGCATGCACTTTTTACCTGCCACTTCAAGCAAAGTACATTTACATTTAATATCATCACACACATATGATTTGAAATTTTTGGACAAAGCGTTATATCAGTCACATTTTGCCTTCCTTTGGGAGGGGGTTTCAAAAGTATAGCAAGTCAGAAGGGGGGTCTTGAACACATTGTGGGTTTGTTGGGGTATTGAATAACAGGGGAAGGTCATTTATTTTCATGCACGGATAAGGGGGAGGGTCACTAATTTTTGTGCATGAACTTTTGAAGGGTCACTATTTTTGACGCAGCGGTGTTTTGAAAAACACCGGCCCACCCCCCCCTGTAATTTGTGTCCAGTCCCTTATAGAGAAACTTTCCGACGTCACTTTCCGTATTCAGCGGAGTCAGCACTCAAAACCAAAGGTAGTGCATTACGACCGACTGAAACCCTATGAGGGGACACAACACTGCATGAAAACCCGATAATTCAGATAAATTCACATTAATGAGTTGCCTGTATTATAGTATAATACACGTGAATTCACATGAATCCACATGAATACGGCTTGCTGAATACAAAAAAAAAAATGGATTCTTGACTGTATTCATCTGTATATGCATTCTTCAGCTAAAATACAGGCAATAATCCATGTTAATACAGTAAGTATTATAGGGGTTTTATGCAGTGCAAGCAGTTGATTGGCGTCAGCAGGACCAGAGACCCCCGATGGCAAGAATTCTGCCTCACCTGAGCTGAGAGACAAAACCATGCCGAAAGACAACCATCTTGGTGACACTGAAACATTCCCTGGTAGTACGTCCCTTGTAACCTCCATAACTGTAATAACCTCCGCAAATGTAATATCAACCACAATTGTAATAAAATCAACCACAATGTAAAAAAACAGTCAACCATTATTGTAACAAAATTAATCATAAAAGTAATAAAACTCAACCATAAATGTAATAAACTTGAACTTGTACATGTGATCATTTGTTTATCAATGCCCTGAGTAAATAATAAACTTTAATAAGACAAGTTAGTGTAATGTTATTGCATATTTTCATGAAACTAGGTTTCCTTTCCTAAGCATGGAATAGAATAATTTGAGAACACTCTCAGAAAATGGTGAGGTACAAATCAAAGCGTTAGATAATGGACGTGGGACAGCAGTTCCAGACACTGATAATAACATAATAAGGAAGCGTCAAAATAACTCGTCAACCAGTGATACCACACAAAGTTTATGAGAGATGACTCAGAACAAATAACAGAGAAATATACAACCTTATAACAGAAACTTACGACACAAAACATGTTCATATACCTTCATTTCAATCTAGTAAAAAAAATACGAGCACTACCTTGAACACAGTAGAATAAAATTCGACACCCCAGCATCCCTAGTGAAGGAACAAACTTCAAGTGGGACAACATAGGAATACAGACAATCTATCGATTGTTCCACACAATTTATCCACTGAAGACGAATTTGAGGTGACTGATTATGAAAGTACGGCAAAAATCGAAAAAAACGGCGTTAAAGGATCGTAGTGTTATACAGTCTCCTCAACTCTGGAGTAGAGACTGCACTGACATTCAGATTACAGCTGTGTCTCGCCATGGCCGATCAGTTATGTAGACAAAATTGGGAAACGCAAAATACACTTTCAAATATACAAAACACACTAAACGCAAACAATTAAGATGTGAATAATGTGTTGATTTGCATTCCTTATTTCATAGATAAATATTTATGGGCTAATTCTTCAATTGCGATGACAAAATAGATTTATTACATTTATGGTTGACAAGTATTACATTTATGGGTGTTTTTTTATTACATTTATGGTTACCATTTATTACAATTGTGGTTGGTGTTTTTATTACATTTATGGTTGATTTTTGTTACATTTATGGGTGATATTACATTTATGGGTGCACTTTATTACAATTATGGTTGATGTTACATTTATGGAGATTATTACATTTATGGAGGTTACATCCCTAATTGACCTTTACCAGGCAGAGGACACAAATGTAGACATCGACTTTGACCCTAACCATACTGAGAAAGAAATCAATCAGTATGCAACAAGGAGAAACAGGAAGGCGCCTGATCGCTATGGCGACTGGCACTAGGCCTTCGACTAAACCGGACTGACACCCAGCTGTGACCTTATTTCACCCCAGAAGTTACTACGGTGAAATAGGACACAGAAAAACCAACTAACCAGATTGATGATGAACTGATGATGAACTTCAAACTTCTGTGAGTAGACTTAATTGTTTGATGATAGACAGTGCACTGAAAGTATACCTATGACGGTGTTGTTATATGTGACAAAAAATCAGCTGGCCAGATTTTGATTCTAGTAGATGTCACCATGGCAATGAGAGGGATTTTTCATCTGATACTTGACTTCCTGCCATCTGAAGTCATGGTTGAACGAGAGTGTGGACGACAGTTTTTTTTATTTAAGTTGTTGATGCGTAAAAAGCATGAGACGATCTGTAAACGCGACTGGAGAGAGGGTGGACGCCATATGAAATGCACTGAGTGTGACCAGAGGACTCAATGGGCGAGTCCGAGAGGCTTGGATGTTCATCGTAGGCGTGCCAATGGCAACAGGCAGCCGAGGCACACGGTGGGTAATGTGGGCGAAGTAGAGTTTTGAACGGTAGCAAGCAGTCTGACCTAGATAGCAGAGCCGTGAAATCAAAGATGGCAGTGATGAGGGACAGCAAAACTATGGAGGCTGAGATGAAAATACACTCGAGTGGACAGACCAGCGTGTAAAAGTCACCCAGGGAAATCTCAGGCTGAAGTTGAGAGACCTGGGTGCGGGGTGAGTCTGATACAGTGTGCTCGACAACTTTTTGCGGAGAGAGGTCATCTGAGGACAAAGCAGCGTTTGACAGCACACCGGAGACGAGAGTATAAACTGATCTCCATGTAGACGAGTGGCCAGGGACATAATGGCGATATAGAATGCCTGAGACGGCCTCAGTTGCCGGTAGAAGATTCACTTCCCTGAAAGAGCAGCTGACTCCGGACCTTGTAGAAAGAGTGACTGAAGTACAAGAAGTAATTGCAAAACGCACTTTTCATCTGCGTCAACCAAACCATAACTTGAGGGATTCACCGGCTCCTTCTACAATTAAAGTATTAGATTTTCAACCCTGGTATTGAAGTCGGTAATCGTCCTTTGACTTTATTTAGAAACTTTTTACCGTGAACAGTTGTACGTTGAACATTTTGACCTCGCGTGAACTTTCCGGCTGAGATTGATCCGTCGATACTTATCGTGATTTTGAGCCTGGAAGAGTCACGATCGTGTATTCCGCGTTGAACATTGTGTTTCGGACAATGTTTTGTTTGGTTTCATTTTGAACTTTTATTGGACCGTATTTAGTGGACTTTTAAATGTTTGAGTTTTTCTTTTGTATTTCGCTTAACTGTGGTACTTTATGTAGTGAATGCATTTATTACTGAGTAGACTGACTTTTAAATTTTAGCGGACATATGTATCATTGACGTATTGCCCAAGGAAAGAAAGTTCCAACGGGAGTTATGGAAGTCAAAGGAGAGGGTATCATGACGTTTCTGGATGTGTAAACGTCTTTGTAATAGTTTCTTATTAGCTAAGTGCCTTTTAATTGTTGTGTTTACGTTTTAATTATAGTATCGAGTAGCGCACTGTCCTTGGTACATGCACTTAAGAGGTCAGTAGACATATCTGATGACATGACTGGACTGCATTCCAATGCGTCTCTTTGTCTTAGAGCGTTAGTAATTTATCACTTCTCCTGACAGTTGTTTTGCCAACGTGGCAGTATTAGTATTAAGATGATTTTTAGTAGGGATATTAATATGCAGATTAGGCAATCATAATGAGCAAAATATTGTATTTCATTGGCTTAAGGCTTTGTTCGTCTGCAAAAATAGCTTCTGATTGGCTAGATAAGTAATACTTAACCAGTGTTTTGTGTGATTTTGTTTAGTTCGCATCGGACGCTACTCCACACACAGGGGAAGGATGCTGCTCAGCAGTAGTAGCAGAAATCTCTGAGTTCTGGACTTAGAGATTTGTGATCAGATAGAACGAATAGAACGGAGTTGCTGTATGTGTACGAGACATCTCAGACGTCTCGACGGCAAGGCTTGCAGATATCCTGAGCAGCTGCTGATTTAGCCTCGAGGGGCTTCAGTATCGATCCAGCGGCCAGTTTGCCGACAGCCAACCCCACTGAGACTAGGTTCCCGCTAAGCGAGTGGAGGGGTAAGTCCAGTGAAGGACTTGGTAAATTGCTGTATGCTGCTCGTTCTTGTTCCCAGAGTATCACCTTCAACTCTGGTGTTGTTCCTCCAGACTGTCTTATCAGAAAGACAGTTCGTTCCAGTACTCCGTTGCTGTCGAATAGTTCAAGTTGGCATACTTGGCATTCCAGACATTCATTCCCTGCTGTATGGAGCTACGTACGAACCTGAATAAAGTAAGCAGAGAGTTTAGAGAGCAGAGAGTTTAGCAGTAAAGCTGTCGCTTTAGTTCCAGTAAACTGTTGCTGTAGTTCCTGTTGAATGCTGTATTTAACCATTAAAGAATATAAGCCGAACGGCAGACAGTTATAATACACGACTCTCGGTGTTTTATTGGCCAGGGTTGGGCCGTTAACGCCAGCAGAACTTCGCCGGCAGGTACCATCAAGTCAGAAACCCTTACGGGGCCTCTAAACGGTTTAGTATTACTCAGGCCGGCTACCAATTAGCCTATTAAGATATACTCACTGTGTAAAGCCCTGTACGAACCCGACTCACGACAAAAGGCCAGAAAGAGAAAAAAGTTTCGCATACACGAAGAATGGCTCCTCTACGGTAGAACAGTGTGATCACAGACCAATAGACAGTAGGTACAAGTTAAATTAGGGGTGGACCATTTGATATCCGGGGGGCTTGGAAGATTTGGGGAAAAAAAGATACCAGGTGGAGTTGCTGGAAAAAAAATCTGGCTTTAAAAGGCTGATGGAAAAACAATTATGGACCATTGCGACTCGGAAAAAAAAAAATCTTGGCAATTTTTTGATGCACACTGCAGCATCAATAAAAATCAAGCAGTAGCTCTGGAGTTTTATAAAGCATAAACCATTTCAAGCTTGAGGAACAATAACTTAGAATTTATTAAACGAGGAACTGAAATAAATACACAAAAAAACACAGAAAAATTGTCAAAAGTTACAGCTACTATCAATGTAGCTTTCAGCAACTGAAAACAAGAACTGAAATTGCTCACCAGTGTTTTCCAGAAATGTGTAAATCTGAATGTATGAATTTTGTCAAAATAATACAAGAAGAGAGACAGCCTGCCATGAATGGGTCAAGTGGACTCAGTCAGTCAAGTGGACTGTTCAACTTGCTAATATCACTCAAACCAGGACACTTGTCAGACAATGACATATTTTTTTCAAGCACAAGTAAATGCCATAAATGTACATGATTTTACAAAATATATGTAGGATACCATCATCTCTTCTGATGACACCAGTGATGTTCTCAGAAAAGTTTTCACTGTAAGTTTGTTTAATGCTTAGGGAGCCGTCATTATTTATGGCCTGGGGGTCGGAGGAATCTGAGGGCGGTCACTCAAAAAATTGAAAGCTACAAGGGGGGGGGTTGCTCAAAAAGTGGGGGAACAAGAAGGGGGCTATTCAATTTGTTTATATGTACTGAAGCATTTAGTGAAGTTATGAATGAATATATATATATATATATATATATATATATATATATATATATATATATATATATATATATATACACACACACACACACACACACACACACACACACACACACACACACACACACACATATATATATATTCGAAGTGGCAAGCCTTATGTTAGAGGCTAGTACTGAGTACATTTTTTAGTATTTTTTAGTATTTCTGATTATTGATATACTTGCCTGATCATTCATGAGAAACGTCTGCTTTCTATATTCTACATTGTATAGGTTACCGATAGGGGAAAATGTGTAAAGCAAGCTAATTCTGATTCTATAAAGTTTAAAACCAGTGGAATGCCAAACCCATCTTTTATTGCAGGAAAATAATAATAAATAATAAATGTGAATAAATGTATGTTTGTTGCTATTTTTTGATTTTCAAAAAATGTAATCTTCATTGAAATCAGTGAACTGGAATATAAGTTTTGGAATACTGTCTCAGATTTCTGTTCCTTTGAGTTTTTCATACAAAAAAAAACTGAAAAATATACTCCCCTTAGTGCCACCAAATAACACCATTTTAATCTCAATTTTTCAAAGGCTCCAACGGTGCTTTTGCACCACATTTTCGCCCCCTCTTGTAAAAAAATCCTACAGAAAACATTGCATGTCATCAGACCACTGGATACAGACCTGTACATCAGCCCCTGTCACGGCAATGGAACCTCTTCCGACACTGCAGACCTGTACCACAGGGTTTAATCAAGGTCTGTACAGGGTCTATCACAGCAGCAATCCATTTTACTGTATGTATATTTAACTTTCCCAATTTTTTGGGGGGGTCCCTCAAAATTTCTGTAGCAGAGAGGGGGGTTACTCAAACGCGTCATGGTTGGCAGGGGGGGGGGTTACTCGAAATTTTGGAGTTTCTAAAGCAATTCCTCCGACCCCCTAGGCCGTAAATAATGACGGCTCCCTTAATGTAGAACTCAGTAATCAGGTTGTTTGATTTGTATTTTCAGTGTGTTACCCATGGTATAAATAAGATCTATAAACTGATATTTTTGTAAAGTGAATCAAAAATGTACATGTATTTACATATCTTTATTTAGTTTCTTGAATATAATCTGTGTGCGATAGAACAGCTCTTGTTACTGGATGTGAAAAACCAAGCAAACAAATATTGCACCGAAATTTGGTAAAAAAAAATATATCTCGAAGAAGGAAAGTGAAAAAAAAAGTTACCAGCATATGCCCTGTAGAAAAAAAATAATTCATGGTGAAGCAGGTGGAAAAAAAAATAATGGCTCTCCACCAATCTTCCAAGCCCCCCCAGGATATCAAATGGTCCACCCCTTATCTTGATCAACTACAGCTGTTTGCTCCAAGTTAGCATCTAATACCGATCACATACCTCTCAGATCCTGTTACAGAATTCAACACATTGCACGAAGTTGTGACGCATGTATCTGCGTGGCGACCAACTTTCAATCACACCAAGGTCACATCGACGTATACAATGGCTATTCTTACGAGGGGAGGTATTAAACACAGAATATCCTCATACGAGGTACACTCGTAAATTCAGACGTACGGTCGTGTTTGAGCTCACGTGGCTGTGACGTCTGCTCAAGTTTCCAGGAATTGGTGAATACATGTTAATTGGGCAGTTTTCCATGGTCTGCCACATCTAGTAACCGGGACCGCAGCAAATCTAGTGCAAGAGTAGCTGCAGTACAGTACTCGAGGTTTTGCCTGGGTATGTACCGTCCGACCAAAAGCAAAACCTCGAACTACTGTACTGCAGCTTGTGCTAGAGTTACCTCTGCGTGGCAAGGCTGTGAATTTAATACTACAGTAAGCCTGTTTAGACCACTTGGAACTCATTGTCCTATAATTTCTAGTTGTTCGTTTGCTTGTTCTCGACTAGGGCCTAGGCCTAAATACCCCAAAAAGTTGCGATTTGTCTTCTTAACCACAGACTATTGACTCAATGCAGGCGAACCGCTAGCCGTCACTGATGCAATAAAATACAAACCTCTCTCGCACTCTCCCCCTTCGGGTGTTCTAACAGTTTTACTTTAAAGAGACAAACAGAAAAAAACCTCATATTGCACCAGACTGCACACATCGATTTTTCAAAATTTTCAATGCAAGCCTCCTGCATGTTCTCTCCTCTGTACTTTCAAAATTCTGCCCAGTCAAATATCTTAGTGAAAACCCTGCCATGATACCCATACAAAGTAAACAACACTACAGGGTTGGATACTGTTATAGCGTGAGCTATATATCTACATTTTGTTGTGACTTTGAATTTTATTTCACCTTTTTCAACCGTCGTGAGATAACCGATGATAATTTAGTAGGGTACACCAGCAAAGAAAGATCTTTACTATTGCTGTATTTTTGTAAATTTTACAATTACATGTCTTAAGGTAATATGCACCTCGGAAGTGAAAGACTTAAACTTTTGCTCAAACTTTCCTCAGTGAAACTTTCAACCATTCTCTTACCAAAGCAAGAATAAAAATCAGGGGTCACCGTGCAAACTTTGGTACTAGAGAGAAAAATAACTCGCGATTTCTTGATATTTGAAATCCAAAATGGCCGCCATCCCTGTACTAACTCTATGGGAAAAAATAAAATTTTCGATTTTCGAAAAACTAAGACGGTGAAAACTTTTCTTTCGTCGAGAGCTTCAAAATGAGTCCCCACAAGTGGTAGGTCAGAAGAAAATTGATAAAATTTGAAGGCCCGAATTTCTGTCCTCGAGGTGCGTTCTACCTTAATAAATAACTTCTCTACATTTGGAGGGTCAGTCAAGATTTCTGTGGTCTCGGAGAGGGGGTACTCAAATTCATCAGGTTCGAAAGGGGGCCGGGCTTGCTTGAAATTTCAGAGTTTCCGATAAAATTCCTCCGACCCCTCAGGCCATAAATAATGACGGCTTCCTTGGCCTGTTAAAAAGTTATAGCACGGGCCAAATGAGCGAGCAGTGATACTTCGTTATCTCTCCTTCAGGTAGCACATGGACACGAATCAACTTTGGTTTTTAAAATAAAAACATGAAAATAATGCATAAAAATTGGCAGCTATTTGGGCTTTATTAAGCCCTAATAGTTGAAAGTGTGTAATAAATCTATCTCAAAATATCCTCAGTTTTCCAAGAGCTTGTTTGAATAACACCCATTAAAGACTTGAAAAAATGTATAACACTGGCATAAGTGTCGAAAGTGGCATGGCTTGATAAAGGATATTATTATTTTGTAAGTACAAGTTAACATCATTTGATCAAACCTCATTAAGCTCACGGCATAGTCCATAACCTTAAAACCATGCACAGTGAGTAAACGTGATAGGATCCTGAATATTCAATGAATTTAATGAAACGACAATTGCAGCAAATTAGCCAATTTAGATATTGAAGTACCTTATATTTATACTGTATACACTGTCATTCTATGTCATTTTATGAGTGTTGTAAAATCTCTCAAACGTACGATTTGCGTTTGTGTTGAACATGTGACAACATCACAATAATAGGTAGCAGGATTTAAAGGTCTCAACAATTACACGATGGCAAGGTTACACAGTGACCGTCAAGTGTTAGGTGAATGGAATAGAAAGGCAGAAAACATAAAAGAACTGGTCAATCTATATGGGTGACTGTGGTAAATGTGCTCGTGATTGAAAATTGCGCCTAAAGGGAGTTTTCATTATTTTCGAGGGGGAGTTGTAATTTTTTAAATGTAAGAAATCATGGTGTAAACCTTGACACCATTGAAACATTCATTGTGAAATATGATCCCCTAAATCGCAAAATCTCAACCCCGGTCAAAATTATTCTTCTGATTAAATTGATACAATATTATAATGTAGTCATGATGAGCCATCAAGATGTGCCGCTGAGATTAAACAGCGGAACCACGTTGTCATGATCGGTTGAAACTTATTTGATTTGTGTGGATTGTAGGCAATTTATCCCTTCGTCAGGACAGAAGGTCCGTAGTGACAAACAAGCCACTTTTTACTTACTTTCTCTACTATGCTACAACATGGGATTTGTGGGATTTGTGGAGTTTGTTGTTTGTTTATCATAAAAAACAGCACTGATATATATAGAATCCTATTTTATATTGTTCTCAAACTTCATAGAGAGTAAATCATATTCCGTCCCAATTATTTTTAATTTTCGGTTCTATAACGTAGTTCTACGCAAATCATTTGTAAAATATAACCCCTCAAAACTATTGTAAAAGTTCCCCCCCCCATTAATAAACATTGTGTAAAACTCAACCCCAACCTACCCCATAAAATGAAGGCTTCCAATGGATTGGGCGAAAATTCTATCAAAAAATTTTCAGTTCACATTGGCTTGTGTAATGCAACAATCTTCGTCACCAGTTTTCCTTAATTCTTCCGGAATTTCCATAACTATATATTTAAATCAGAAGCCACAACTGTTTGTCATTTCTTTGGCGAGGATGCCCCTATGCATACACGATGTGAAGGCCGTTTCTCACTCTGGTCTTCGTAAGTGTCGACAAATTGAAACTTGGGAAATGGGTAATGATGTAGTCCTGTGCGGACTACTGAGCATTCCCAGAAGAAGACACTTTTGTCAGTGATCTGCGAGTGGGAGAAGGATACATACATTGCATCTATACAAAGCTCGTGATGTTCATAGTTTCTGCCTAAAATATATATGCCGCCTATTATGTCATCCCACGGACAGACAGTCGTAAATTCAGTAACCCCTATACTTTTTGCATCGATTTGTCACTCTTGCGAGCCAGAGCCTGCTTTACACGCGAGAAGCCACGTCCCCCCCCCCAAGGACCATGCAGGATCTGACGCAAAATTCAAGACACGATAATATTATGATGTATGTCAAGTCATTTATTATGTATACATCCAGCTATTTCTAAGTATAAAAGAGCAGACAGGAAGCTCAACCCTGATGTAATACCAAAACGACATTCACATTTCACAGTTGCAACATTAATGTAATTTTTCTTATGAGAAAATAGCCTCTAGGCCTGCAGCAAATAACAGAAAGACGCCTGTAAAGAACAGAAAGACCCCTACTCTCTCAATATCGTCAATACAAATATGTCGACATACCGGTATAAAGATGCAGGTAAAAGTCTAACCTTCAGTCATCGCTAATGAGGGACTGCAGTGTCGTCGGCTCGGGGCGAGCGGTTGATAATATTTGCTTACATAAATAAGTGGCTAACCCTCCCCTTTCAACTTTCGAAAACAGTGACCCCTAAAAGCAAAAATAATATAATATATATATATATATATATATATATATATATATATATATTATATATATATATATATATATATATATATATATATATATATATAATATGTGATACATCGGTTCAAAATCAGCCGGGATATGGCTATACAATTTGAATGCAGCTTCCATTTAGAAATTAAACAGGCGTAATCTGTAACATGCTTTGAAAGACACAGTGATCATGTGACCTTGTCTATTTGAAGACAAAGTCTTGGGCCGTTGCGTAGGCCATGTCGAATTGCTTTGCAAATACTGTTTAAACTTGTTGAAAATTTAAAAAGAAGAGTTCCATAACATTTTATATTGGGGGTTGGTACGGTCGGGAACACTGGAGGCATTTATAAAAATGGGGCGCTCGAACGCCGCGCTGAATGTGAAAGTTGTTATAAAAATGCGCCTAAAATGAAACGTACTAACTGAAAGTAACTGAATTAACTGTTGGAGAGCAATTTTGTAATTTATTTGTATAGTAACTTTTTTATGTTTTTTTTTTCTGCCATCCTTGGTTGGATTACTCTCCGAGGGCATGTCTCTTGGAATCTTTTTTTTTCAAATTCTCCTAGATCCCTTTCTAAGGACATTGCATGGTCCATCCCTAATTGTGCCGAAGAATGGTCAGAAAGTGGAAGTGAAGTATCAAGTTGTCAGCACTAGATCACTTTCGATACCCCTGCAGCGTTAAACTTTACGTGTCAGATGACATAAAACTGTGAAACCGTAGCTGTGCTGGGGGTTTCCTGGTGGATTTTGCTGATTTTGACTTCAACGACTTTAGCACCGCCACTCACGAAACACAGTACAGCGCAGGTATGGACCCACAGCTCGATGAGATTATGGGTGGCTACATTTGGTTCCCTGGGAGGGGGGCTGGAGGAAATGGGTATTGCAAGAATTTGGCCATTACAGCAGCATTTTCCCCATAGGTCACACTACGAAACATTTTAGTGCAGTATCGTCGAAGCAATTTTTTTTCAACAAAAACATTTATTTTAACTTTTCATGAAGTACATTTAGCTTTACTAGCTTTAAGAAAATTTAGCAGTATTGAATTTGTAAACAAGTTGCAAATAAACAATACACGAGTAAGTACACATAAATGCATATACTCACGTTTCTGCCCATTCATGCCATATATCATTTGCAGCAGATAAATTATCACCCAAGAGCGTATAGGACTAATAGCAACAATTAACCGTTGTAGGTGGCAGTTCCAGAGACTCCTGAAGACACAGTTTACTGTCTCAGGGTACTTCAAAACATTTTTTATAGTCTAGAAGAAGAAGCCAATCTTTTTCCCTGCCTGCTGGACAGACAGTGTTTTCCTATAAACGGCCAGCAACATTGTTTTATGAACGTTCTCCAGTCCCTTCCCAGAAATCAAATGGTCCACTCCGTGTACAAACTTTGCCCTCCCCCAAAGCATATTGCCAGCCTAACAGGCACTTCGAGTTGCAACCGCAGGAAGAATTACGTTACTCTAAGACTGAACACTCCATGCCTCTATGGAAAGACCCTGTTGCATGCGATCTCGGTGATGGAAAACCGCTTTTTGGAGATCAAGTGCTTTGGTGTGGCACACAGTTAAGAGGGAAGGCAGCATACACACACGCATAATAAATATATGCGTGTGTGTATAGCTTTACTTGTTTGTGTTTATTTTTTCAACATTCGATGAATTACTTTTTGTGTTTATTTATTCAACATTCGATGAAATTGTATGTTTGCTTATTCGTTTGTTTATGTTGTCTGTATGTTTGTTAATTATTTACTTATGTATGTCATAGCTTTCGTAGTGTGCGTTTTTTTCTTTTTTTTATAATATGCCGTTTATGGTTTCATATAGAATGAATAGTTCATGATAGCCAAAATTTTAATGCTTCAAAGTAGCACTATGTTATTCGGGACCGTTCAGTTTTTACGGCCTTGGGGCCGGCAAAATCTTGTCGTCGGTGTTCAAAATATATAGCCCCCCTGCCTTTTTCGTTAAAAAAATGGCCCAAAGTCTTCAAAGTCCGCCATCCAAAGGCCTACAAACGAGCCAAATTATTACTCGCCAAAGACGCGAGGATTAATTTTAGGTTAATAGTGATCATGCGTTTATGGTTATAAATCACAGGTGTTTCAGACTTTCTTTTAAAGAAATGTACTTTGTCATATTCTCAACTCAGAGGGAACAGGCGTATTATTTTGAAAATGAGGTCATTTTCTATTTCGAAATTGGCCCATGTCATAATCTTCCAAATTGGCGCACAGAATAGTAATAATTCACGCTCACAATACATTTTTGTTCTGGGACGCGAGGATCAAGCTGACGTTTCGTTGTTTGGACTCTGACAATGCTGACGCCACGAAATACCAGCACAGTATCGACAACATGATCTCGCCATTACACATTTGAAAGAATTACCCAGTAACTAATTTTTCTCAGTGAGGTATTATGCTTACTACCCCCATGTTCTATTGTGTTTCAACCAATCGTAATATTGAGCCGTTGTTATCATTTTAATTTATTCATGGCGTGGGTTTGAAACAAAATAATTGTAGCAAGCCACGCACGGGCAAGTGATAATTTCTACTTTTGTAATCTTTTCTAATGTCGGTAAATCAAAGTATTGTCTTATTATATTCTTTATGGCGTCGGCATCCGACATAGCCAAGATACTGTATAAATGGACACACTAACTCAGAGACTAACAAGGACCACGGTCACTCTCTAGTGGAGTGACCGAAACAGGACATTCACTCAGAAACTAGAACTTTGACCGAAACTAGGAACTGGGACTCAGACAGACTCATGTATCAGCGGCTGGGCCGAGAGGTCTAGTCATGGTTCCGTATTCAATAAATAAGTTCCAGTTATACATCAGCACTCGTCGTCAAATCTAGCTTCTTTCCTTTACGTTATGACACAAGCGTCACGGATTCTGAGAATTGGCGACGCCCACTTCCTTCTCTCCAGGAACTTCACCAGTGTCGGATTCATGGGACGCTAATCTATCAGTATCAATCAACAGATGTTCATAAAAAGGCCAAAAGGCCTTGTATGTGTCGTCTCCAGAACTTTTCCGAACACCGTCCATAACGTTACTGTGATTATCCACAGGAGTAGAAACAGAGTAATCTAAGTGTTATATTATAATGTTGTTATATTGGTAATAAAATTACTGTAAGAACACAGTATTTACTTTTTGTTGGTTCGTTTCCAGTGTTACCCTCCTAAATCACAAGAAGATAATAATGTGTGGAGTTTCCAAGGCAATGAGGTTCTAATATACAAGAAGATAAAGTATTATGTATCTATCCTCCCCTGTAGACCGTACACCGGCGCTGTGTAGTTGTACCTTATCTTCTTGGCAACTCATTGCATTGGAAGTTTTATAATTACTATAATTGTATTAATTTCTTCTACAATTATTTAGAAGGTTAAGGGTAGAAATGAATCAACTAAACGAAAAAAAACACTTGTTTTATTCAATTTCGTTACCCAGTAAAAACAACAACAACAACAACGACAACGACATCAACAACAACAACAACAACAACAACAACATCAATATCGGAATCTTTGTTATGTATCATTTGTTGACTATAACCAAACAAGCAGAAAAGCAAACAAACAAACATTTTTTATTGAAAACGTGAACACAAATTCAATTCTTTATTGGTTCTATTTTGTATATGGAAATATCATATGTAACACATAAACGCACTTTACAGTATTGAAGAAACAAACAAGGAGCCGGAGTTCCCTGTGGTCCATGGGCGTGCGTTGTGTCAAACGATCAGTGGGAACGTTTTACTTGAAAGAATGTCCCCATTTCCTTTTTAGCCAAAACTTATTACGGCGTGTGGTGTTGTCCTATCTTTGTCCTTTCACATCCACTCCACACGGACACTACCAAATATGTTTGATGAGACTGACTGTTCAAATTTCCATACAACAGTAAAGCCGATTAATGCAAATGTATGCACCACCATATAAGGAAGGAAGGTCGTCTAAGAGGTTAACACTCAGTGATTCAATAACATGCAATCGACGTAACAGAGAACGACTTCGATGTTGGCCCAAGCCCTATGATGACAGACAGTTTGTCGACTAACCGGATTGAAGTGAGAATGCTGTAGATAGCTTGATCACTAGGCAAGGCTAGACCAAGTGTACAAGGTTTTTGTAAGTACATGACACATAGTATTACTCTGTTCGTTCGTTCATATGTCTTATCAGGTCAATAATAGACCGGCTTCAGTCACTTGGCTTTTCTCGGCGGCATTTAGCGTACCCGTGCCCCACAGCAGAATAGTCTGCCGTGCCAGAATACTGGTAAACTAGTATTTCAATTTGCTTTCAATTATGACTCTGATCTCTAAGCCCAGACTCGGGACAAGTCAGGTCAAGTATTTGTTTCTCGCAAATTCAGATTGTGTTCTGGGGAGGTTAATAGAGCATGTTAGCTAAACACAAATTAGATAAAAACTGGTCTTGCGGAAGACATACCGGTTACGCGTATCACGGATTACGGCTTGTGTTTACATGAAAACTGCCGCACAGTGCTGCCAAGTAGTCTATAGTGCGTCGTGGAGCAACATCTGATTCCTTCTCCTTCGGGGCAACGTCCTACCGTGGAATAAAGATTAGAGTGTGGCTAAGGTATAAGCACGTGTAGGTTTGTTCGACGTATTGGGGCTATCATTGATCGGGCAAGTGGATAACCCTGTGGTAAGCCGGGATATAGGTTCAGAGATTGGGCGCACGTTGAACCAAAGTTGCTGAGCTTTCTTGGGGCAAATATTTGGAATCCAAGATTAATACCATGCATTATTCAGCAAGCTTATGATGTAACATATTCTACAGGTGGGTGCATTTTGCTACATGATGAGTAAAATTAAGTGATCACTCTATGCTGGATAGCTTTTATATTGTTACTGCATATCTGAATACTGGGATACAAACAGTTAATAAAGAACAAAAGAATTCAACTATATAATTTCATTTACACGTACAGTGTACTTTCTTTTTTGTAAGGAAATGCATGTATGTAGCTTGAATAATGAAAATGGCAGTTTGAAGATTTTTCTCATGGTACACATTGACTATAGATGAACATCCAGGTTAACTACTAGAGCTTAACTTGCTTCTTGTAAATCTGTACATTTTCAGCTGAAATGTCAAGCATTTGCTGAGTTAACTGTCAAGATAAGACTGTTTCTGACAATAAGAAACTGTGTTATTATTCAATACTGTTCGGCACTCTGGCAAGCCAGGGCATGATTTAATTTCGCTCCATGGAATGCACGCAAAAGCGCCAAGCTGTTGTCATAGAGGGATGTGTGAGGTTTAGGACGATGCTGTTGAACTGCTGGACCCTACCCTGTACTTTCTTTCAAAGTATTATAAGTATAGCATTGTAAACATTGCGGGCATAAAATTCTGAAAAGTGAAGAATATGAAGCAGGATGATAGTGAACTTTGATACTTCAACGGAAGCGGATGCTGGGCAATTTCCAACAAACATGTTACATTTAAAGTAAGCGTAGGCGTAGGTCGTGTCACAGTTGGAAGAGCAGATGTGACAATGCTCTAAAGCTCTGCAGCCTAGAAACCGTCGATTGAAGACCATGACCTGGATTAGCAGGATAATGGCATTAGATTTTATGTTTGATATTTTACATTGTTGATGTAAATATCACCATTCCTGTACTGAAATAGGGCTGTAATCTTTAGTTCTCTGTGTACAATTAATGACATTCTAATGGTGGAAAATATCAAGTTTCAGACTATTGACAGCAGAGTGTGTATTTCGAAATATAATATAAGCTGCAACTGTAAAGTTTAAAAATAATGGTACCAAGGGAGGAGGAAACAAATTTAACTTTTCAGAAAGTTTGACATGTGTATGTAATAAACAAGGTCATGAAGTCTTTGAAACCCGATATATCAGTATCGTTTAACTGCCAGGCTGTGAATGATGTGTGTTCACAGTAAATGTATAACACATGTGTACAGTGTACAGTGTCATATGATTTGGCATTGTGGATTTCAACCAATATTTGTCTTACTTTATAAAGTTGCAGGTAGAGAATTGAAACTGAGCTACCAAAATTACTTTGTCAAACCTATGACAAACAAAACCCCCGATTTGTTCAGACTCTGTAACTTACAGATCATGGCGATGCCACGGAAATGTGAAATACCATCATGTTACTGTTGGCTTGTATACCAGAACATTTACTGGTATGTGTTGTCATTTTGAGGTAGTATAAAATACTCTGTGTTAATTACTTTTAGCAAGAGCATAAGTTAGGCTTGCATCATTGTGTTTTTGTGTTTTTAATAGTCCCACACGATCTTCATGGTCTTTATTGTGACATTGAAGTTCACATTTACTTACACTTATACAGGGAGTTTCACGTTTTCTGTTCCTATGAATCATCACCAAATGTAATTGTTTGCTCTCTGAGGCTTTTGATAAACTACAATCTGTAGTGGCTAAGATGGTTACCTATATCTGAATTCTAGATTGTAATTGTTTGCAGCAACATAAGCAATGGGGGGTGGGGGGTTCTGTATGTACCTGATTAGCTGTTTTACGGGACAATCATTTGATTTGGTTTAGAGGGGGTGGGGCTGGAGGAAATTGGTATGGCAGTAGTTTTTTCCCTGCCTTCCTGGCAGAAATGTTTTTTTTTAATTTTCTGTCATAACCGGACATTGAGACATTACTGGATCATTTTTTCTTTTTTTAACTGTGTACATTTGTTTCCAAAGTCCACCAGCCCCTCCCCAGAAACTGAGTGGTCCTCCCCTTAAACCTTAAGATGTCCTCTTCCTGTCTTAATTTCTGATTGATTATATGTTCTTTACTTTTTGAAATGGGGAGAACGGAAATTTCCGTATAATTCTGAGAGTGCTTCAAAAGATGTTATGGACTTGAAAGAACATATTTTGAGGACTAAAAAACTAAAGATGTTATGGAGGTAACAATAATTCATTGACATAAGAAACTTTACTAGTTGAATTTTTTCACTACTCAACTTAATAATCATGCAGTCTACCAGTATATTTATTTATTTATCTATTTGGTTGTTGTTGTTGCAGTTGATGTGGAGGATGTGGACATTAATAATGTATCATATCTAGTCAAAATCACAGGAAAGAATGACTCACCAGAATGCAAGGTGTCCCCATATATGCATGGATTTGTAAAAACGAATGCAATAGAAAGACCAAGGATGTGTACTGCTGGTATTAGGTGAGAGCTGATATAACATGGAGAGTGTATACCTTTCGGTCAGACTTCAAAACTTATGCCTTGATTAACAATTTGGCTTCTTTTCTGATCTAAAAGTTACTTGTGAGGACTCATGCTGAATCCTACATGTAGTGTTGGCTTTCACTACATTGTATACCCTTGTCTGTGGGAAATAAAAAGCTTTTGCCAGGTATATTTAACTTCAAAGCTGGGGTGATGTATTACCATTACCTTTTAAAACACTGGGGGAATATAGAGCAAGGGCTCAGAGACTGAAGCATCCTTTGATTAGATGAGTTGCATTCATTGTGCTTAAAATCTTGAATTTTAAGTAAAACTGACTGTGCCAAATGTAGTCTCAAAAAGTACTTTATCCTCCACTACCCATGCATGTATTCATTAGGTTAATAGTTCTGTTCTCAATCCAGAGGAAAAAACAGCTGAATGTAGCAGAACCATTCCGTAATTCCATCATGCATGTCTTGCTTATGACTTCCACAGATAGGTCAGGGCACGGTGACCTTGTACTGTTTTATGGGTTTACATGAAACCAATATAGCCTAGGAGAAAGTTTACCCTGCAATGTTATCTCTTCCTGTTTTCCATGTCCGGGACAGTTTGCGTTTATTGTTGCATGTGTTGACGGTTATCGTCGTTTTGAATTTCAACTGCCGAAAGCCAATAAATTTGTTCAGCATTTATGAACAATGTTATTCCTTTCCAGCTGGTGCCTCAGCCTCCCGTGTTTTCCTCTTATCTTCGACTTCATTGGAAACTTTCCTTATCTTCAAGCTTTTTAAGGCTTTCCCATTGTCACTCGGAGTCTCTTCCGGCTGTATAGCTTTATTAATTTTTATTAATTATCTCTTTTTTATTTTAAATTGTGAGAGAATTCAAGGTGTTGGTTGCTGAATATTTTATGTGATGTTTATTGTGTGATAAATTCATTTTAGGCACATAAAATTATCGTCAGTTTGAAAAACAGAAGGGATAGTAATATGTATAAACCGGTCTATATCAGGGGTATACCGTATACTGGTTATTTAGTAAATCAAAAACAAAAAAATACATGTGATATTTACACATTTGATATGTCTTCTTGTCTCAAAATAAGTGGCAGCGTTGGCAGCGTTTCTTCTGTAATAATTGTATTAGATCAAGGAAGTCTTAAAAGTGTTACCCCAGATCTCAATTTAGTATGATGAATATGGAGGGATGAGTGAGTTGCATGAAGAATAATAGAATTAATTTAAGAACATATGGTGAAGTTGAAAAATGATATACCAATGGTATACCAACTCTAGGGTGTTTAGTTTTGACGACTCACTGAATATGGGTTTTACGGTATAATTTTGTGGTCAGGATCAACTCCAAGGTATGCTGCTGATGAAACCCAATCCAATTTATGGCTATTAATTCTTAAACCCCAATTCCTGCCCCATGTTACTATCATGTAATTGTTTTTCTCAACATTGATGGTGAGTTTGTTTGACCGACACTAATCAGTGACCTTGGAAAAGTCACAGGCAAACGTGAAGTAAATAGTCTAAAAGTCTAATATTATGTTCTTAATTATTAAAAATAATAATTCGTAATTTAGAAACATTTATGTCACTAAAACTGATTTAGTATTTCATCCAGGTTGAGCTTCAATTTTGCGGAGCAACACACAATAAAATCGCTGTATGTGTATAATAATTAATATAAGTATTATTTCTCAACATTGACGGTGAGTTGTTTGACCGACACTAATCAGTGACCTTGGAAAAGTCACAGGCAAACTGGAAATAAATAGTTCAAAAGTCTAATATTATGTTCGTAATTATTAAAAATAATAATTTGTAATTTAGAAACATTTATGTCACTAAAACTGATTTAGTATTTCATCCAGGTTGAGCTTCAATTTTGCGGAGCAACACACAATAAAATCGCTGTATGTGTATAATAATTAATATAAGTATTATATAGAAATAATAACGCAAATAATAAAAGGTTCAATTTCCGTGAAAATTTACCATAAGGGTATTTTGGGTCGAAAAGACCAAATATGATATCGATTTCACTGCCCCATGTTTCCATGGTAAACATTTTAGGGGTGAAAATTTCAGTTTTTCTAATATCCCATGAAAAGTTACTTTGATTAATATGAAAATTACCTAGTGGGGGAGTTCGGGTCAGACAACACAAAAAACTAGACATATTTTAATGTTTCGAGTTGCAATGGTAACAAGTTTGGGATTGAAATGTTACTTTCCCCTAATTCCTATTAAAGAACTGTTGATTGATGTAAAAAAATGATAACAAGAGTTTTTCTGGTTAGCACACGAAATAAACCCATAAAAATCACACTCGTTTTAATGTGAGATGTTTACATGGCAACCATTTAGGAGTAAAAATTACCAGATTTTAAAAGATTCCACCTAAAATCCAGTAATCAACAGAATGTGTTACATCAATGGGATATTTTGGGTTAGAAAGACCAAATATCCAGTGTAAAAATCCATTAATCAACAGAAATATTATACCAAAGGGTTGTTTTAGGCTAGGAAGACAAAATATGATATCCATTTTTACTGACCTGTGTTTCCATAGTAACCTATTTGCGTTTTAATTTTTTTTTTTCAAAATTCCATTAAAAGTAATCCCAGCAACTATGCACATGCTCTCCTAAGTGTATTTATCACAGCATGAACTCCAAGTTCATTTTTATTTTATGTTGTCATGGTAACCTATTGGGGAACCACAGTTTTTTATTTAAAACAAAAGACTCTTGAGAGGGTCTGTGTTAAAACATAATTCACTGTTTTTTATTTATTTTATGGATTTCTAAGTAACAACTTATAACGTTTGTTCTTAAATAACAAAAATAATTGTAATTTCTTTGCCTTTATTCTAGGAAGAATAATAAAGATAATGTACATTGGGGCCATTCTTGTCAAAATTGTTTTCCATTAATTTAAGTGTGTGTGAATTAATTTTATAAAGACCAGAAATAATTTTTCAAGCATTTTAATTTTGTTTCATGCAGTCATTCAAAATAAGTGTTAAAGTATAGTTAATCGTGTTTCATGCAGTCATTCAAAATAAGTGTTAAAGTATAGTACCAACTTATTATGCATTCATCGAATTAATTTTATGCCTTCAAATTATTTTTATGTGCTAAAATTAATTCTACTTGTATCTCAAATTATTTTATGAACCCAATGCCCCTTATTACCCAATTTACCATTATTTATCAGAAGCAGTAACATTAGCGCACAGTTTTGTTTGTTTTATTTAAAACATAATTCACTGGTACTTATTTATTTTATGGCTTTAAAATAAACGATGTATAATAATGTTTATTTATAATAATTTATTTTGATTTCTTTGCCTCATTCCAGGAAGAATAATGAAGACAAATTATTTCTGATTGTTTAACTAAAGTAAAATTATGGCTATGTAGTGGTGCATTTTTTGTATGACCTGGCTTGACCCAATAAATTCTATGATTCTGATGATTAGGTAGATCACCCCTTTCCATGGTAGCAATGGCTAAATTTGAAGATGGTCCCTGTATACCTTTAAACATCTTTTTAACCCAGCAGGTCAAGACAAGGGGAAATATTACAAGTTAAATGTTTCATGTATAATATTGCCCAGGGCTCGAAATTAACTTTTTTCCCTGGTAGTCCACTTTGGCAATCATATTCTGAAGTTGGTAGCCCGGTGAAACTGGCTGGTAGCACATACATATTTTAGATCAGGGGTATCTTTTTATTTAACCAGACAGGAAAGGGCTATTTTAACAGGTTCTGCCCATGAAGTGAATTTTCTAGTCTTTTGATGTGTATACTTGCACAAGTGTAATGCCCAAGGAAACAGGTGTAATGGACGACAGTGGAAGTCAAAAGTTTTATGACCTGTAAAGAACCCGTTTCACTCTCACAGTTGTATGCAAATTTAAAAAGTCGCCATGACAACATGACAACGATATGGCCTTTTCAGCATTGAGACATACTGTAGCAGGGCTAAAAATAGACCATGGCCCTTCTGTTGGGAGGAGGCATAATTTCCGTGTCATTTAGATTGATACATTATTATCAAAATGCAATGAAAATGCGTCATTCAAGTGCGTCAGTTCAGATATGGAAACTTTGTTGCAAAGTTCCACCGCACGGCCGGCCGTCTCCAGAACAAAGTCATACTATGGCACATTTCTATGCCCAGCTGGGTTCGACTGTATTTATCTAGCTCGTCCCAAAGTGACAGACGCATCTTTCAACCTTACAGCGTGGTGAAAAACCGCATTTAGTGATTCGTCAAAGGCCCATGGACTCGCTTATATTTGCACAAGTGCTACATAGACATAGGAAAAAATTGTTGAATACTCACTGTTTCAGTGAATCCGCCATGATAAGAGTTTTTAAATCAAAAAATGTTGCCGAGCTCGAATACAAATGTCTTTTACGTCATTGTTATAAAAGAGTTAGCATTCCAAAGTCTGTCACCCTGATTTATTTCAAAGTTTGGAGAAGGCCGGCATTTCCATCTGAAGGATTGAACGACGTGAAACGCAAAATTCCATCGCATATTATCTGGCAATATGTACAGTAGAAATTCTGTATACCGTGACCGTCGCTCCAGGTACGTATAAGCTTATACTCCACAAAATGGCCACAGGCTGCGTGAACTTTCTGAAAGGATTTCCTAAACGGCCTACTTGTTACCTTAGGGACTCACTTGTGATGTCCTGAAAAGTATTCTCAGCAGTAATTCCAGTTTCTGTGAACATGCAAAGCTCAACGACCAGATTATAGCACGAGACGTAGTGTACAGACTACGCATGCTCATATTGGCAGACTATACTGGCAAACGAGTGCGCGTGCGTGAATGTTTATTTGCAGCAAATACACTGGCAGAGACTCTCCACAGTCGCTGTGCCTTGTTTTGTGCGCGCCCACGACTGCCACGACGGGCCTGCATTCGAACACCTCTTATGCAGAATTCTCACAGCTTCAATGAACTGTTATTAGATTTCAATATAATACTTAGAGCCCCTAAACTTGTAATAATAATAATAATAACATTTATTGTCCCAACGGACTAAGACCGGGGGGACTGATAGGTTTGGTCATGTCCGTGCGTCTGTGCTTGCATGCGTCCGTACGTTCGTTCATGCAGATATCTTAGAGATGCCTGGAACGATTTCATTCAAACTTTGTCCAGGATTACTTCTTATGTAATACATATACATGTCGATTTTGTTTGTGATACGATCCAATATGGTCGTCGTGCGGCCGTTTTGTTACGATTTTTTTCATGTACGGAGCCATAACTCAGGCACAACTCAAATTTTATTCAAAGTTGGTACAAGGACGTTGACACAATATGCAAGTCAATTTGTTTAACTATATGATCCAATATGTCCGCAAGGCGGGTATTTTGTTGCAAATTTTTCATAAACGGACCAATAAATCAGGCATTTTCAACCGATGTTATTCAAAGTAGGTACAAGGACATTGACCTATGTCATGTATATCCACATTGATTTGTTTTGTGATATGATTCAATATGGCTTCATTGCGGCCATTTATCAATGATTTTTTTCTCATGTACTGAGCCATAACTCAGGCACATCTCAAGCGATTTTATTCGAAGTTGATTCAAGAACATTGACCTTTATCATACATATGCGCAAGTCAATTTGTTTCACGATATGATCCAATTTGGCTGCATGGTGGCTGTTTTGTTACAATTTTTTCATGTACGGAGCCATGAATCAGGCTCGTCCCTATCGATTTTATTCAAAGTTGATACAAGGACATTGACCTATATCATACTTACGCACGTCAATTTGTTTCAGGATATGATCCAATATGGCCGCATTGTGTCCATTTTGTTTCATTTTTTCATGTCCTTAGCCATAACTCAGACATGTTTCATCGGATTTTATTCAAAGTTGGAACAAGGACATTGACCTCTGTCATATAATATGCATGGCAATTGGATCCACAATCCGGTGCCATATGGCTGCCTTGTGGC
Source organism: Ptychodera flava (assembly GCF_041260155.1). NCBI lineage: Eukaryota > Metazoa > Hemichordata > Enteropneusta > Ptychoderidae > Ptychodera > Ptychodera flava. The sequence goes on from NC_091930.1 coordinate 32,168,206, forward strand.
AATTTTGTTATGATTCTGCCATGTCCCGAGCCTTGATTTGGATATGTATCAACTGATTTTTTCAGAGTTGGTACAAGGACATTGACCTATCATGTCATAAGTATGTATGTCTATTGGTTTCACAGTCTAATGCAATATAATGGCTGCCTGGTGGCCATTTTTGCTCACGTGTTGACGCACGTGAGCATATGTTGCAGCGATGTCTGTTTGTCCGTGTGTCTGTCCGTCGGCGTATGTCTGTATGTCTGAGTGCTCGATATCTCAAAAACGGCTCATCAGATCAGAATCAAATCTAGTACATAGATTCAATATGCAAATGGCAAGAACTGATTAGTTTTGGGTGGCTTGCTTACTTAATGCTCATTGCATAATTAGTGATTTTAGAAAAAAAAAACATATATATTGACAACGACTGTTCACAATTTGATGACATTTGCTACAAATGTTGATCACACCAAGATATATCAGCTGTGACGGTGAAAGATGTTAAGGGGCAACATAAAATGTAATGGGTAATTTGCATATTTAATGAACTTTCCTAATTAGGGATATATATCTGATTTGGCTTGATCAAAATTGACAAACTTGGTATGTATATTGAAGATACTATGATTTAACATTATTGAAAGTCATTAAAGCATTTTTGCTTCATCTAACTCTTAATTTGCACATTAATGAACTTTTGAACTTAGGGATATTTATTTGAATTGACTTGACCAAAAATGATGAAACTTGCTATGTACATTAAAAATAATATGATATAACATTGTTGAAAGTCATTAAACATTTATACTTCAGTCACTTCCTTATTTGCATACTTAATAAACTTTCCTATTAGATATATATATCTGAATTGGCTTAACCAAAGTTGATGAAACTCGCTATGTACATTGAAGATACTATGATATAACATTATTAAAATCATTAAGCATTTTACTTCAGCCAATTCCTTATTTACATATTTAACAAACTTCACTAATTAGGGACATATATCTGAATTGACTCGACCGAAGTTGATGAATCTTGCTACATATATTGAAGATACTATAAACAACATTATTGAAAGTCATTAAACTTTTTTTCTTCAGTCAATTCCTAATTTGCATATTTAATGAATTTCCCTAATTACGGATATTTATCTTTATTGACTAGACCAAATTTGATGAAACTTGCTATGTACATTAAAGATACTATGATACAACATTGAAAGTCATTAAGCATTTTTACTTTAGCCAATTCCTTATTTGCAAATTTAATGAACTTTCCTAATTAAGGATATTTGTTTGTCTTGACCTGACCAAAGCTGACAAATTACTTTGTACATTAAAGATACTATGATACGATATTATTAAAAGTCATTTTACATTTTTACTTCAGCCAATTCTGAATTTGCATATTTAATGAGAACATTTCAGTCAATTCCTTATTTGCATATTATAATGAACTTTCCTGATTGGGGATATTTACTTAGATTTAGAATTAATCTGTGGTGAATATTATTCGTTATGTTGATCATAACACTTTCAATGAAGTTGCCAACATGTGGCAAAGGTTCAAATTTACACATAACTGCAATATATAATGAAACACGTGAGCATTTTCAGTTCATATCTAGTGTTGCGATTTTTTCATGTACAGAGCCATAACTCAGACATTTTTTACCAGTATCATTCAAAGTTGGCAAAAAGATATTGACCTATGTCATACATATGCACATCAATTTTGATAACGCCATTTAGCAATATCATGGCAATTATTGAATTTTCGTAATTAGTCTTATATGTCAAAAAAATACTGTATCGAATTTCATGAAACTTGGTGCAGATGTTAGGCTCACATTGCTTTAACAATGAAAAAGACATTTATTAGTGTCATGTTTATTAATTTGTAATTGCTTACGTAATAAATTTTCCTTATTAGAGTGATATATCCACAAATACTGCGTTATAATTGATGAAACTTGGTACATATAGTGATCTCATAGTGCTGTAAATACAAATCAATGACACTTAGTGGCATCATTTATGATATAAATTGCTTGTTAGTTGGCATTTATATAATGGATTTTTGTTTTAAGGGTGAATGTCCAAATTACTGCATCAAACTTGATGAAATATGGTACCGGTGATAATCTGTCAGTGTTAGGATAGGGTGCAAAAATGTTGGCAGCATCTCAATTTTAAAGCTCTCGTTCGGGTCACAAGCGATCTCTGGTCATCGAGAGCTCAGGCAAGTCAAAGGTCAAATGCTCACTGAAAAGAATATATTATCTTGAGATTACGATCAAGCAATTTTAAAAAAAAAACCAAACCCCCAAAAAATCCAATTGTAGTGTATTTTGAAGTTACCATCAACACGATCCTTTCATTTTTGTATGCTTGTTTGGAGTCCTCAGAGCCGAATCTTGTCATGTAAATTTTTACATTTTTAGCTCCCATATGGCAGTGTAGGAGGTACTTGTTTGGACTAGAAAATGTCAAACGTCTGTATGTATGCATATGTGTATTTGTATACGTGTCTGTCTTTTAGTATATACATGTACCTGTAAATGTCTTTCCACATCAGAAACTGAAAAAGTGTTGTACCTTCTGTCCTAGTATTTGGTTGCTGGTCATCATAAGGTGGAATGTGATACTGTTCAAATGAACATATTCATGTTCAAACATGCAAATTAGGTAAGAAAAGGGCATACTCTGTCAAAATGCTGAAACTCTAGAACTGATTGCCAGATTTGGTTAAGTTTTTGTTCAGAGGTACATCGTACAAATTCTATCCAAATATAATCACTTTATTGAGATGGGTACCATTTACTCTTTGAGAAGTCTATTTGTCCAAAAGTCTTGAAATCTTGCACAGTTGCTGCACGGGATGACCTATTGTGAGTGTGTTCAAATTGTAAATAAATGTTTAATGTATTTACAATTGTAAATGCATGTGTAAAGTAGCATATTTGTGATTTTTTGTCAAAAATCATTTCCCAAAATATTCATCTGACTGCTTTGAAAGTTAGAATACTGGTCCAATGCAATAACCAATTCCTGCTGTGACGTTCTACCAAAGTTGTAGTAGTAATTTCAGTTTACTCCTATCTGAGCGTCAATTACTACTTTCAACCTTTATTTAATTCAGATATTCTTAGCTTAGTGTATTATTTTGTAATCTTAATTACTGTCAACTTACGTATTCTAACCTCATTATTCTTACACTACTGTTATACCAATATAACCCCATTAACGCAAAGGAACGACACGGAGACAAGTGTTTGGCCGAAATTCGGGGTTATGCATGTACTGCCACGACGGCAATGCTCTTGGTTGACTTGGTCGTCCAGAGATAGACAAGCCAGCTGTGAAATACGTGTCATCATTATGATTGTTGCTATGGCATGTGTATTCGTATAGCCTGATGAGTCAGGTCAGTTTCATCCCTGCAAGTACCTCAATCATTCGGCATTGCATTAAGTAATTCAGGTACGTTGTCAGCATGGCACTAGACGAACAGGTAAAATGGGAACTATTGACATATGCAAATCAGAAAACGAAAACCTTGAAACTGTATGTACATGCTTACATAACTTTGTCAACTGTAGAAATGCAGCTCAACAAATTTGAAACCTAGAGGGCAGCAGATACAAATGATTGTTCAAGTGAAAACTCTTGTCATATCACTTTAAACACCGTTTCATCATTCTTAATATACAATGAAGACTCAATGTGATTAAAATCCGCTTAAAAGATGGGTCTGACATTAACGCGATCGTGATGTTTTTACGGTTTCAGTAGTAGAGAGGAGAGGACCGTAGAAATAAAGACATGAACATCAATGCATAAAAGACACATCTCTATATTGCACTTTAATTAGAAAGACCTGCGCCTACAAGATCATTCATTATATTGCACACCCCCAGTATATGTATATAAGATTGCATTCTGAGTCCTGCAACATGACACTGTATTGTTTTCTTCATAAGGATGTCCATTTATCGGGTTCTAACAACAAAGTAATAATACAAACATGATGAATGCCCTGTGTATGTAATATGTCACATAACACTGGGTATGCAGAGACTTATTATTACTGATCATGTCCCATACATCAATGCATGTAGATCGTCGACGTCAATGTGATCGCAGCCGCTCAGCAACTCTCAGTGTAATCAGATAATGATAAAGTAATTTGATGTTTTGTCCACGTAAACGGCCAGGAAAATTGATATGATGGCTACTGTCAACTTTCTTTCATTCATCAAAGTTTTAAAAAGTACATTGCAGTTCTGCAGGGGTATTAAAGTAACTCTTACTTTCTGGTATCTGTGTGGTTATCAATTTCTTTATTTGGATATCTTGTTTGTTTCCTCCTATACCGCTTGCATAGTTTGTTTTGGTGTTTTGTTACCGATTATCATTTGGATTATTTCCTTAATGTTATTTATAATGTACATCCACTTTGGTTAATGAACTTGTTTTTCAAGAGATTACTGTAAGATACTTTGATTTAGCTGCTGCTTTTTAACAGTTTCGGATTTTATTACAACAAGCAGGTTTTCAATTTAGCTGGAAAGACATCGCCATGTTCAGTTTGACAAAGAATATTTTCTTGGTAATCACAGTAATGTGTTTCTCCAGTACTAGGATTTTCATGTTTAAGTAAGTGGTTTAAAGTTTCCATAAGGGAAGTTTGAGCAAAAGTCTTACAATTTTGAGGTCAATAATATGTTAACCCCAAAAAGTGTTAATCCGTATGTTTTAATGTTTTAGATTATTATTCATATTTTATTTTTATTTGGGAATAGAATTTAATCATCAGTAACGACGTTGCATATTTTATGCTATTTGTTGTATTGGCAACCCGAATGCTGTGTATTGCAATACACAATTACCTATAATTAGTTAGAATAATAATCTGAAAATATAATTATCATAGAGAATAAGATTAATGGAAATATTATCAACAGCTTAATTACAGCTATTTTTCCTTTAAATACAGGAAATAATGTTGGCTGTGATAAGTCAATATTAATGATTCACTGTACTGGTAAAGGTTCATTGAACTTTATGTGTTCTAAGTACTGTTTATTACATAATTTACAGCCGCATTTCTGGAGGATTGATACAGAAGGTTTTGCTAGGCTAAAATTGGATCGAATCTATTTCAAGAACATGTAATAATTGTTAGTAAACCTTACTTAAAAACAAAACTATATGTTGGCTCCTTTGGATTGTGTGACGTCATCATAAACATCAGATGTGCATGTTGTATCTCAGTGCAAAGAGTTGAAAAAATTGTCCCACTGATTATTGGTAGAACTTCATTAGCTGTACATTACATTAGGGAACTTTATAGTGTAGGAAGATGACTGTTTAATGGGCTTGACTGTGTGGTGCCAACAGCACTGCGTGACTCACTGCGTGTATTTCCTATCATTATACTATTCTTTTACCATGTCACTTCACTCTCAGTCACACATTCAGTAGGTGGTCCTGACGTGGATTCCCTAATAGTAATGATCCTCCAGCTGTAGTCTTTTTAGTCCCAACGGACACCGTCCGTGGGGGACTAATACGTTTGGTCATGTCCGTCTGTGCATGCGTTCGGCCGTTCACGCAGATATCTCAGAGATGCTTGGAGCTATTTCATTCAAACTTGGTACAATGATTACTTCATACGTCATACATATGCACGTCAATTAGTTTTGTGATACGATTTTTTTATGTACGGAGCCATAACTCAGGCTCATCCCAACCAATTTATTCAAAGTTGGTACAAGGACATTGACCTATATCACACATATGCATATTGATTTTTTTTATACGATCCAATATGGCCGCAATGCAGCCATTTTGTTACGATTTTTTAATGTATGGAGCCACAACTCAGGCACATCTCAACCAACTTTATTCATATTTGCTACATGGACTTTGACCTATAACATACATATGCACGTCCGTTTGTTTCACGATATGATCCAATATGGCCGCATGGCGGCCATTTTGTTACAATTTTTTCATGTCCTTAGCCATAACTCAGACATGTATCATCGGATTTTATTCAAAGTTTGTACAAGGACATTGACCTATGTCATAAATATGCATGTCAATTAGTTTCACAATCTGATGCAATATGGCTGCCTTGAGGCCATTTTGTTATGATTTTGTCTTGTCCTGAGCCATAATTTGGATATGTATCAACTGATTTTTTTCAAAGTTGGTACAAGGACATTGACTATCATGTCATAAATATGCATGTCTATTGGTTTCATAGTCCAATGCAATATAATGGCTGCCTGGTGGCCATTTTGTTATGTTTTTTTCATGTACAGAGCTATAACTCAGACATATTTCCACCAGTATCATTCAGAGTTGGCACAAGAACATTGACCTATTTCATACATGTGCACATCAATTTGTTTAACGGCATGTTGCAGTTTTATGTCAATTATTGAATTTTCGTAATTAGTCTGATATGTCAATAAATACTGCATCAAATTTCATGAGACTTGGTACAGATGTTAGGCTGACATTGCTTTGACAGTGAAAAAAACATTTATCAGTGTCAAGTTAGTTAATGTGTAATTGCATATGTAATAAACTTTCCTAATTAGAGTTATATTTCAACAAATGTTGCGTCACAATTGATGAGACTTGGTACAGATTTGATCTTATAGTGTTGTAAATGCAAATCAATGACACTTAGTGAGACCATTTATTATAAAAATTGCTTGCTAGTTTGCATTTACACAGTTGATTTTTGTTTTTAGTGTGAACGTCCTAAGTACTGCATCAAACTTTATAAAATATGGTACCTGTGATAATCTGTCAGTGTTAGGATAGGATGCAGAAATCTTTGGCAGCATTCTGTCGATTAAGTACTGAGTGATTCAACCTTTCGTAATTAGGATGGCGGCTTATATTGGTTTTTTGTTTTCACCATGGATTCTGTTAATTTTAATCTGGACTAGAATTCACTTGTCAAAGATAACATTGTGTATTGCGATGAATTACATTTCCACTTAAGGTTCCAAGACAAGAAAATGACCTTTTTAATCTAACAATTCTCTAGTGCTTAATAAGCTCAGAACCCCCATAAATTATACATTTTCTGAAAGCCTAGATATAGGGCAATATTTTGGTAAACACAGTGTCACCATTGAAAGATAATGCAAATTACCTGTCACGTGATAGTTATGTAAATAATGGTGACACTATGGTAACCGAACTGTTCCCCTATATTTAGGCTTTGAGAAAATGTATAATTTACTGGGGTTCTGAGCTTATTAAACCCCGGGGAACTGTTAGCTTAAAAGGGTCGGTTTCCTGTCTTGGAAACTTAACATAAATTGCAGGGAGGAGTATGAAAAAAGATGTACTCTGTAATTGGTTACAAAAATAAAGGAAATGTCATGAAGTAATGGATATTTTCCATTAATGTATTGATGATAAATATAATACATATAAATCATATATATTAAATAATCCGACCCTAATGTATGTGAAATTACAAATAAAGGCAAATATGAAAGGCATTATTTCACCCGATAAGATACATGTACTGGTACATATTGCCTCCTATATAAAGACGTTAATGCCGCAGTGGGGTAATATCTCCAATGGTAAGAGAAAATGACAGCATCAGGCGTATCTGATTTTGTAAAGATACTTATGAGAAATGTTTAATCAAAAATTGTCATTTCAAAGGGGAGCAGCAGAATGACACATTGCTTTTGCAAGAAGAGATTATCTGAAATTTTGAAAAATGTATTAATGAAATCCTGGAAAGAAAATCTTTTGTCCACAAAGTACTCTGTGTGTGCATACTTTCACTTTATATTGACATTGCTGAAGTTTCTTTAATTTTGACTTTTTTGTGTTCTTGTAAAGTACAGGGAATTTGTATCGTACCAACTTGACGTGGAATGATCACAATTACATCTGTATTGTTTCCAGTATTAAATCTATCGTATCATACGATGAAGAGACCTGAATGAATCAGTATATGTGCCTAAGACTTTTACTGATCTCGAGGTGATGCAAATCACTGCTATAGTATCCAGTGATTTCCTATGACCTTGAAACACACTTCAAGCACAGCAAAAGAAATAATTCTTTTCTGTTGAATATGTGCACATTTAATCGTATTGACTATCTTCTAATTGTCTGGTCCAAAAAGTACTCTGTGTGTGCATAATTGCACTCTAAGTTGACATTGCTAAAGTTTCTTTAGTTATGACTTTTTTGTGTTCTTGTAAAGTACAGGGAATTTGTATTGTACCAACTTGACGTGGGCTGATCATAATAAATTCTGTACTGTTTTCAGTATTAAATCTATGGTATCATACCATGAAGAGACCTGAATGAATCATTATATCAATAAGTATTGCTTAGATTGTAAGAATGCGACAACTCGAGGTAACTGTTGAACCACAGTTCATCATAGCTTAGATAGTTTTCATGGAACTTTCATGCAGAGTTGTTTTAATGTTCTTGATCTTATGGCATTTGTTTTTCCGGGAAGTCAGTGTCGTTATTGACCTTTATGTCGGATACCAGTAAAGTGGTGGTTATGGTTTGTTTTTCAACCTGTAAGAATTCTAATTACAGGCATTGATGCAAATTTCACTGAGTGATATACTCTATATATGGGCACATAATGGTAAATGATTCAAAGAATCTAGTGCTTGTCGAACTCACTCTCACTCTTTGCTATCTTTCCTTACACCCCTACACTCTGTAGACAACTTCTGGTAATTTGAGACCATACAGCATTTCAAGGATTATCCTGTACAATCACGGTCATGGCTATCTGTACTCTATCTACCAGCATACACATATCCTTGATAATCCTTTATGCTATTGCATTAGCAGAGGCAAGCCTTGGTAAGTATGAACCAAATGTATCACAAAGGCAAGTGGTCGCACAGTAGTTTACCATTGGTACAATAATTAAGAATTGCACACTATGCTTACTAGCACTTCAGTTTACTCATAGTCAAAATGTAGTTGTGTATTTGTTGATGCTTCCACAATGAAGCACTACCGGTAAAGCACAAAGGAGCATGGGGAATTCATTAATCACTGTCAAAGAAGCACTGAACAGTTAATCATGTATTTGCTTGGTATTCTGCAGGGTGGCCGAGTGTAAGCAAAAATATTTTACTTTTTGCTGGGCTGTTGTATTTTCATTGTACAAAGTGAACAGCTTCAAATTTTCTGATGACACCGTGTCGATTTATTGGCAGACACCAGTATATCACCACAGCATGTTTATTATAGTTTGCATTTTGGTCATTATTTTTTTTTGCTTTTTTGTCAATCATAATCATTATCAAAACTATATAATAAACTTGCTTCTATAAGGTATATAATTTAATGATAGTATGGCTTAATGTGATTTCCTCATAAATGCCAGATATCACATTACAGTATTTTAGATTAAAATCTGCTTGAACAAAACGTGATCTTCTTCGGCGATAATGTGAATACATTTACAGTAAATAACTTATTTAAACAGCCTTAAACATGTTATTTTAAATGTGGAATTATTCACTACCCATGTTCCGCATCCAAAATATGGCAGACTTATGCCCACCTCTACAGTCTTATTGATCTCTGTAAATTTTGTTCTGATTTCAGTTATTGTATCGGAAAAAACAACATTTGAAGTAGGAGACACCATTGTAATAAACTGTACCACTGTTTCTCACTCGGCGCAGTCAGTTCAGTGGTTTTTCAACTCGAATCCTATTCCTGAAAAGCAATACACTGTAATCTCGGCAGATTTGTCCCAGCTGGTCATTCCACAATCTAATTTTAGCAATGCTGGAAATTATTCCTGTGCTTTACTGGAAGCGTTGCTTGAAGAGATTGCAACTGTTCAGATACAGGTTGGAGGTAAGTGGTACCCTTCAGTACGGTATATTATGGTAAGATATGCTGAGGCCCCGTAGTGTTTAGTAATTTATAGGTACTGACACAAATACAGTTAACTCTTTGAGCACCAAAGTCGTTTTTTGTTGCATTTTAAAATGTACCCTAGTCATTTTTTAAGATTTTTGCTAAAGTTTTGATGAAAAACCGTATTCAATGAAATGTGATGTCTGTTTGGTCTGAAATTATTTGAAAAATTACGGAAAAATTTGCATTAAAATTTTGGTGGTAAAATTTACACCACTAGAAGGATAACAAGATAAACAAAAAAAAAAAAAAAAAAACAGACACAGACTGATAAGACACAGAGTTGCGGTACTATGTAATTTTAAGTCAAGATAAGAGTCTTGAAATAAATCAATGATTATAAATTTATTCCTAGTAAATGTTACAAGTGAAGCCTTGACAAATACATGTGGGTCTTACCTTGTTCCAAAATGAAATAAAATAAAATATCATCATAATGCAAAATGACATGGTTCTTTCTTATAGCCTCTATATAGATATACCAGCTAGTACATGTCTATTTACTTTCTTCTTCCTACAGAAAAGCCACATCCTGTAAGCAGTTTCAACTGTTTCTCATTTAATGGAATTGACATACTGTGCACATGGGACGATGGTGGCCCAACTAATATTCCAACCACAAGTACTTTGATGTACAAGGCATATTATGCAGAACCATCTTAGTAAGCTGCCAGATTGAAAACGGTGCATGATCTTTGGATTTGTTTTTTGTTTGTTTACAAAGTGTATCTATACCATTATGTGTGCACATTGAAATGAGAAGACACGTCACTTCTGCTATTTTCATTTCATTTGAGAAAACAGTAAGGAGATACACCTCATCAAAATTGACGACACAAAACCACCGTGAACACTGTCAATATCAAATTCAAAAAGACTTAAAATAAACACACACTCAAGACATAGCAGTATGTGTAAACAGCTTTGTTGTATTTGCAGTAAGTGCCACTCTTGGCACAGAACATTTTCCAATATTGTTGCAAACATACACGTACATGCCAATGCCCATAAATTGAAAAGGACTGACTGTCGATTGAAAAAGTAATCACGTAAATGACTCAAAGGCATAATTACCTGAGTAGAGAAAAAACACAAGAAGAGTTGCATTATATTTTTATGTAACTTGCATAATAAAGTGGTTTCCAAAGTCCCATAATTGTTATGAATGTTGATTAAAATAGTTCTTTCTAAACAGCTGACCGCTGTAAGAAAAGAGTAACCGGTATATTCAAAGTATCTTTACTAAAGCATTATTATCATGTCTTTTAAGTCCTGGATTCGATTGGACAGCCTGTCCAGACTCCGGCACCTCCGTGAATTGCCCTGATCTCCATAGTTATACCCATTCCTGCTTTATTTATGGTTATGATCACCACTATGGCAGCAGGCACAACTTCAAAGTTATTGTAGAAAATGCACTGGGCACTGCTGCAACTTCGATCCACTTCAATCCAGAAGCAGAAGGTACAATGGCAGAACTTAATTAGAAATCTTCTGTCATGAAACTGAGTAGCTTGGGATTTTTAGCAGTTTTTCCATGAAACTAGTGATTGTGAATTTTCTTCTAAATTCTAAATTAGCAGTTGTTAGCTCAGTTGTCAAGTTTGTAATGCGTATGGCCTATTCACTGAAAATCAGACACTCGTGACTGTTAATGATGTTTCAACTCACAAAAACATTGTAAATGTATGAATTAACAATGCAGTCATTAATATGCTATGGGTTATTTTGCTATCTCCAAAGTTAAGGGCTGTAACTTTTGTGGAATTTTACGCTATTTTATGTTTTCATTGTCAACTACCGTTTCTTGTTCTACTTCCCTCAGCATGTAGATTGCATGTACACAGTGTTCAGCTTTTCAATTCAACCTATCTATTTGTAGTCTGCATTTGTTATTGTTAGAAATATTTTGAAATAGCTCCGTGGCAGCTCTACCTACATACCTGAGTGAACTTTTTGGAGCATAAGAGGAACACTCCTCAGTCAGTGACATGTGTCATTTTGCATACTTTGCACACCAGTGGCAGTATATAAGTACCATCAGAGGTATAATATAGCATATGGCTAAATACAAATATGTACATCATGCAAATGTATCTGTCTGCCCCAATGTCCATTCATTAGATACGTTCACTGGAAATTCATCATTTGCGTGTGTGAATTTCTTTATCTGTCCATGAAATGAGTAAATAATATGGATACCTCTATCTACAGCTGTACCATTTGCTCCAAGTAACATCAAAGCTGTTGCTGAGAGTGGACAATGTGTTGATGTTAGCTGGGACTATCCCTGTGGATGGGAGAGTACAGAATATTTTGGCTTCTTCAGTCTGAAGTATAGACTGCGATATAAGTCAGAGTGGGACGCAGATGAATGGGAACATGTAAGTATGTAAACCTGGTAAACTTGTATACCCTCTAATTGTAATAATGGCATTGGTACAACTCAACAAAGGATTCAGTTCACTATGAATTGTGTAGCGCCGCGATACCATGATTTTTTGTGTTTGACAATATGAATTAAAGTAGTATGCGCCTTGAAAGTGAAACACTTAAACTTTTCCTCAAACTTTCCGTGAGGAATCTTTTAACCCTTTAAATTCAGAATAGAAATCTGGGATTAGCGTGCAAATGTTGGTACAAGTGAAACAAAAAACCCAAGCTTTACAAATATAATTCAAAATGGCCGCCATCCTTGTGTTAACTCAAGGGAGAAAAATTAAATGTTTATTATAAATTTCAAAAAAAAAAAGAAAGTAAAGGTTGTCTTACACTAAGAGCTCTAAAATTAATCCCATCAAGTGGTATATCACAAAAGAAGTGAAAAAGTTTGAGAGTCCAAATATCTGTCCCCTAGGCGAATCATACAGTCCATAGGAGTGCAGTTCAGATCTGTTAATTATAGTGTAAATTGATACATAAACAGTAATTCTAGTTATACTGACGTTGACATTGTGTGATTTGTCATTCAGTAGACATTTCCTCTTCTTTCCCAACAATAGCCTATATCACAACAATATTTAAAAAACAAAAGAGTGTGCACACTTGAAGGGTATACTCATTACAGCATTCAGCTGTCTGCTGGTCTCACAGGACAGACAAAATACTGGAGTGATTGGTCAGATATTGTTGTCGTGAGGACTCTTGAACAAGGTGAGCAATAATATCTTTACCATACATGAAGGAAAGCATTTTGAAAATCCGTTGGTAGTTTCTAGGGTCACAAAAAATTCAATAGATAACAGTATTGATTAGTCTCCACACAGAAATTGCAGCATGGCATGGATAATTATAAGCTACAAGTGTAGCTAGGGAGTCTTACCAATAGCCACACTTTGCACGCAGTCAACAAATCAGAGACTCTCTGCCTAGGTTAGAATCATCTACGCTATGCTATAATGTCTGTATGGAGAATGACTATTGATGTGTTTCAGGTAATTATCCATGTACGTATGTCAGTAGCCAATCATATCCTTGCTTTACAAGTGGTGAATGTTTTCTACACACAGTGTCACAAGCAGTGATAAACCCTTGTCACCCACCATCACCTATCACAATATTTCATGCCAGATCTGTATCACAAAATGTGTATACAGTGTGACAGACATTTGCAGCAGCTTTTCCATTTATAGAAGCATCGTATTATGTGGTCTTGTCACAGTGTGCACAATTATAGAGGTAGCATCTACTCTGCGTATTACTGTAAAAAGTACCTTAATATGACATTGATAACCAATTAGTACGTCACTCTGTATACCTGTTTCTTCTTTCCTTTATCAGCACCCATATCTCACTTTGAAATCAGCTATAAAATTTGGACAACAAAGATGAATCTAGCAAGAGAGACGTAACAGTTTTTTGGAAGGTAATTATTGCTTGAGGTAAAGGACATCACTGTGCCAAAAGTGAAGAATCCATTGAGGATTCTTTTGTATATTCTTCTGGATACTTCAAGAATCCACCAGAAAACTGCAAAATACATTATGTATTCCACCAGAATCCACTGGCAATCAAGCAATGGATTCTGTCGGATACGGAACAGAATCCATTGTTTAATCCATTGCAGGATTCTGTTGGATTCACGTGTAATGCATTATATGTATATTTCAGGATACTGCTTGATTCTCTAATTTATAGAGAATCAAGGGACCAGTACTTTTGGCTTGTTTGATTACATAATAATGGGTAGGACAGTTGTCGCATATATTCATACTTATTATTAACCAATTTTTACATAATTATCCAACACTGGCTTCCATGGAACTGGGGGTGGGGGTGGTTCCTCAAATAACATTATTGCTTTGTAGCTTTTGACTCATGTATTTCTAATCATATACTCATACACACATCACATACACTATATATATATATATATATATATATATATATATATATATATATATATATATATATATATATATATATATATTCACACTGACACATCATCACAATGAGTACTCTTTTTACAATAGAAGGCACCAATGTAATAATGCTTTCTACAGCAAAATAGAGTACAGATTGCATCTGAAAACTACTACTGCAATTTAGATACACAAATCCAAGATCACTGTAAATGATTTCTTCTTTATTCAAAAGGAATTTGTAAATGTTAGTAAAATAAAGAAAGGGCAATATAAAACATTAAGTAAACTACACTGATTAAAAAAATAAACACACAAAAAAAACCATTCAGAACAATTTTCCTGAGACACATTCAAAGTTATCTTCAATACTGTCAAAAGAGAACTTCCATAACCTTGATAACTCTAATATCAATTAATGCAGTCACTTGTAGATATGCCTGGGCCTAACAGGGAGAAATATGGTTCATCATCCCTATTGACCTATATACAAAATTTTGAAGCAATCTGTTGACCTGTTTCAGATAAATTGTTTTTGAAAATAACAGGAAAATAACCCGAAGTACAGCAAGCAACATAAAATCTGCTTAATCCCTGAGACAATTTTAAATTATAATAGAATTCATTGTTTCACGGCCAAATCTGTGAAAATAAAACCCAGTGAATTATGTGACTCAAACAGCAAAATAATGAAATTAGATCCTGGTGAAAATTAATTCTCTTTACAGTATGTTGTAAACTTTGGAAATATGTTAAAAGATATACATGTTTAGTATTCCTAACTTATGTACATTCTACTATGTGTCAATTGAGATGTGCCAGCTAATGACTGTGTAATTCACCAAATTACAAGACCAACTAGGTGTACCTTTAAATACAGGAATAAAAAAATCATGTCAAGAGTTTCTTGATTGAAAATGAAGCACTCAAGCTATCTACACAGCAAGAAAAGGCAGACACATGCCTGTAACAGAGGCTAATCAGTACCTGTAACAGGCCTAGAGAAATAACCTTTGTTGCAAGACCAGTAAAAATCTGTCAGATTTTAGGGTTGTGTGTAAATCCTGATTCATGGTGGTACAGGAATGTATACAATGCTGTAATTTCTGACTGTATCAAGACCTATGATTACAGCACTGAACCACCGGTGTGTATAGTGGTGTGTCAGCTTTGAATTTACAGGGCCTGAAAATTTGGATGGATTTTAGGGTGTAATTTGTTGTAAAATTGGCAAATTTTGATGATAGAAGCAGAAAGAAGCGTTATTGTTTGAACATTGAAAAATTTCAGACCCTGTTAGAGATCAGTGTTCACAGCACTGTGTACAGGTGCTGTAACAGGTAGAAATACAGCCATGTGTTCACAGTACTGGATACAACTCCTTCTGTGTTTGCTGACGCAGACCTGTATCACATTTTGTATCAGGGCCTGTGCAGGAACTGTCGCAGGGTGACTTTGTTTTGCAATGTATGTTTAAATAACTCTTACTTATCACATACATGTTTGTGTACTGTTAAATTGTAGCTTTTGTTCAACTCATCAAAATCTTAAAAGCTAGGAAAAATTGCTCTGAAAAACACAATCTTGCATATATCAGGACAAATTGATTACTGCTTACTTATATTATCCTAAGAGACCTGCATATAAGATTCAAAGCAATCTGACAAGCAATTTCAGAGACATTTTTTGACAAGCAACAGGAAAATACCAATAATAACACGGAGTGCCTCACATTTGTTTCAGCATGTTTAAACACTGTATCTGCACCTTGATAAATTCTTTAGGACACAAAATCCAGATACGTCAAAGTGACAAATTTCATCAGTACTTCAAAAGATGTACTTGTAAAGTATTTGTAATTTATGCCTTGGTTATACTAAACTTTGCTTGGTGTCAACTGACCTGTGACAGCTAATGACTGCATATTTCACTGAACTTACAACACCAGCTCTGTGTACTACTTTTCAAGTAAAGCAATTAAAATTGAGAACAAATCAGTTGTTGACCAACAGCGGGACGATTGATAATTACTCAGAAAAGCTATGATCACTGTTCTGTCTCACACAATTGTCACTGAACTGTTTTATTAGGTGGTCTGTCACTGCTCTGCCACACTTCCTCTGCAGTATGTAGTGTCTTGAATTAGAGTCATTAAGCATTCAATGATTGAGTGTGTCTATCAAATCGTTTAGCTTGTCAGATTGCCAAAAAGGCCTGGAGGCAATTATCCTTCTATCTGGTGGGACCTCCTCATCAGACATCAGGTCTGCAGTTACATCATTCCAGAAACCCTTCTCATCTGCATTGATCACTGAACTTCTCCTCTTTAAAATCTGTAGATAGAAATGATAAATGATGGTTATTTAAAATAATGCAAAGAGTGAGATGAATTATGATGGTATAATACTTACAGGTCACTGTCATAACTAACAATATGGTACATTTGATATTTTAAGATCAACTCTGGTATCATGACTTACTACTGATTTGAACATCATTATGTTGCCTTCCATTCCACCTATGCTTAGGAACATAAGGAAATTCATGTATCATTTTAACATTGGCACCCTTGTCCAAAGACCTTTGAGCACATCAGAATGGAACTGTCAATTTATATTGCACTCAACTAAAGCAAGTTTTGCTTTGTTATGTTTTATTTGTTAAGTTTATTGTGACAAAATTGTTGACTTTGTGTATCTAATAGTAGATTGTGCAAACTGTGCAAAGATCCCAACCTGTACTACAAATATCCCATGATTCATTCTGATTTGTACCAACAGAGATTCCCTAGTCAAGCTAGTGTAGAGAAAACTGTAGACTACTAAATAAAAATTTTGAAAACATGCTTTGAAGGAGACTCATTGTCAATTACCATTTCAAATGATTTTTAAATATCATGCATTATTTAGAGGAAGCATATACATTTTATATAATTTTCAAGAAATTACATAGCCAGCCATACAGAAAAGTTTGAAGTAAAACAGACATACTTGAAGAACCTGTCTAGTCAAACAAAAAAGATCGATTGATAGGGCAGATGAAATGTGACAATCATGGACTCGGCCAATGTAGCCGATATAGTACTTTACTTCTGCGAAACCAGTTGAAAAGTCATCATATCATTTAGACTCCTCATCATGATTTTTAGACTCGCCATCGTGTCTTTTAGACTCATCGTCGTGTCTTTCAGACTCATCGTGTTTTTAGACTCCCCATGCAGGCGTCTGAGCAAGAATTTGCCAGAGGACAATATTCAATGATCAACTATAGGGTGCTCTATAGCATGGATGTTGCAATATATCGCCATACAAATGATTGACAAATTTTCTTAGATTCATAATTCAAATAATTTACTAGTCACACCCATAAAACTTCTCAGTTCTTGTCATTCCAAAATAGAGCATGTGTACCAAATTGCATATACAAGCAGAATCTGATTAAATCTCATAAATATCATGCCTAGTTAGGTGCTTATCAAATTTCAAAGCAATCTGACAAATGATTTAGAGAAAATGATTTTGACCATAAAACAGGAAAAATTGCTCCAAAATGTCGAAATATATAATATACAAGTTTCACCACAATTTCAACAAACTGAAAAAACGTCATCCCAAGCAACCTGCCTACAATATTTCAAAGTAATCAGATGATTAGTTTCTGAGAAGATTTGTGAACATGGACACAAATGGCCAAAATTGCCCTAAAATATAATATTGTACATAAAGTGTCCTCCTCCCCTTAAAAATGCAAATAAATCAACTGAGTTTCCATCGAAGATTCAAACTTTTCCGCAATCTTGGCTCGCAGGATGGTAGAGGAGTTCGATAGAAACTTGGTTGATTTATCGTCATTTTTAATGAAATTGACTAGAATTTCACTTTCATCCAAAACCATGCATAGAAATTCAAAAATCAATTGAACGGGAACTTTTCAACTGATATTATCTGCTACTAAGTAGACTAACTATAAGCTGCCAATAACTGTACCCTAAATTGGTGCAGTGTTCTCGTCAAAATAATTATACACTCTGTATTTTTTCTTAAACAATAAAAATCACATCTATTATTATTCAAATAAGCCTCTACTCTATCAGAAAACTATGGGGAGAACACTGAGGTGTACACTGTTGCTGCACAAAGTACCATTCCAACTTTCCCCACACAGAAACTGGGCAGTTTGGATTATTCATACCTATCTTAATCCTACTGTTCGTAATGTTTATGTCGTAAACACATCTATCGCACACTTTTAACACCTTTCCCGGGATCTTGAACCCGGTTGGACAAAATTGGCTGTTCTGGCCTTTTTGATCACCCTCTTAAAATGCTTGGATAGTTGACTTGGAAAACGATTAAAATTAAAAGTTTCATTAGCAATTAAGCCAAACACCGGAAAACAAGGAAAACATGGCTCATTACGCGTTCTCAGTAGGTGAAAAAGTTGAGGCCCTCGATGACTGTTACTGGTGGACAAAGGGTGCAGTGAAGAAAATAGTTGCAGTTGAAGAAGGACCGTGTCAGTATCTTGTCGGGTTCAACGGTTGGTCAGCAAAATGGGACAGAATTGTCGATGAAAAAAGCACTAGGCAAAAGCCTTAAGGTAAAGGGCGACGAATTCGGACGCGCACACGCTTTAGAACGTTTCTGCGCAGATTTAACTCCAGCCTGCCGCAAATGGGTTATTTTGTAGCGCATGTATTTAACATCACCTGTCATTTTGAAATTGCGGTTTTACCTAATTTTTGACCCAGTCTCTTAGAAATACATGTGACCTTTAACCTTGTCATATTTTGACGCCTAGGAAGCTGTTTTTTATTCAATATGAGCGCAAAATTAACATTTCTCTCCCATTTACATGGCGCATATTACCCATTCACCTGGAGATATTGTAAAAAGTAGCGTGGTGACACCCTTTATTAAAAGTGTAAAGTAAATGGTATAATGTCAGGATTTTATTCGCCAAGTTTGGTCAAAATGTCACCATTCAAAGCGACAGGAAGAAAGTTCGAAAATTATGTAGTGATATAATTTCGATATCGTCATTTTGTAATCGATATTTATATTAAAATTCATTACAAACATCATGAAAACTATACATTCGATAGATATGGATCTTAATCCTTGGTATTTATTAAAATTAACTCATTTGCTAAGCGTTTTATAATTGCTTTCTTTAGTTTAAGTGAATTATATCATTTTTATTCATTTCTAACGACGCCATTTTACGTCCGTTTCCATGGAAACGAGCGTGGTGACCCCCATTTTTTATTTCATTTTGCACTTGCACAACTTCCAAGAATATTTGTGCAAAGTTTCAAGAAAATGACACCACAACCTAATTTTGACGTAATTCGTAGTACTTCACCTTAACATTCATTCGGACACCAACAAAACCAAACAGATTAAAACCACCTCAGGATTTCAACAAATATAGTCGTAAAATGTGACTACGCTACATCATGAGACACAAACAATCGCAACAACACCAATTCAAAGAAAAGTCAAATTGGACTCCACGAACAGCAAAAAATACAAAAACCTGAAAGCTATCTGAATCTGCTAAACTCGCACTTCTAGGATACCCTTTCAAACAAGGAAACAAAACATGTCGCGTGCCCAAAGAATCGCGATAAACCAGCTTGCAAACAGTAGACAAATTACCATAAAACCCTTCGACAAGGGTCGAGTTTTCGTCTTGGTCAACACAAAAGATTACGTACACGAATGCGAAAGGCAATTACGCAACACTAAGTATTATACACAACTAGCCAGTGACGACACAGAACAAACAGTAAACAAAGCACACGAACTATTAACACAATGTACGAGAACAAACACATCGATCATGATACTTGTAAGTATCTTGATCCAGAAACATAAAATCCGTACCCCGCTGTGGTACTTATTGCCTAAAAATTCACAACCTCGGCAAAAATCTGAAAGACACACTAATCAAAACAAAATTTACTGAAGTAAAGAAACATAGAACAAACAAACTGAACCACTAAACGGACTCACAACGAGACCCAAACATTAATATACTTGCCTCGCTACTCGAAGAGCAAGACCACTAAAATTCATTAAAATAATTTTTCACAAACACAAACTAAGGAAAGAATCTACACTGCGACTGATGAGAAACCACACTCGGGTTTCGAAACGCAAGCGTCAAAGGGCCACTCTATCAACTTTGTAACACAATAGGTCCGGCTGCGTCTCGCCATAAGCTTTCCCCACACAAACAATACATTACCGTACACACTAATCCAAACTTCCCTACAAATATCCGAGGCGAAACAAACATTTTTATTAACACAAACAATCGGATAAGAATGTAGGAACACAGTTTTAACACGAATCAAACACAAACTCGACACAAAAACATTTTTGATAGTTAGGTGGGGAGCCTCTTTCACACTGTACATTTACATACATAGAATGTATTTTCAAAGAGGAGACTCGCAGTCCAGTTGCTGTGATGTACTTTAAGAAAAATTAAGACGTTTACAAGAAAATTCAGTTTAGGTCTACCCTCGGCTTTTCCAGTAACCGCGAGTTACTGGTAGTGGTAGCCTGCGGTAATCACTGATGGCATCGGTGACATTGGGCCTTAGTTAGTGACCACTACCTATCTGACTTATAGATTGATATATGGCGGGTGCCACATGTGGGGCAGGATGCGCTTACTATTTTCGAAACACCTGACATCACTTCTTGGTCTTCTGGCCAGAGGTCCATATATCTTTCTTCATGAATGTGACTTTGTTTGTGCACCGTCTATTTACTGTCTGTTCTGTGCTGTTTTGTGACTATGTTTACAACTATTGTCTTCCGAATTCCGACCTACTGTCATTGGATTATGGATTGGTATGATTGCGATTATTTTTTATGCACTCAAATACGATCACGGACGTACCACGCACGTACAAATACCACGATAGTAAGCTTATGATGTTGTGTGGGCCACTGTGTGCATGTTTCATTCACAGCGTTACCGACGAACATATCACTGCACACGGGCACGAGCTTTAATAGGCGGCTTCAAATTGTCCCTTTCCAATGAACGTTAGTGTAGTATTTGTAGTGACATGTGTGGAACAAACTAATTTGTCATGCTTTGTAAAGAGTAAGTGACATGTGTGGAACCAACAAATTTGTCCGCATGCTTTGTAAAGAGTAATTTTAATTCATTGCGTGTGGGGGGTTCTCAACCTGATGTAATCGCAAATCCTCAGATTTCCATCTGATATAAGTATGTACGTACACAAGAAAAGTAAAGTCATGAATTTTAATAGACGGGGTGGCTAAGACCAATTTCATTCAAGATTGGTCACAGCCACCCGTCTAAGTCTGTGTGGGGAAAAGTTGTCATGCAGAAAACACCAGCAAATTTATTCCTCTGAGAGTGATACAAGATTTTGAATTTTACCAATTGGATAACTGTCAAAAGTAGAAATGACACAAATGTACATATACTTACACTTAGCTCTCCAGGAGTCCTGAGATTTCCTTGTGGTCAAGTAGCTGCCAGTCTGTACTGTGAACAAACTTTTTGCTCAATGTGATCCAAGAACATGCTTTGATCATCATTAATCAGGTCCAATGCATCCTCAACCTTCTTTTACATTTCTGCAAACACCTGGTACACTCATTGTGATTACATCCTGGAGAATAGAATTGGTGTTAGAATTAATGTGGAGTTCTACCAAATATACAAATTACACAACCACTTAATCATTTAATCACTTAATCCGCTGATATGGACAGCGGATTAGTAGGTTGGCAATGTTTTCGGAGCAATTACAGTGGTGTATACACAAGTTGGAGAGGAGATAAGGACTTGTTGGTAATATATAAAGCAGTCAGACGGTGTGGAGTTGAACTCTTTATTTGAAATATCACAGTCAAAACTAATAAAATCAAATAAGGTAAACCGTTGCACAAAAAACCTCCTCCCCACCCCAGGGTCCTTTCATCTGTTCCCTGTGATCAGAGTAGACAAGGCCTTACCATGTGACAACACGCCCCCCCCCCCACATGTATGCTGATCAGGGGATCCAGGTGTGAATACCCCCAAGGAACTACATAAACAATAGTGTTCACCTTTGGCATTTGCTACATGTTGACCCATGGCATTAAATAAACAATGAAGGTGGTGGTAGTTGTGACCAATATGATGGCATTCACAAAACGAACAAATGTCAAGATGAAATAAACTCTAGGTTTTCAGCCTCAACATCTATCCCACAAAGCAGAGATTATATATAGCCTAACTATATGTATGTTTCCAGCAGGTCAGTGATGGAGAAACTGTGATCAAGCCTTTGTTCTAAATGTTTGGACATTTGATACACATAATAAACAGGACAGACCATTAGGTGATTAACACTTCACCAAACTATTGTCCTAAAGCTTGGGAAAAACAAACACGCAAACTGTATCTTCGTGTATCATCTCAATACTACAATGGGATGTTTGACACGATGTAAATGTTGAACAATTAATCGACGCCCTTGTGTCCAAATCGACACATTGGAGACCCTGGAATTTTGCCGTTCTCATACCCAGTGTTGCAGCCAGCTTCAAATTTTTGGACTTAATGCCCCCTCACTTCAGATTTTGAGGGTCACTGCAGAACTTTAGGAGACTGTACTAAAAGATTAATCTTTAATTTAGTAAAAACAAAAATAAAAGAAGGGAGTAAAACAGGGTGTCAATTCAAACAACTTACAGCAAATCATGTGAGAGCTCAAAGAATGCCAAGAGCGAGTCATTTATGACCCATTGCTTCCAGAAATGAGGATCAAACCTTTAAAAAAAGTGGTCACATGACTCAAAATTCGCCTCTGACTGAAACACTGCATACCAACGCACAAAAGTTACATTTGTTGTGGATTTGTGTGAAAACAGATGGACTAGTGCAATTGTGAATATCTGACACGTTACGACATAACATGGAGTTAGTAAATAGCTTACCTTGTTCAACAACAGGCTAAGCACGTAATGCTTCGAGTCGGGTCTGGAAGTGGAAGTGAGTACGTAGGGTTGACAATAACTGCCGGCCGGTGTTCACACGGATCGAGTTGCCATTCAGACAACGTTGCAGTACATCATTAGTAGTAAAATTCAGCAATCGACCAAGTCTGCTCATGCTTCTGATGGGTGTTCTGGTTTCGGAAAAACTGACGTCCGACGCGGTCGTATAAACGTGGTCTCGACTCTCGTGCGAGTCACTGACTGAAATGGTACGTGCATGACCCCTAACCTTTAAACTCGAACTGGAACATACGCGCATGCGTGTTAAATTTCATTGGAGTTACACGGTCTAGTACCACCGCCAGCAGTTTCGATTGCCAAGCTGAGTACGTGGTTGAAGAATAAACAAAATAATAGAGAAAATAAATAAAAACTGCGTCAGCGCATCAATTGTGGAAGATGTCTAGGATGAAAAAACAAAAGTTTTTTTGTTTTTTTTTTTCCTGCTCTTGGCCTAATGGTTGTTTTTCAAGCTTTACTCACAGGATTTTTTTTTAAATGACGGGGAAAGATTTATATATAACGCTTGGGGGGGAGTTGAACTATAGGATCGGTATCAATCGTCAAAATCGTCCGGTATTGAAGTTTGAGTCCTTAGGAAAGCGGGAAGGGATAGTCCTGTAACATGAAACAAAGGCATCAATTGCGTATCTGTATCAACTGAAATGAAAGCTGGTTGCAACCTCAGTACTAGCGTAGACCAGAGCAGTTGAAGGGACAAGCAGCTATGCCTAAAAAGTCTGGGCAAAGTCGCATTTTCTTGGATTATTGAGGTAGTAGAGCTCCATGCTTGGATCGAGATGATTATTCGGTGATGCAAGTAGTTATACATGATCAAAAATGCTAAGCGTAAACGCGATTAAATTTTTTTTTGATCACAGTCCCTGGATGAAGGGACTAAGGTTTGACCCAACTGTAAGAACATACACACATAAACACACACTAAACTGGCATGGAAATTGCAACATCGTATTTTGTAAACATCTCTGTTCAACCAATACCAAAAATAACTGGAGTGAATATCAATCCGACGCAATTCTGATGAGTTTTATTATCATGTTGGTAATTTCTGAACTTCGTTTCTTTCATAGGTAATGATGTTATATAAAACACATTATTCAGGGGCAGCCAACAAGCAGTTCACTTTAAAAACAGTTTTCTTTCCATGACAGAATATATTAAATAGGACTATAGATATTAACAGGCCAATTTTAAGTTCAAAGGGTCATAGCTCTTCACGGGGTGCCGTCCCTAGGAAAAATTCTGCTTCCCCCACCCTTACTAAATTCAATTTTACGTCCCCGACATATTTATGCTGCTTCTTCTCCGTAAGGTAAGCTTTCGTGTCCGATGACAAACAAATTGATTATCTCCTGTCCCGCCAAAAAAAAACACAAAAAAAACCCAAAACTTTAAATCCTCATAATTAATTTTATTCGTATTATAAACAGATGACAGACTCGGTACATCAGATTTCCTTAATTTTATTGCGTTTGGCCTGTATTTTTGATAGTCTGCGGTTGTTGGTGTACTCTTTAGCTACCGCGAGACACATCACTGCCGTGAGGACACCGCGACATTGCACTTTTATATGATATCCGATATTTACGGCTACTAGACTATACAATATCGGGAGTTAGATCTGTAAAGGGTTGAAATCTCCGATATATATCGGATATTTACGCGCGATTTCACTGAATCTAGTATCGTCTAGTATCGAAGCTAGAGTCAGTCCTTGGAAGTCGGGTTTGACCAGAACTGTAAGGTGGTGAAATCTCCGATATATATCGGATATTTACTTGCGATTTGACTGAATCTAGTATCGTCTAGTATCGAAGCTAGAGTCAGTCCTTGGGAGTCGGGTTTGACCAGAACTGTAAGGTGGTGAAATCTCCGATATATATCGCATATTTACTTGCGATTTGACAGAATCTAGTATCGTCTAGTATCGAAGCTAGAGTCAGTCCTTTGAAGTCGGGTTTGGCTAGAACTCTGAGGTGGTGAAATCTGCGATATATATCGGATATTTACGCGCGATTTGACTGAATCTAGTATCGTCTAGTATCGATATTGGAATCTCGAAATCGCCGATAAATATCGGGTCAATATCGGAGATTTCACAGATCCGGCGTGCCAAGGCATAAGGCAAGTCATTCTAGTATCATCTAGTATCCGATATCAGAGTCCCCAAATCGCCGAAAAATATCGGGTAAATATCGGAGATTTCACAGATCCGGCGTGCTGAGACACAAGGCAAGTAATTCTAGTATCGTCTAGTATCGATATTAGAGTCCCCAAATCGCCGGTAAATATCGGGTAAATATCGGAGATTTCACAGATCCGGCGTGCCGAGGCACAAGGCAATTCATGCAAGTGTCGTCTAGTATCGATATTACAGTCCCCAAATCGCCGAGAAATATCGGGTAAATATCGGCGATTTCACAGATCCGGCGTGCCGAGGCACAGGGCAAGTCATTCTAGTATCGTCTAGTATCGATATTAGAGTCCCCAAATCGCCGAAAAATATTGGGTAAATATCGGAGATTTCACAGACGCGGCTTTCCATGGGACAACCGCAGTTCATTCTAGTATCGTCTAGTATCGATACTAGTTCCGAAATCGTCGATATGTCAAACTTAGATACTAGATTGTAAATATCCGATATTTAAAAATTGTGCAAAGTCGCCTTCATGGTTTCCGCCGTATATCGTAAAAGTTCTTGTCCTGTATAAGTTAACAGCAATTTCCTCTCGCCAGTCGTTAATAACCCGTTCCCAACGCCAATCATGTGATTTTACCCAGCCCACAAACAAATCTACCACACACCATGCAGTTAAAATATTGTTTCACTGCCCTTAAAAAATCCACTGTCCTCACAAAAATAAAAGGATTCCCTACCCCTTTCGATGAACAGCTCCGTTGGCTAACCGACGAACCTGAATTTTTCAACTGTCACTAAAGTACGGACAACAATAACACTGCATTGCGCCAATGGACCCCAGGCCATGGAATTTTACCCGAATAACCTCCGTCACCCCACAAAATGGAGTGGCCATGAATTAACAAATCACAAAATTGTGTAACTTTGGATTCCGAGGCAGACAACTCAGGTTTTAAAACTTTTGAGTAGATACTGACAAGCTCACCCATGGGATGGGACTGTTGGAGACTAAACAACTGCTTCTAAGAATTAATCTTTGACTACTGAGAAGATTTTCTGGTCATGTTACGTCACATTCTCACCAATCAGATATTGTTCATTTATTTGTTTATCATCAAGGGGAGGCGTTAGAATCTAGTTTTGCCCACAGTCCCTCTATGTGGATAGAGGGACTGTGTTTTGCCTTACAGAAGTTTAGCTGCGTTTTGTTGATCCTTTTCCGACAACAAGGCCTTATAAATATATGGTACTGGCGCGTGTCATGGGACCGCAAATTCATGCAAACACGTGCTTTGATGCAAATACTGTATTGCTGATGCGTCAGTTTTCGGTGCGGAGCTAAATCGTCGCAATCAACAGTGCTCAGTGAACGATGGCTAAAAGCAGGGGACGACCAGAGCGATCTTCACCGCCCCTAAAATTACAGGCTGTTTTTTCAGTGAAAACCGACTGTTTTGGAGAAAGCCCGAAATGTCACCACCTTTGTCGTTTCACCTCTTTGACAGTACTCGCACCATACAAATGTACCATCAATTACAACATCGCTTCAACCACGGTCCCTCCACAAAATTGTGGAGGGACCGTGCTTCAACCCGTGAAAACGACTGGTTGAAATCTCATTTCACATGCATATGTGCAAATCCAAAGCCAAGCCGGCTTCATTTAGATGCAAATGAACGAAGGGTGCAGTATATCAAACAAAGGACTGCCGACTTCTAAGAATACCAAACATTAAACACCGCCCCTCCACCCACGGTGCATTAAACTATTTCCCAATCGATCTGCGTATCATAATATGAAAAAGTTCTCTGGGAAGGAAAGCAATTCTATAATTTAAGCGTAGCATTGCGGTGTTTTTGTCCGACAGTAAACCCATGTACAGAAACAAAGCCTGTGGTTAAAAATAAACTTACGCGGACAAGTACAATGAGACATACAGTGATTTTCTAAATTTCGTTCATGCTTTCCTCTGACTAATTTTTCTGTGATTTTTTTCCTTCTGAGTCGACCAGTAGAATCGAAAGCCATCTAGTCGATCGACACCCGTGACACACTTGTCCGATGTTATCTTCGATACCTCTGATGTCCGACGCGGCGTTCTCTTCGACAAGCTTGTCCGTTCTCTCGATACCTCGACACACTTGTCCGACAACCTCTAAAACGGGTTATTTCTCCGGAGAATATATGGGCCACGAAATGCGGACCTGTGACATTTATTTCACTTTTGTACTGCATTGAACTGACTTCGTATCAATGTTTGTCAGCTGAAATATTTTTTTCATGATTGTTACGAGAGTTTACTGATGCAATGGCAGCTGAGACGGCGATGTCTGATAACAAATTCGACTGATAACCTTTCATTGACACGTTTTGTACAAAAAACACCGTTTGGCTCATCTCATGTATTAACCATCTGCAGCTGGTCTCTAGATTTGAAACATTTAAAGGACTTCCTCTGCGGCAAAAGCGTACCCGTTTTACACGATCTACATTTGTTGCATAATTTTTCATGTCGGTGGCTTTTCTGCATTTTGAAAAAAAGTTATCTTTCCATCATTTGTTTATCACTAGTAGTTCTGACGTCGCAATGATCGGACGAATTCTGATCGCACTGTTTTGATGTCAAAGGAAAGTTTCAAAAACGGCGCTTTTCAGAAATTCTTCCGGACATTTGAGGAAGGCATTAGGTCGATTACACCACGGCCATGATATAGCTGAATGATCTGGGCCTGACCTACACTTTTGACAACTCAGCTTTATCTTGATCTGGCACTTTCTTCCCCGTTTTGATAACAAACAGCTGTTTGTTTTACCATGGAGGTAGCAGAGGTACCTCCATGGTTTTACCTTATGAAACATGTTACAATTTGTTTCCATTGGTGCTTGACTTCGGTTGGATCGAGTAGATTTGGGCTGAAATAGTTGCAGTTTGGCCAACTTCTGCACCGGGCGACTCCTCGTAGTCCCCGCGTATGTACAGGGAGTATTTAGTGGGACCGATAGCACGAGGAGTTACCTAGTCAGTAGCATTTGTTGCATTGTTGTCAGAGTGCACACTCGAAGTTATGATGTTATAACTGTATGCTTGTTTTCAAGCTCTGTTTGTAGCAGTTCTAAGCTTTGACAATATCCTATCTCATTTTATCAAGTTCGGGGACCCGCTAACATATTTATATATGCAGTGCATTAATCATTGTAATAGAATTCAACAGTATCCGTAATGGATACAGAAGTGTATTTTCTATACCTGCACTTCTTACACCCCAGCAGATCTGCAATGCATTATGGTTAGGGAATCCAGCAATATCCATAGAGGATTACGAGATGTATTCCTAAAATCAACTTCTAAGAGTTGTTTAACTGGATACTAATAGAATCCATTGTGTATTCTACCACTATATTCTCTAAACTGGATAGCAATGGATTCCCTTATGGATTCCGCTGTATACTGGTAGAATCCACCAAACTATATTCTGGTGGATTTTGATAGATACGGAACATTTGGCACAGTGTGTACATGTGGCTGTTTCCTATGCCCTGTTTACAACTTTTGCATATCCATACATATAATCAGTACAATGTCTACACATGCATTATTGTGCCAGTACCGGTATGTCAGAAAATGTAAGAAAATAGATGGACTCTTATAAAGGTAGAAATTCTTCACCTTAGGAAAAGATATTTTGTCTTTAAAATTTTTACAATTCTTTGTGATCTACCCCTTGCTGGGGCTCCTTTTAAAGCTCTTAGAGTGAGACAAATTTTTATTACCTCCCATTTGCCATATATATGGCAATTGGGAGGTATATGGTTGGAAAAAGTCTGTATGTGAGATGTCTGTCTGTCTGTCTGTCTGTCTGTATGTATGTATGTATGTATGTATGTATGTATGTATGTATGTATGTATGTATGTATGTATGTATGTATGTATGTATGTAGTGTATGTATGTATGTATGTATGTATGTATGTATGTATGTATGTATGTATGTATGTATGTATGTATGTATGTATATATGTATGTATGTTAGTATGTGTGTATGGATGTCTGTTCGTCCAACGCAAACACTCACGAACCGCTGCATGTATTGAGCTGATTTTTGGTGTAGTGATGCCGTACATGGTGTAGGTGTGCCGTTATTAAAATGAATTTTTTAGTCTCATAGATATGCAATTGAGGTAGACAAAACAGCAAAAATGGTCAAAAATCAATAACTAAGGAACTACTCATTGATCATTGTCATATTTGGGTTTTAGGTACCTTAGGCCCAACTCATTTAAACATGCAGATTTGATGTCAATATTTGATGCTTTCTATTTTTAATGATTTCTTTCCTCTCTTTTTGCCATTTTATTAAAAACTATTTTTCTCTGAAACCAATGGTCAGATCGCTTTGAAATTTTGCGTGCAGGTGACATGTGATAACTCAAAATATAATGCATCAAAATTATGGCATTTGGCAATTTTTGCCATTTTTGGTTAAAAAAATCTTCTTTGAAACTGTTTATGCCATTACTTTCAAATTTGGTGTGAAAGTTCATAGGAGTGACCTGAAGATGACTCTGTGAACTCAAGCTGAAATTTGCAAATTTTGTGGTACTTTTTGCCATGCTTTCAAATTTGGTACATAGGTGAAATGTAGTAGGTCATTCATTCAAAGTCAAGTACTGCCTGTGTAAATGAGCAGATTATGATTGTGCTGTTCCAGGCTGAGGTGCTTTTTGTAGGAATGATGCAATGTTAGACAGTAATTGATGTTTTATCTGAATTTGACTTATATTGTATGTAACTCTTGTACTGTATAAACTCTATCAATTCACCCAGAAAAAAATAATTAATATGATTTTAAATAATTGGATTAATTAGGAAATCAACAAAGCCAAAATAACGTTAGTGTAGAATTATTAGAAAGTTCAATTTTTTTGACAGTTCATTGTGAACTAGTTATCATTTTGGAGGAAAGGCAACTTTCCTGAATCCAAACTTTGACATATTCTGAACCGTCATATATTGTGCTCTGTATGTTATCTAAAAGAAATTGCTCATAATGGTTTGTCATGATAGCTTGGTCAAATAAATAGAGATAGAGAAAGTTCCAATTTCCATTTATGGTTGACTTGGTAACGATTAAATAAAATTACTTTTTGAGGAAAAAAATAGAGTGGTCAATTAAAAGAGTGGTGAAGTGATAGGGTTTTTATGGTAAAGCTGGGCTGTAAGATTCCTCATTGCTATTTATAGCAATATTCCTTATTATGCTTTTGATGACCTTGAACTTCTTAAGTTCAAACATTTGTCTCTTCTGTGTGCTTTCTCTGAGTACCTACAGGCTCAACTTATTCAACAGAACTTTCTTGCAATGTTAATTTGAAAGTTAAACTGTGCCTGGTTAATAGGATGAAAATACTGATAAAGATATCCAGCTGAAGATTCTTTATAACCTGACAGATATGCTGTGTTTACTATGTATATCTTGATAAGCAAGTCTTGTTTACTTTAATTAGAATGTAATTAACCCTCGTTTATACTATTATAAGCAGTAGTATCAAGTTGAACAAGCTGATATTGAACAGGTTGGTCGGCTGTTGGAGGTTAAAAGCTGTAAAATAAATGTATGCATGTATGCATGTCTATCTGTTTGTCTGTTTGTCTGTCTGTCTGTCTGTCTGTATGTATGTATGTTAGTTAGTATGTGCGGATGTATGTCTGTCCACATTAAAAACTC
This sequence comes from Ptychodera flava, assembly GCF_041260155.1. Lineage (NCBI taxonomy): Eukaryota > Metazoa > Hemichordata > Enteropneusta > Ptychoderidae > Ptychodera > Ptychodera flava. Next base: position 32,199,437 of record NC_091930.1, read on the forward strand.
AAAAATCGCAGCACCTAACATCTTAATATTTGGTGGACAGGTGCACCCAGGGTTGGAGATGTAAATTTGTGGAAATAAACATGTCAAAGTCAAAAATGTGCAAATGAAGGCAAAGAAAGGAAAATCCTGCAAATTGCTAAAACCCTGTAGCTACTGGCCAGATTTGGTTGAAACTTGGTATGCAGGCTCTTTATAGTGACTTTAGTTACATTTCTTCAAATTGTGGTGAAATTTTGAAAGTTGAATTATTTGGGTGTTTTTCTTGTTTTTTTCCGTCAAAAAATCTTATTTTCTGAAAGCGCTCATCCCATTGCCTTGAAAACTTGTATGTATGATCCTAGGGTTGGCCTTTGTCAGATTGTTTTCAAATAGTTGTGAAATTTTCATATTTGTATTTTGAGGCAATTTTTCCCATTTTTCGACAAAACATCATTTTCTCCTAAAGTATTTGTTGGATTGCTGTAAAACATGATAGTCTTGATCCTAGAGTTGTTTTCTGTCAGATGTGTAAAAGTCATTATGAGATGGAACATTTCATATTGCTGGGGTATAAGATTAATTTGGACTTGCATGCAATTTTCTTAGTCAACCTGTAAGAATGCAATGTCATGTGTGTACTAGTACTTAGTATCTCTGTAAAATGGGAGGACAGTGTCATTGACACTATTTTTATCTTAAAGGCAGACGCGAAATGGACCGGGATCAGGATTAATGCCAAGTTTTGGGTGGGCGTTTGGGGGCATGGCTCTGCATAATGAGTCTGTTGGCCACGGTTGCTATCGTTTGACTTATCTACGTGATCTTTTTGCTCTCAAATCACGCTCGTACTATAGGTACAGTTCGCAATACTCGAACGAAAAAGGATAGAACGAAAAAATATCAATTTCATCAAACAGGAGCTTGCTGAGTTGATCTACTGAAGTTTTTGCTGCGTTGATTTACTGAAGTTTCGGGGTCATGTCATCGTTCGAAAATGATTCGGCTACTGATCGCCATATCTTAATACGGAATTGGCGCCGTACGTAGTGGAAATAATCATCAAGAAGTAGTAAACATAAACATTATATTAAAGTAATCCGAAGCTGGCAATTTGGTATGTTGAAATCACGAATTACCGATCTGAACATGAGTGAGAAACATGGTTAGAAAAATGGAAGGAAATAGGTGAACGACGCGACGTCACGACCGCTCGCCAAATTAAAAAAATAAGTTCACTACATCACGGAAGGATCGAGATTTCCATGAATCTCGTGTACCACGATATCTGTAAGCGATCAAAGTCGGCTGCTCATTTGCTTGAAGGTCACCCCGGACAGCTCATCACGAGCTATGTTTATTTTCGGAGCATTGGGATGAATCACGGACTGTGTTCATAGATATCTTCGTTATTGAAGAAATATTGTAGACCAACTTTGTCGAAATCTTACGATGTAGTGCCAACTCAATGAGTCGATCTTAGACAAACGTATCCTCTTAGGCTAAGCCTTTCAAGGAAGATCGGGTGATGACACTCACCTGCTCACCTTGAACTGACAAATACAATGTTTTGATGTCTTACAAACTTTGTTTAATTCTCATAACAGAAGTTCAAACGTTACTGGGGCAACCGGTATGTCAAAACCTTACCAACCCTCCGAACACGACCTGTCATTGCCATGTGTGAGAACACATGTACATACAAACCATACGGCCATTTTCAGGGCCAGCATTTATATCAAAAGCGACTGTAGCGTACCAGTACTTTCAAATGTAGATTCGGGGGACTGTTTTAAAAGTGGCTCTCTTTGACTGACTGTAATTAAATTGATCATCGAGGTTACCGCCATGCTTTGATGTTTAGTTGTTTTCCATGTCATTGTCAATGCGAACTATGGACTCTGCCTACAGTTTTGTGGAACAGTGTATGCACTTTTCGCAAGAATACATCGTACCAGTAGTGACTCATCTCTTGCTAAGTCACACTTTCGCGATGTTATTGCATCATAAATGTTTGTTAGTAACATAGTTTATGACAACCACGAAGTTTTCATCCTGTGTGCGTGCCAATACACATGTAGCTATAAGCGTACACATGGTTTGTTTACATCGTAATTGTTCTCGTTTGCACAGCAAATGTTTGACCAGTTTACACTTCTGCGCGTAATGGAATGATTGACAATTGTTTGAATCACTGAACGGCTGTTCCCCAGGGGCCATTTCTTTTGTTACGAAAGCGATTTTTCCACTAATCATCGTAATTTTTAAAATGCTTTGTGAAACTTTGCGGATACCTGTATGGCCTACGAGTTTATGAAACAGTCTGTGTTCATGGTATGCCAATAATGTTTGTTTGAGAATCGCTTCGCTGATTTTCACGGAGCGGTCTACCTTGCTGTTGCCAGTTGTCACTCAAGCGCCATTATAAATTTTCGATGAGTTAGCGGTCTTTTATACCCCGCACCGGGGTTAAAGTGTTAAAGGTATACATTCAACTGCAATCTAAATATGCCCATATATGGTCAAAGGGGTGTTCCTTGGTATTAAAAATGCCACTGTGAGGGAGCAGTTTTTAAAAAGCAGCCACCCGCTTAAATCTGTGATTGATTAGATTTCTCTTTTCATGGTAACTGTGGCAAATTTGGAACAGGGGACAGTGCCGGTATACCTTTAAGTTTTGTAAATGAAAAAAAAAAAATCATCACAGAAAAACACAGGAATAGTGGCCATTTGAATTTCAAATATCTACAGACAAATTTCAGCTCATTTGTTTATCTGGCAGCAAAATTTGCACAGTAACCGAATTTTATGCTTGATTTCAAAAAAGAATGTTTCCTTACAGCCGCAAACTAACCTGAATACATGCTTATCTTTAGTGGTGTAGTTTCTTAAAAATCACCGAATATTTTAGGCCAGGTTGCCTGGCTTTTTCTAATTAAAGCAAGTATAACACCTGATTACTTATGTTTAAAGAAAAAAAAAAACCGTGAGTTTGCAAGGTTGCAAATGTACAAGTACTGGAACATGTCATGCTATTCCATATGAACTCTAAATGGTCCACAATGAAGATCGTCAATACTTTCCATACAACCTTGTGTCAACATATTGCTCCTTGAAGCCAGCCATCATCATGATAGCTTTTTCCCATACAAATTTCTGCGAGAGCTTTTGCCTGCTTAATGAGTTGGTGGGTGTGTGTGTCAATATGTACGCACTGATAACAATGAATTTTAAATTTGACGCCTAAACCAAGCATGGCCAGTGATTGGACAGAAACGCCGTTCCACTTATCACGAACATTCCCTCAAAGTGTAATTTGTTTATCAGGTCCTAAACGCTATTTTAGTGCAACTTCAGACGTGAGCTGAGCAAAATCACCTAAGTTTTCCAGACAAAGCATAAAGAAAATTTTCACTGGCGCTTGTCGCATGACTATGCTTTCTCAAAGAAGCAGGTCTTTAGTCAAGATTTCAAAACTTCAGTACTTGATGCTGACCGAATATGACTAGAAAGTCTATTCATCTGTGCAGTCGTAGCTCTCGTTTTCCCGGACGAATATGGATTGCAACGGGAAAACCCCAAGTCATGCAACGGAAAAAGAGTTTTTCCGTAGCAACGTACGAGAGCTATGGCTGCTGCTACAGCGACATACGAGAAAGAACGATCATCATAATTTGAGTCTTGTTGGTTGAGTTTTAAGAGAAACTTCGTCTCTTGAACGGAGAGATCTGAATTCTGGTTTATGAAATCGAAAACTTTAGTGTATACACAGTCCATCATAACAGACTGGTTTCTAACAGTGTAATACTGTCAGTAAAATTGTCTCGGGTTTATTGGAAGAGAATGGAGAAAATTGAGACATGATTCTTGAAGTTGACCGGCAATGTTAGCAGTGAGTTGAGCTTTCTGTTAGTCTGTGATTTGATATAGTGTATAAGTCAGCATATCAAAATTATACTACAATACATCGAAATTGGACCGTATATGTATCTCACATGGCTACACTAGGCTTACATTAGATAAAAGATAAAAACAGTTAACCGCCGGCTAAGTACAAAGCTGGGATCGAGGTACGGGCCCGGGTACGGGCAGAACGAATCCTTGTCCCGGGAACGCTAGCGCTTACAAAAGCCAAAGTTGGTCAGTTTTGTTTTAGTGTTATGTCCCCTTGGCCGAAATGTTCTGCACCTGTGAATGCCGGGCCCTGATCCATAACAGAGCAGAAAACATCAAAACAGTTTTGTATATAGTCATTCAAGCAGTTCAAGTCACTTGAACTGGAACATTGATTCATGTCATACCGTCATACCGATCGACACGATCGCAAGCGTAGCACTCGTCGCTGACGTGTAATGTATGCGTTTATGTATGGCCGTGGTTTGAGGGACTGTGGGGCTTAAATACTCGAAATTATCGTGTGTTTCAACGCATTTCTTTTCATTTTCGACCAAAAATGGTGACTTTGATATTTACAACATAGCATGCACTTTTAATAGTTTGACAGTATCCGTTTCAATTCAATGGACAATGGACACATCGCTTGGTGTCGCCGTTCTCAACTATCGAAAAATCCAATCCTTGTGGACTGACCAGGTGGGAGTGCAGAGAAATACTTAGAAGAGCCAAATGTAGAATTTTGGACTTAGGGAGATAATTTGTTTGCGTTCCTGCCAGCCTTATCCGAAGCAGTCTTTGTAGTTTTTCGCCCTCGTTCACGATGAATATTCATAGACGTGGCACTATCCGGTTCTCGGGGCCTGAACCGGATAGTGCCCACGTCAAAATTTGTATGGCCAAAAGTTGGAATGATTGACATTTTTTTTTAATATATGGTCACTTTATCATAGCCACTTGGCGTCAGAGAAATGAAGGGTGAAGTGCTAGGATATACCATTACGATGAGTAAAGAGGGTGAAGATATCACGATATCGGGAATACATCAGCAAACGCCACGTCTCAGGTATTACAAGGTAAAGCTGCTTGTTTCATCTTTATCAAAACGATATATAAAGATGCTTATACATGATGTAGTCTACCGAGTATGTTTGGGAGAATGCTGTCAGATTTAGGGTACTGTATGATTCTTTTATTTCTCCCCAATTCTGAAAATGATGCACAAAACACTAGAGGGCGCACTCTAAATCGCAGTGCATAACTCTGTGTGTTGACAAGCAAGATACAGGGTGCAGTGTAATGTCGGGGATGTACTCCACAAACTGTTGTCAATAAAAAGAACGAAAGCACTGACAAAACTTGTTTTCATTTACGGGAGCTTCAATATTGTGAGCTGCAGGTATGTTGTAACTTTTCATTCAACCATATTTATGGTATACTGTGCGTAATACATAAACATTCTGATTGTATAAAATGTACCCACAGTATGCCATCTTTCCACAGATTCTTCTGTGACATAACTGTATCCCTTATTTTGTAATCGCGTTAAGAGAACATCAAAGTCTAAGTTCGTATATACCAACTTACAAGGTCCTTTTAAAATTTTTAGCCAAGGTTTTGATTATTAATCCAGATAAGCCAAAAACTATAATCAGGAAGAAATTTATCAATGTTGGACGGGATAACATTTTCAAAATACATGTAAAAGAGGCCTGTAATTTGTCTTTTTTCTTGCATGTAGGGTTGGAGAAGTATGCATCGTACAATATTCAGGTCGTAACATTCAACAGTGCAGGCTCATCACCACCAAGTTCACTGACTATTTTAGGTGAGACTTTGTGTGTATTGATTTTTGCCTGCCAACATTTGCAATAGCTGGGCCTCACAATAAAGAAGATATGGCAGATGCCAATCAGATTTAGAACATCTACGTGTACTACTACCATTAGTATAGAATTTTGTGAGAAAATAGCAAGAAATGGAGAGTTTCTCGGTTTTTTGAGGGTGAATATATTTTTTCTCACACTAACCAAGTGAGGATATCGTACCAGTATTCTTGCAGTCAATTGACGAGAAATCAGTTTTCTCATTCTACATATATCTGTGAGTAACGGGATTCTAGCAGTTATCAGAAATTTGCTTTTCTCACAGTCAATCTGGAAGTACATTTTTATTTAAAAAATCGAAATCTTCCTCTGATTACAACCAGTGTTCGCGGTGACTTTTTTCTCCTCGCGTACGGCATACGCATTAGTCTGCTAAAATTGCGTAATGGCTGGATTGAGCGCGTAATTTCACTTCCGCACTCGATTGATGAAAAAACGGACTGCAAAATACAATGTGCCGTTGAATAAACCTACACTACATATTCGGATTGTACGATGTAACATTATTTTAATGAAAACAGTTTAACGAACAACTTGAACAATGTTGAAACGTAACAGCGAAGGGTATAAATGCGACCGTCAAAACACATCGGGCAACCCAAAAGTTAGAGTTATGGCAGCTTATCCAGACGGTTTGTGGACGTTTAGGCACCAAGTCTTTTCGGCCCAAGACGTCTCGGCCTTCCAATATCAGGCCCCAAGTCGTTTCGGCACCGCAACCCAAGACGTTTCGGCACCGCTGAAGGCTACCTGTGGGAACTTGTGCTGGAGCGTAATGTTACAAATCAAAGTACTAAAAAGTATAGTGTCAACTAACATTCACGTACATGCTTTAATCTTTGTGAAAACATGGGAAGAGACCGTAAGAAAAAACTTCATATCATTTTCAAATCTGTGACACAAGTTTATCGATATCAATAGCCGCCGACACGGCAAAAGTTTGAAAGCGGTGACGAAACAGCACGGCAAAATTCACACAAAATGCACATAAAGTACTGGTCAGAACGCAAAGGTCACGCTTACGAATATGACGGATCAGTCAATTACTAAATAGTTTGAAAAAAATCGAAATACAGATGCCGAAACGTCTTGGGTTGTACTGGTGCCGAAGTGACTTGGGGCCGGAATTGAGAGGCCGAAACGACTTGGGCCGAAACGACTTGGTGCCTGAACCACCAGTTACCATCCAGACACTTCTGAAGTGTTCAAAATTTATCGGGATTCCGACGAGCTCTACCGATGAATCATTTTTTTCACGGACTCGTAGAGCAAAGTTGAAAGAAAACAGATTTGTCTGCTTCGACGCCATGCTGCATGTGTGCTTGATCAAAATTTGGGAACGACGCGATGATCGTGCACGGTTGGCATTTATATAATTTGTCGCAACATTTCTGTCAATCACTCACTTTCAGAAACTATCGCTCGCCTGAAAATTAGCAACATAATTCATAGGCACAGCTGACATGATAACGTGCCTAACGTGATAACGTGTGGACTACGATGCCGATTTTTCAGACAACGCCCAGAGAATCCGAAACTTTCCACACAAAATGAGTGATTGACAGAAATGTGTTACAACAAATTTCGTCTGATTGTCGCCTAAGCTCAGTCGTGGGGAGTGCTTTCGGTGTTATCCTTTGCGTATAGAAAACGCATAACGAAGAAAAAAATGCGTAGAGAGTCAATTTCAATGCGTAAATACGCACGATTTTTGCGTAAACGCGAACTCTGACAACGTTCCTGATGACTTTGACTCTAGGTTTAACAAAATATTTCTGAGTGTATTTCTGTTTGCCATTATGAAAACTAATGAACAATTACCCATTAAGTAACGGTTTGAGTCAGGGGATATGCATACATGTGTACACCATAAAGATAAGTTTAAATTGTTTTGGTATATGCATATTGGCATTGGAAAAATGAAAGCCTTGATTTGGCGTATTGATTTGATTTTAGCACCAAGTGAACCGCTCCATGTCAGTGCTGTCGCCATAGACAAAAATACTATTCTGGTAGGATGGGAGCCTCCTGAATTTCCACGAGGGCGTATCAGAGAGTACAAGATTTACTGGAGAAGTAGCAGCTCTGAGTTGTAAGCTATAAGCAGTTTGATGGCCCTATGCTTTAACGCAGGCGATACACCACACTTGCACTGGGCCATCTAATTTACCTTTTAACTTATTTCAAACAGTCTTCAAGAATACATTGTATTGAATTCATATGTAGACTGATGCATGTAGAACACAAATTTTGCTATGACCATGCATTTTTGTGTTCTGCAGTTACCATGTCATACCTCGTACACGTTCTGTATATACACATAAATTTGTTCAGGTACATGTATTCTTGTTATATACTGAAATCTCAGTTCTGTATCACATGTATTCATTTAGATACATGTACTGTACATATACTCATTATTATTATAACACACCTCATCCGCAGTCTGTGTTCTAATTCGCCAATTGATAGTCACGTGGGATGCGTTCTTTTTGTGCTGATCCACGTAAACGACATCATCGGGCATCATTTGTCGGAACTGGAATGTCAAATGCGCGAACTGGAATGTAAACAAAGATGTCGTCTGCGGACGAGCGAACCGATAGTCGAGAAATTTCTCGGTTTATCCTACTTTCTGAAGAAGAATTGAATGCTCTGGTTTCCAACAAGGACTCAAAACGAACGGAAACGATAATCAAAGGTGCATTGAACGTTTTGCAGAAGTATTGCGACCCTGTCGGGAAAAACTTTTTTTTGCCGAACCACTTCAACATATTACATCATTCATGCGACAAGTTTTGTGTATAGTACGTTCTTATGCATGGCTACGGATGAGGTGTGTTATAAAACACATATTGACTGGCCATGCGGGCGACAGCATACGTCTTTAACCCCTCGGGCCTGTGAGTCACCCCCAAAAACAGACTGTTTCCCTCGGCCTACGGCCTCGGGAAACAGTCTGTTTTTGGGGGTGACTCACAGTCCCTCGGGGTACAGACGTATGCTGTTGCCCTCACGGCCAGTCAATATGTCTATACTGAAATCTTGATTAGCTACTTATTAAAATAAGCCTCCAGCAGCAGAATGTCCACATATCCAGATTAGGATCAAAATACTGTTTTTTCATGTTAAGGAATGCTGTAGAAATATACATAATGATATTAACTCTTTTGTTCAATCTCTATTCTCTGTGTAGGAATTTAGATGGTTCAACCAATAAGCTACAGTATGAAGTTGAAGGTCTGCAAGAGTATGTTTTGTATGAGTTCTATATTCAGGCGTATAGAGCTGATGGTGGTGGAGGTCTCTCACAGGCAGTCTCTCAATATACCAAGGAAGCAGGTTTGTTTATTAAAGGGACATTGTCGCTATCTTTTGACCCTTTTTTCACAAATATAGTTGCAAACGAGCAGTTGCTGATGTCGTTCGATTTATTGAAAGAGTATGAGGAATTTAGCTGTTTCGAGTTTGGTTACCTTGTTGTAAATTTTCCTCGGTCATTATGAAGTACACCGTCAACTTTACATTGGCAATAATGAGTGAGCTGTGGGATCACCATCCCTTCAATTTTTTACTTGACCAAAAATAATGAGAGAGCTGAAGGACCACCCCCATTGTTTTTGTTTGTTTTTTTGCAGTTCACGAAATGCTTTATGGAAGAAAAATGGGATAGCAAGACCCCCTAACGTCTCTTATTTAATCCACCCACTCCACACATTTTGAGTGGTAGCGACCCGTATCTTGATTTTTTTCCTCGAAACAAGTACTCCACATTTTCAACAAGCGCGGCACGGTTTTTTTCTCACTATCCTTTTATATCTCCTCTTTTTCCTGACATTTATAAAGCCACTGAAAACTTTTGCATCATTTGCATCGTATGGTTTCCCAAAGTGAATGGTGATAACCTCCGGTATTTCTCTCTCATGCGTGTTTTTTTTGTTTGTTTTGTTTTGTTTTGTTTTTTTCTTGTTTTTTCATTTTTTGTGCCCCAGCCCTTTTCCCGGATCACCACATATATCTAAAATAATTTTGAAATTTTATTTTCCCGTCCTTCACCTTTTTTCTGGATCCTCACAAATATCTAACAAAACCCATTTTATTTACACCAACGCTAACTCCCCTTTTTTAATGACTCAAATTATTTTCTTTATCGGAACTACCACTACAATAGAAACCCCCCCCCCCCGTTTTTTTACCCAAGCAACTTTTTTTTCTGGATATTACATCCCCCCTCGTTTTTTCAATACGCCCAGATTTTTTTGTGGACGTACCCCTCCTTTTTGTTCACCCGGCGATCTGTTTTCTCTCTATATTTTATTTACACCTGGCGATTTTTTATCTTGGATGAACCCCATCGTTTTTCGTAAAGCACAGCGCTTTTTGTTTGTAATTCCTCACAAATATTAAAATAATTTTGAAGCAATCGGCGCGCCGTACGTAATGCATTGATCAGGTATTTACCCTGCAGTACAGCATTCCCATTTCATTAATTTTCATAAAATACATGCAAAAAACGCAATCTCTGGAGCTCTCAGTTCAAGCTACTCAAATAAGGAGCGTCCTTTCATGTAATCCAGTATTTATAACAAATTGGCGTCTTTAAATGCCCAGTCCTTTATTCTTTACAAACAAAACCCTGTATTGTTACGTTCGTCTTGGGGCCACAATGTTTTGTAATAGGATACATTATCATCAATAATCAGGGGGTATTACGTCAAAACGTTCACTGGTATTGACAAAGCTATAATATAATGTAAATTAAAATTTTGATAGAATGTTCAATGAAAATGTGACTAAGGAATTGCAAGCACCTGTTCGGTTTTTTCGTTTATCCTTGTACTATCGTTTTTCTCGCAGCATGCTTACCCTTTGTTTGTGAAGTGGTAGGCCATATATTTTGATACATCTCAAATCTTCACCGTCTGCAAAATTATTACAACTTTTCAATATGTGAGGGAAATGCGCTTATATTTGTCGACCGCTTTCATATTTCGTCTTTGGTGGGTCAACAAATTATTAGAAAATAGCGTACAGTTTTAATTGTTTTTGGTTAATTGCTTGTCTAAAGTATGAACTTCAGAAACAGATAGATGTAATACATGCGAACCGCATATAATAATTAAGGAAATATCTTATTTTGGTCAAGGTAGCTTCATACATTTATGCTGGTTTGTACCATTTCTTGAAGATGTAAACATACCAAATGCGATAAATGAATACATTAACCTTAATGAAGATTTGCCTCGTTAAAACATGCATTGGTTTGAGCGAAAACTACTGAAAATTAAAAAAGTACTCTTGTTGAATTTATACTGTGTGTTGCCTGTAATTATTCAAATATTGTTCTTGCAGCCACACTTGGAGCAGCAGAGATCACAAATATCTCTACAACGAGTCGATCTATTTCTCTCCGTTGGCAGTCACCCAAGACATTCTATTATCGTTCTAATGGGAATCAAACTCGCATGCCAGAAGACTACACTATTTTGTATCATATTACATACTGCATTCCGTGTGAGCCAAGTTCATGTGTAAGTATTCATATGAGTCCGCTACATACAGATACAAGATACTATGACACTTAATCTTAATGTCTCGTTTTGAATTATGTGTTTGACATGGAATCTCTGGTTTTACATTGAGCCGTCGACAAAAGGCAATAGTTCAACCTCGTTCTCAAAATGCCTTTCGGGGCAATACGTATAACATCGTGACTAACGAGTACATTCAACTCTATATGATAGTGAAAGCACACTGATCAAAGATACATATCGAAGAATAACTCCTACCTTTAAATACACTTTTAGCCAGGCTATGCGGAAATGTAAAAAAATCACTTGGCATTTGAATTACAAAATGTGTCACGCATAGGCAAAAAAACCGTTTCATATTTCATAAAGTCTTGTATTAATTTCATTGTAAATTTACCCTTTCAATCGCCTCCTCCTCTTGACCATATCTATCAACACGCATGGTAGTTTACGAAAAAGGAAAAATGCAGGCTTTTCCTCCATATTGTAATATTAATCACAGTCTACAACCAGAGTTGTGCTATGGTCGTGTCTCATGTGTACACAGACAAAACTTAAAGTGGCACACCCACTTGGTAACATTTTTTAAATATTTTTTTTTAATGCAAACGGTCGATATTTGACTTGGCGACTGCTTGCGGATTGCGAGATATCGATAAAAACATGTCTTTTCCCGAGCGTATTTTTCACATCCCGAAGGATTACGATCGTTTCTGATAATGACCTGAAATCCCCCGAACATTAGTTATTGTGCTGATTGACATATTCTAGGGAGTCCATAATAAGTTCGAAGTCAATTTACCTCCCACTGCGAAGACTTTATATACAGCATTATGCGTTTACCTCAGGTAAGTTTTTTAAAAACTTCTCCTTAGTTTTTGTCGTTTTCATTATTCTCAGTCAGTTGTATTACATTTTTAACCAATACCACATAGATAATATTTTTTACGTGTCAAATATTAGCCACCTCTGATGACTACATTTTCTTGTCTGCCACAACGGCCGCTGCTGCGTAGTATGCGTGTACGCTTACCACACGGCAGCCGCTACATATTAACCGCACGTGACTGTGCTATAGTCACCTATGCGAATTCTGGTTGAATCAGCAAACTTTGTTTGTCGTTTTTTGCTGAGTCAGTAAGCTTTCTCTCACATGGCATGACAATCACCGACGCAAGTGGTACGGTGGCCTACAGCAGCGTCAGCGCAGGCTCATACTCCATAGCTTAGTTGGCAACGGCCCTAGTGCAGAAAGTTCGATGTTTGGAAGCTGAATTTAGGTGGGCCACCGGAATTCAAACTTTTACCTTTTGACGACATATTGTTTATCGGTATCTCGCGATCCGCGCGCAGTCGCCACGTCAAATATCGACCGTTGGCATTGAAAAAATATCTTTCAAAATGTTACCAAATGGGAGTGCCACTTTAAAAACGCTGCATGTATAACCTCGATATACACTGCGTACGTGCATCTTACGTAGCATAGAGCTTCAATTTAGGAAAATGTGATAAGGCGAATTTAGCAAGATATGTAAATGAATTTGATTTGATCTCGCATTGAAAACTCAACGTTTACTGATCCAATTGCATTGACATCCTGCGTCAGGGTCGTCCTGACAAAGGCTAATACAAAGTAGGTTCAAAGGTATAACCTCCATTAAATTTACTTAATTGATTTCCTCAGAACAATTTTTTCCAAATAGTTGACATTCCTTTTTTCTATTCACATTTAAGGTCAAAGAGCTTTGCACTGATGTTTTTGCCAGCTGTGATAGACAGCTAGGCAAGCTGCAATAAGTAAACTTATTAACATATTTATAATATAACCATTACACATGTATGACAGCTTGTGATAGATATAGAACAGGATACTAGTGCGAAGTTTGAACCACGGTATCTTATGCAATTTCACGGATGGTGATAATTTTAATCAAACAGTTTAGCCCTGCTATACTGACACTGTAGCCGCTTGCGAAAAGGACGTCATATGCAAATCAATCAACGACGGGATGAAGCTGTACATTTTGGATTGTTGAAGACAGTTATGCTTTCATTTATGTACTAGCTCTTTGAGCAGTGTTTAAAACGCGCTATCTCAGATGGTCACATGACCACTTGCAACCAATCAGCTGTGTTCTCAACATCACCACATGGCTTGCCGCCTTTTCGTTCACTCTGTTTTGTCATAGCTGAGGCTGCGGGTGTTTTTTGCCGTTTTTCCCCTCGCCACAGATCGCCAGATTCAATGCGAACCCTTGAGCCACCTCCACATATCACGGTTGTGGCAAACATGGATAAGCCTGGCGATAACAACATGGCTACACCGCAAATTTTACCTGATAAGATGAGCGCTATTGAAGGGCTCACACCTAATATGGAAGTCAAACTCTGGGGCGAGAGGAGCGGCTTATCTTTGGATACATTGTCCGTCCTTGGCTTCAACGGCTTTGTCACCATGGCTGCTGTCAAAAGTATGAAATTGGAAGATTTGGCAAGCATGGGAATTGGTCCTTTAGGCCAATTTAGACTATTGGAAACTGCCTTAAGTGAGCTTGCACTCAAGTCTGCCCTAACTAATAACGTTCCCGCCAAAAATGGCTCAAAGACGGCGGCCTCCACTACTGCAGATAACGCAATCTCACCGCAGGAGTCTGTTCATACAACTGGCACTACTGACGACCCAGGTCAGAAAGTTGGCAATTCTTTGGGCTCTGCTTCTACTATATCTTGTGATAAAAGGACGTGATGTCTCCCACAAGCTTTAACTTGGATTCTTTCTTGAAAGTTCTCTCGCCGGATGACGTCAAGCCATCAAGCAATGGTACGACCAGCAGTGACACAAGCGGCGGTTCAACACAATGTTCTACATCTAGATCCCTTGATTACCTCAAACCGAAGACAAAAGGTCAGAAATACTTAGAAATGGTCGACTTCGTCCCTGGATCATTCACGACGAGAGTGGAGGAGCAAGTGCTGTCTGTCGGCGATCATGGCAGCAAACTAGTACTAGAGTCCGGCCCTGCTAAACCAAAACTGAACTCCATCACACCACAGCAATGGACAGCTGCTAATGCCCGCATTCTATATGAACTTATTCTTACTCAGTCTTATAGTTTAAGTCAAATCAAGCAGTACCTTGCCTATACAGTCAAAGTTGCTCAAATGGCTGATAAATATGAATGGTCTTCTATTTTGGTGTATGACAAAGAATATCGTATTTTGCAGGCTGCGTATAATTTCCCTTGGGGACTGAGTCCCAGCATTTATCCAGAGTGAGGGAGGCCAATATGCATAGGGTACAACAAGGGCAATTGTACATTTGGTAGTAAGTGCACATATGCTCATGTATATTTGCAATGCTGTAAGCCGCACCCAAAGCTATCTCATCTATCTGAGAAACCTGGTTCTCTGAATGAAACAAATGAGACAAAAAGTAACCAAGCCTAGTTCACTGCCTGACCCGCCACTCTTCCCCCACTCTTTAAATTATGCTGCATGGCTCTGCGAGATTTCGCCTACTGACCCTGACAGGGATTTTGTTCTTGATGGTATCAAGAATGGCTTTCATATAACTGATCGTGATAGGAAGGTTGCCCATGTAGAGGTAGGGAACTGTCGTTCCGCTACTAACCGTGTTAATAATAAAGCAGTTGAGAAACAAATTTTGACTGAAATTCGTGAAGGACGCTATAATGTAGCGGCTGATAAACCTCATATTATTAGTGCTTTAGGGGTCCAAAAACCCAACTCTCCTGAGGTCCGTTTAATACATGATTGTAGTAGGCCACCGGGCTCAGCCGTTAATGATTTTGCTGAAGCCCTTCTTTTACATACCAGACTCTGCAGACGCCATCAATTAATAAAACCTGGTTCTTTTATGGCCAAGGTTGACTTGAAGTCTGCGAATAGGTCAGTTCGCATCCACCCATCTAATTTCATGTTTACTGGTCTAAAATGGACCTTTAGCAATTTTAAGGAGCCAACATACATGTATGACACCAGGTTACCTTTTGGAGCCAAAAGAGCGCCTATGAGTGTTCACCGTGTCACTCAAGCAGTTAGGCGGATGCTTGCAAAGAAGGGCATACGCAGTGTGGTTGTTACTTAGATGACTTCTTAATTGTTGCAGATTCATATCAGGAGTGTCAGCAGGCTTTGAACTTTCTTATAAACCTCCTTCGTAAGCTTGGGTTTGCCATGCATGGCAAAAAGTGGAGGGTCCAACTCAGCGTTTAGTCTTTCTTGGAGTATTAATTGACACTACTAATCTTACTCTGTCTCTGCCGCAAGCCAAATTGCATGAATTATTTCACCCGATCTTGAAGTTTCAGCATAGGAAACGTGCTTCTCGCTGCCAATTCCAATCCCTAGCTGGGAAACTCAACTGGGCCTGCCAAGTTATTTACGGGGGGTAGAACTTTCCTCCGGATAATAATAGACTGTATAGGCAAGTTAAACAAGCCAACGCACAAGATTCTATTATCCAGTGAATTTTTTGCTGATGTAAAGTGGTGGATTAAATTCCTTCCACTGTTTAATGGTACAGTGAAGTTTTTAGATTCTGTGCCTATCACTGATGTCCATACTGATTCATCAAACAAAGCTGCTGGTGCCTTCTTTAATAATGACTGGTTCTATTTCCCTTGGTCAGAGTGGCCGGGGTGCTCAAATTTGCATATTAACCACAAAGAAGCACTGGTCCTCATTTTAGCAGCTCACAGATGGGCCCCATACTGGGCCAATCATAAGGTTGTCCTTCACACAGACAATTTGACAGCAATGCATATAATTAATAGAGGCACATCAAAGAATCGTGTCATGATTAGCGCACTGCGCTCACTGTTTTGGCTGTCTGCTATTTTCAATTTCTCAGTGCAAGCTGTCTACCTGCCAGGTAAATTGAACAATATCGCTGATGCCTTTTCTAGATTACGAGAACCTGGCCAACTACTTCGCCTGCATTCCCTTCTTGACCCAGGAGGGCTTTACCATCCCATTTGTACGTACAACTGTTTGTCAGCTCATATGTCTAAATTTGCTTTGCTGACCCTTATTCCACAGATCCAGGGATCGAACAGTTGGAAACGCAGCTTGACTTGGAAGTTGCCAGGTACCGATCCAGTGCCTTTGCAATGAATACAAAACGTACTTACAGCACTCATTGGAAATCATATTTAGAGTTTTGTATTTTGATGGGTTATCCTCCTGTCCCAGCAAACTCTGTAATTGTGTGTAGATATGCTACTTACCTTGCTCGCCGCCTTAAGTTTTCTTCTGTTAAACAGTATTTAAATATTGTTCGCATTCTGCATTTAGAGTATGGGTTTGCCAACCCTTTGCAAGACAATTGGGTTTTGACTCTGCTTTAAAGGGTATTGCTAAAGAGAAAGGCACCGCAGTATCCAGGAAGCTACCATTACCCCAAGTTTGTTGCTTGCTATATACCATCAGTTACATCTTGGCAATGCATGTGATGCAGTGTTTTGGGCAGCATGCTTGGTAGACAAAGACAGTTCAGACACGTGACCGTGTGTTGGTAATTCCCTTACCTACCATTCCAAGCATCCCCTTTCCCTGTTTCTGCTGTATTACGTGCATTTAGCATTTCATCAATGCTCCTAGTGATGGGCCTGCCTTTGTTTTGCCCAACTGTGACAGCACATTTGCTCCTTGTTACCGGCCAAGTTTACTGCAAAACTTCGCTGCACTTGCAATTTTTCGGGAAATTCACCCAAGCTTTTTTCTGCTCACAGTCTACGTAGAGGGGGGCTCCTGGGCTTTGCAGTGTGGTATTCCCAGTGATGTCATTAAAATCATGGGTGATTGGAAAAGTGATGCTTATTTACAGTACTTGACTTTGCCATTGACGTTCAAGGTTAACTCTGTACTTTTGTTTGCCAAATTTTTACCTACTGTTTCGACCTACCCTCCTACTGTTTTGAGTTTGGGGCAATAGATTGTTAGTTTAGTAGTAGTAGTAGATTGTTATAAAGCCTCCTTTGCACCAAACTTGGTTATGTCTGTGACTGTGTGATTTAAGTACTAGCTCTTTGAGTGGTGTTTAAATCGCGCTATCTCAGATGGTCACATGACCACTTGCATCGAACCAGCTGTGTTCTCAACATCACCACATGGCGTGCCGCCTTTTCGTTCACTCTTTTTATCATTGCTGAAGCTGCGGTTGTTTTTGCCCTCCCACCACCCTCTGTAATAATGACGTTTTGAGGTACTTTGAGCTCTCTTTTGTACTTGTTCTCTGCCTTTACCTGCTATTCCTGTATTGCTTTTAACAGGGGGCAGTAGATTGTTAGTTAAGTAGTAGTAGCAGATTGTTAATAAAGCCTCCTTTGCACCAAACTTGGATATGTATGTGACTGTGTGATTTAAATAAATGTTTAAGATTATTATTTGAACAATAATATTTTATACTATTGATATAGCACATAGGTATGTGTTTAGCTGTATAAGGCCGTGATACCGGTCTTGCAGACCTCGGAAGTAAGTCGTATTTTACTCCAAAATGTTGGACCTTCTGCAGATTTACCGCTGTTGACAAAAATCTGAATGGCTGAACAGATTAATGCTGCTTTCTCATTGCCATAATACCGAAAATATAATTTACGTTATATTGTGATTTAATGAGCTCGACAATTACTAATCTAGTAATTATTCGCGATTAGAACTAATTTGGGAGAATAGGATCTTCACAATGTTCATACTTCTCAAAAGTGCTAGGCGTCTATAGCTGAATGTTACGTTATTTCAAATTTCTCATTAAACAAACTAAAAGAAGAGCGGCTGTGTTTACATTTAAATTAAACCGACATTACTTCGCTATCCAATCATGCCAGATTAGTTCCAATCGTGTTAATGATGAAAATGAGAATAAGAAACATTTTGTTTGTCCTTATTAGGTTGATGTTAGTATTGGCTCTGCAGAATTTGTGACTCTCAGTGAGAAAATATTTCCATGGACGACATATGAAATAACGTTGCAGGGACACATTCTTCAACTTGGTGACGGAGATCTTGCAATAGTGAATGTTACAACGGAGGAGAAGGTGAGAAAATAGAAAGGAAAACATCCTTATAGCTATATTTTAAGCTTAATTGAAAAAAGTAGAATTATGAGACCATTAAAAGTAGGTTATTTCTACAAGCCATATGTGAAGTAATTGCCAAGGTGTACGTACGCGTATGTATGTATGTATGTATGTATGTATGTATGTATGTATGTATGTATGTATGTATGTATGTATGTATGTATGTATGTATGTATGTATGTATGTATGTATGTATGTATGTATGTATGTATGTATGTATGTATGTATGTATGTATGTATGTATGTATGTATGTATGTATGTATGTATGTGTTGTGTGTGTGTATGTATTTATGTATGTATTATGTATATATGTATGTATGTATGTATGTATGTGTGTGTGTGTGTGTATGTATTTATGTATGTATATATGTATTAGGTAGGTAGGTAGGTAGGTAGGTAGGTAGGTAGGTAGGTAGGTATGTCGATGTATATTGTGTTTGTATAACATCCACACATAAAAGATAAAATAATGTTTCTGAGAACGTTTTATCACAATAAATAAAAATATGGAAGCGCGCCGCACTGCTTCTAAATTTCGTGCCAAGGTTCCCTGAAAGGGAGTTGTGTATGGGGTCAGAGGTCACAGGCATGTGAAGTGTTTCTCTGACGAGCGAGCTCCGCGGACTCGTCTAAATTTTTCGCCAAAAGCAGTTGCAGACGCCAGAAATGTGTTGAAAGTCCTGTAAGAACTCATTCTTTCCACGGAAAGAGTTTGCTACCAAGTATGCCACGACAAGATCAAGAGCAAAGACATCCATAAAATCAATAGAAGTTGCTAACATGATGACCTACGTAGAAGGCAACGCAAGTGCTACAGCATGTTCCCCATCCAGTCTCCCATGGCTAGTAGGGGGGGGGGACAATAAAGATTCTATAACTTCCAACTCGCAGTTCAAAACATTCATCCAGGAAAATCTGGTGTTCTAATACAAACTGCTGAGAAATAATCAGTGAATATGAAGGCTGTGAACGACTGACTGCGAAATCAATATCTGCAGCACATTTCACAAATTTTTTTTGCCGAAATTTCAGAGTTACATACCTAATTACAAAGTTTATTAAATATGCAAATGAACCCTGAATTAACTTCACTACTAAATGCTTTACAACACAGTTAGATATCTGTCGTATCAGTATGTGCGGCAGTTTCAGCACATTTGATGCAACTATTTCGGAGTTATATGACTAATTATAAGACTTCATGAAATATGCAAATTAGCTAATTAGTTCCAGAGACCAGCTCTGGAACTGTTAGTTTTTGCTCACTTTCCTTCTTTCTTTCTTTCTTCTTTCTTTCTTTCTTTCTTTCTTTTTTCTTTCTTTCTTTCTCTATTTCCGGTATTACTACCATAGAACATGCTATACACAAATTTGACCTTAATTACCAGAATGCATTGCGACACGCTTATGCCGTCATCGCTCAGCTCGGACGGGTTTTACGGGCATTTCTTGTTTGTTTATTTATTTATTTTTTATTTGGCATTGCTCAACTATCATATTGCGTTCAGTTATTAATAATTCTAGCTTTCTTTCGCTTTGTTTTTTGTTGCTTTTTGATTTTATTTTTCTCTAAATACTCGCCGTACGAGGCGCTATACTGTTTCGCCCGAATGCTCATGAGACAACAATGGCGGCGTATCGATCGCTTCGCTCGCACAGAGAGAGAAAAGTAGGGTTTTCGAAAATTTACAAGCACGGCTGGGCATATCGTGTACCTAGGCGAGGTGGGTGTGCTCGAAAACGATGATCAATGCAAAATTTGGACTCAAAATCGGCTGTTTTGGCGGAGAAACTGCCCGCCGTATTTCTGAGGAGCCACCAGCGGTTTTTCCTATATCAGTCTGCGGGGCTGTGGTGGGAGGGCCGGTAACACACAGCCCTGCCATGCAGAGCTAGCCATTCATAGTGAACGTACTGTCTGTCTCGCACCGGCATGCGTTGGCTGCACGTAAAAGCAACTCAACTTTCCAAGATCAAACGGTCAGTATCTTGTGCAAACAGCGACATAGCAATGAAAATTGTTTTAGTCTGTGCTTTTAATCAAATGAAAATGCATGTGGCTCAATTTCAACGGCCTAGGTCCGATGTTTCCTCTCGTCTGATCATCGTCGTAAATCACACGCCTCTTTACGGCAACAACTCAGCGCTACCCGTCAAGCGATTGATTTTTGCGTAGGTCAGCGGAGCGAAAATTATTGCTCTGGCTCGCGAGAATGTCGTCTGATAAACATTTCCGTGTGTTGTCGCCCCCGTATTATCTGTTGCGTTTTTACCGTACATGTAGGCATTTGTAATCTGTGTACTGTAATTCCCCGGACTGCCTTGCTATTATTTGTATTATCGTGTTCACTGCTATCAGCCCTGAATATTAAAATCCAAAGCACTCTTTCATTCTGCACCTATCTTTGTCACACATTCTCTCGTTTCTTCCGCTGCTCTGGTCTCTGGAACTTAGCTTTTGCTTGCAAATGCTTTCTAGTTATTAACTTGACACTGCTCAATGCTTCCTAATACAATTGGATATTTATCAGATCAACATCTGTAGAAAGTTTCATCAATTAACGCTGTAATTTCGGAGTAATATCACTAATAACAAAGTTCATTAAATGTGCAGATAAACCTTAATTAACTTCACACAACTAATGCTCTACACCATAATTAATATTTGTCGGATCAGTATCTGCAGCAGATTTCATCCCATTTGGTGCAGTTATTTTGGAGTTATATCACTAATTGCAAAACTTCATAAAATATGCAAATGACCTATTTGTTAACTTGACACTGCCAAATGCTTCTCAGTATAATTATATATTTATCAAAACAATATCTGTACCCGATTTCACTGACTTCGGTGCCGTATTTAAAGAGTTATATACCTAATTACAAAGTTCATGAAATATGCAAATGAACCTTAATTCATTTCACACTACTAAATGCTTTACACTACAGTTAGATATCAGTCGGATCAGTATCTGCAGTAGATTTCATCACATTTGCTGAAGTTATATCTGAGTTAAATGACTAATTAAAAACCTTCATAAAATATGCAAATGACCTATTTGTTAACTTGCCACTACCTAATGCTTCTAAGTATAATTAGATCTATATCAGATCAATATTTGTTGCAAGCATCATCAATTTTGTTGCAGGAATTTCAGAGTTATCTCACTAATAACAAAAGTTCATTAGATATTGCAAATGGGAAGACAATGGACATGACACTCACAGTATCATTATAATGTTCTTAGATTGTCATCTGTGAAAAGTTTCATGAAATTTTGTGCAGTATTTCTTGATATAAGTCTACACTGTCATTACCGTCTCCATAGGGAAACCATTGTAAAAAAACGATATTGCATAACTTCATTAATATTCAAGCCACACCAACCAAATCTAATCAGTTCTTGCAAGTAGCATATGGTACATGTTTACTAAATCTTGTTTGAATCCTTTCAGGCGTTTTTGAGTTAACGTGTAAAGAGACAGACAGACACACACACTAACACACACACACACATACACACACGCACACAGAGACAGACAGACAGACATCTCTATGACAGTAGACCACGTCTTTACACACGTGAGCTAAAAATCGGGTTGAGTGCGATCAAAAAAAGCATTTTCTCATATCTCCAATTTTAAAATGTCATTCTGAAGTGTAGGCACATAATGTCACTTGTGTTTAAGTAACTCTTCTGATTTAAAACAATCGTCACCATTTTCAATTTGTGGTACATTTCGGCAAACCAATATACCAATTTGCAACTTCACAAAAGAAAATTGAAATGTTGTTGTTTTTTTTCAATTGTCAAATGTTTTATCATCTTGATTACTAAATTTTAGACCTATTTGCAAATTCAAGATCTTTGGTCTGAGATTGAAATATAGGAAATAGGTACGTACTGCTGTGAGGATGACACTTTGCGGCAATCCAAATTTCCCTCTGACAAACCTTATTGCCAACAATGCGCTATTTCTGTGTTCAAAATTTTCTATATACCAACACTAGACAAGATGTTTGATATGCGCTTAGCATATTTACGTATATTGATGTAAATGGAAGAGAATAATAATTGCATATGCAGCGTATATCTTTGTATATGGAACATTCCAATACATTGATATGCGTAGCGTATTTCTATGCAGATCATAGTATACATAATGCAAATCTTTGCATACTAAGTGTACACTGTAGTTTTGCATTTTATTAGCATACGTACTGTATACTGAACGTATTTGACACATGTATAGAATCAGTATATGTGTATATGTTGTTGTATATCAAGCATTTTGCCCAGTGCAAAATTCTCATTTTCCTATTTTATTTTGTGCGTGGCAGCCAATAGTATTTATCTTCGGCCTAACTGTGACAGTTTTCGATGGATCGAGTAACGAACATAAAAAACAACCCATTGTGTTGCAACAGAAAGGAAAATCCGATCAGTTTGACCTTGCCTGCTAAAGTTTTGCGCGCTTCCTGTCAGTGTCGCAAACTTGTACGTTGTACAAAATTGTGACAGCCATTGGTCCGATCAGAGTGCAGCATCCACATTTTACTTTATCTGATCAATTAATTTAACTGTCAATCCTTGTTTGTGCTCGCTCGTCTTTTTCAGTTGGAGTTGAGATTCCCACACAGAAAAATTTGGAGAAGAACACTTATTTCGCGAGAATTATTCTCTTATCGACCATTTTTAGCTCACTTGTTCACACAAGTGAGCTAATTAATGTCGTAGCGATTTCTTTCTGTCTGTCCGTGTGTGTGTTTTTTGTGTGTGTTAGTGTGTGTGTGTGTGTACGTCTGTCTGTCATCTGTGTGTCTGTTTACACGATAAATCCGAAACGGCTGAACTAATTCAAGTCAGATTTGGTAGACAGGCTCTGTATGCGAATTGCAAGAACCGATTAGATTTTGGTGACTGTGGCTCGTATATTAATGAATTTATAAACTATATAATTTTTTTACTATTTTCCTTTAATGGTTTCCTATTGAGACAGTAATGGTAGTGTAGACTATATCAAGAAATACAGCTCAAAATGTCATGAATCTTTTCAAAGATGACAATCTTAGGTTACTATAAAGATAGTATGAGTGTCAGGTCCATTATCTACTCAGTTGCATATCAAACGAATCTAACAAATATCTGATTGTCGCAGTGTAAAATTAATAAAAAATTCGTTTGCATATTAATGAAGATTTGTAATTAGACATAATAACTACGAAATGACTGCACAAAATTTGTAATGAGAGGTTTAACTCATAAATTATAGCACCATAAAAAGTGAAACCTATTACAGATATTGATCTGATAAATATCTAATGGTCGCGTGAGCAGTGTCAAATTAATAAAGGGTTCATTTGCATATTTCATGGACTTTGTAATTAGTGATATAACTCGGAATCACAGCATTAAATTTGATGAAACGTGCTACAGATGTAAATAGATGTTGATAGATTTTGATAAATATCTATTGTCCGATGAAGCAGATTTTGATAAATATCTATTGTCCGATGAAGCATTGAGGAGTGTCAACTAAATAAAACTGCTCATTTGAATATTAAATTGACTCTTTAATTCAGTGAGTTAACTCCGAGAGTACTGTGCGAAAGTTTATGAAACCTGCTAAACATAATAATCTGACATATATCTGATTGTTCTGTGGACTATACAATTATTTTATGAACCCGTTCTAAACCACGTGAGCACATTCGGTTCACATCTGGTTCCTCTTTACATACTGTTGTTTATCACAAACCTGTGGCCTATATGCCCGAGTCATTTAGAAGTTGTTTGCATGTCTCTATGGAATTACATTTCATTCTCTCAAATTTGCTTGCTATGGAACTTAAATTGCTAGAGCGTACAGGTGTTAAATACATCTTGAAATGGAAATGAAATCATTGATATAGATATTATGAGGATAGTGAATTGTAATTTGGTGATAATGAATGCCTTAATAATGTCCACATAATTCATTGTCTGGGAGAAGGTGAGCACAGTCGACATAAAAACATCTCTACCGATGTTTCGTATTTTTTCTAATAATAATTATTATCATTTTCGATGCCTTTACCATTAGTTTTTTTACCACAACATTTTATCAGTTAGAGAACAACGATGTGTACTTCAGCTTTAGTAAAACAAAGTTAGTATTATACGTCCTAGAGATAACTTTATCATTTTAGTTGGAAATTAGCAACGTTGTATGCCCGAAAATCAATTTTGATTTAAAACCGTATTTTTCTATAAAAAAAACCAAGTTACTTTTGGCCTTCAAGGTGATATTCAAAATATTAGGACACTGTCGTGTTTGTTTAATCTAAATTATGGCAAATTTACAGAGGTCGACTGTGATCTCAACTGGTATAAGACAGGTTGTTAGTCCCAACGGACACCGTCCGGGGGGACTTATAGGTTTGGTCATGTCCGTGCGTGCGTGCGTGCGTGGTGCATCCATCCGTTCACGCAGATATCTCAGAGATGCCTGGAGCGATTTCATTCAAACTTGGTACAAGGATTACTTCTTATGTCATACATATGCACGTCAATTGGTTTAGTGATACGATCAAATCTGGCCGCAAGGCTGCTATTTTATTACGATTTTTTCATGTACAAAGTCATAACTCGGGCATATCTCAATCGATTTTATTCAAAGTTGGAACAAGGACATTGACCTATGTCATACATATGCACATCGATTTGTTTTGTGATACGATCCAATATGGCCGCCAGGCGGCCATTTTATTACGATTTTTTCATGTACGGAGCCATTAAACTCAGACATATTTCAACCCATTTTATTCAAAGTTGGTACAAGGACATTGACCAGTGTCATAGATATGCATGTCAATTGTTTTGTGATACGATCCAATATGGCTGCTGTGCGGCAATTTTTTACGATTTTTTCATGTACAAAGCCATAACTCGGGCATATCTCAATTGATTTTATACAAAGTTGGTACAATGACATTGACCTATGCACGTTGATTTGTTTTATGATACGATCCAATATGGCCGCCAGACGGCCATTTTATTACGATTTTTTCATGCACAGAGACCTACCTCAGACATGTTTCAACTGATTTTATCCAAGTTGGTACAAGGACATTGACCAATGTGATAGATATGCACGTCAATTTGTTTTACGATACGATCCAATATGGCTGCCGTGCGGCAGTTTTTACGATTTTTTCATGTACAAAGCCATAACGCAGGCATATCTCAATTGATTTTATACAAAGTTGGTACAAGGACATTGACCTATGTCATACATTTGAACGTCGATTTGTTTTTTGATACTATCTAATAAATTAAATTAATTGCCAATTGTATTTCCATGATGAACTTTCTGTTTTAGGGCGAATGTCAAGAAGCACTGCATCAAACTTTATAGAATATGGTACCAGTGATAATCTATCAGTATTATGATAGGATGCAAAAATGTTTTGCAACATCCTGTTGATTCATTCGTAGTTGACTCATTTAATGACCTTTAGGATGGTCGCCTACATTGGTTTTATGTTTTCATCACCATGGAACTCATTCTTGACCATTGAGCGCCACCTGTATCAAAGTATTTTTATCACAAACCTAAATAATGAAGAGGACTCTATCCTCTCTGAGGACTTGTAATCAAAGTACCCATTAACAAGTGGGGACTGTGTCATCAACGATGACTTGTTACACTTTAGGTCAGTATAAGATTTATACAAATGGTCACTTGTATATCAATCGATTGTAATCAAATACGGCAACTTGTCATTGGCACCATTTTATGCCGGTAATTTATTTTGTGCTATATTAAAAATCTTCAAAAAGCTATTCGTGTGCAAATTAACTATATGATGTTCTATTCTCTCAATGAGTCTTGACCGCAAGGTCAATACAACATGTTATAAATATAGTGTATAAAGAACATACAACTTCGAAGATTATTGAGAAATAATAATTTTAATCCAATCGCTATCGTGATTTTGCCAGCTCCCGCAAAAGGAGTGACGCTGAGTGAAGATCGGCAATTGCATAACTGTGATTATTCTCCTAATAAAAGGAAAATTGGCATATCATGGGAGGTGAGTTTATCAACCAACCTAAGTTCCAGTCGTACTTCTCTTTTGCAGACGATAACACTAGGGTCAGTGTGGAGGTCAGTCTGTGAATATATTTGTCCATGCACTTCTATGTAGATGCTTAACAATTTTGAACTAACTGTGTGCAGTTTTATTAATTCAAATGCCGAGCAGGTATTTTGAAATAAGTTTTTTGTTCCCATTGCTTCAATAACTTAGAAACTATCACAAATCCGTGTTTTATTTTCATATGTGAAAATAAATACTTGAATAGTAAAAATAACCACTATCCAATGCCTTTCATATTTAGTGTATATATTGCAATGGATGCCCCAATTCAGGTATGTTCTAACTTGTATAACAGTTTGTTTAATATTCTGATATTTGTTTAATTCTGTTTTTGAAGTTACAGACAGATAGCTTTAAAATATATTTCTTAGTTCTCGTTTGAGCTGCCTAAGTAAAAAACGGCAAAATTTCTCACGGTCGGCCATGACAATTTTTTTCTCATCTGAAGAGATTAAATTTTGATATCATAAAACTATATTGTTTACATGGAGGGTATGTAGTAAAGATAAAGTCCAAGGGGCTAGCTCAGCCTATTTCATATTACTGCGAAGCTTCTAGAGAAGTAAATAATGCATTTAACACATGCTCTAATTTATTTCTAACTTTACTTCACTTTGCTTAAGTTAGTGCTAAGTTCTCGATCAATTATACATTAGGTTTCAACTAGAGATAATTTTAATCGTACAACTACCGGTGATATTATTTTTATCTGTAAAAGCGTTTTCGCATATACAATATTCTGATAGTTTTCGAATTTTGGTATGACTCTATTGAGATATGCACATCTTATGACAAAATTTCACACGTAAATTCCGCGAAACTCTTGAAAAGCATTTCTCTCATGTATTTGCAAGTTTTCTTGGAATGAGCTCATACATAGCCCTAAAACAATTATAAACGTTTTTGGTCCAAAGTACTGCTTTAATGAATTCTCCTGGTCCTACTCTCCCAGCTATTTTACGTTTCATATCTATTTTAAAGAGCGTTGAGTTGTGGTCTGTTGATTAAATATATTATTTAGCTGTATTAATCTTTGTAATTATCTATTGGCACAATTTTTATGTAAAATGTAAGACTACTTGAAAGTCAGAATTATAGCGAAACCACAAAGTGTTTACCAATGACCTGACCAATTATGTGCAAAACATCTAGCAGTTTTCTTCGTAGATTGATCAGTTCAAAAACTAAAAAGATAAAGAGGAAGTATCTCATACTTGATAGTTGGTCAAATGGGCACACCTTCACTAATACTGTTAACGTTTTCCCCTTAAAATGATTCCTCATATGAAGCTGCTTGCCTTCATGTTTTCATTATATGGATGTTCTAGAAATGGACTAAGCATTCCGATTGCATTCACATTATCATTATTCTTGACTGAGTTAAGCAATCTCTCAAAGGATTACTTTTGCAATAGATATCATAACTTATTCTGTTACTGTGTTTGGTAAACCCTCAAACATTTTTCTGTTGTTCTTGAGAACAAAAAAACCGTTATAGAGTCTACACATACAGAACATCAATATTTAATTTGAATATATATGATGGGTACTATTAATGAACAAAATGCCCAACTACAGCAATCAGAATTCCGAAATAATTTAAATGTCGGCCTGATTCAAGTATGTTGCAGAGACAAAGTACTGGCGTGGTGAACTACAAAGATGTGAAATTCACTTCTGGTATCAAGAAACTTACTGTGATCCGACTGTTATTGAAAGGACTGTTAATGATACCTCGATGGTACTAGAGGATATGTCGAGATGGAAGTCCCTCAACATTAATGTGTACAACTGCAATTCTGCTGGCTGCACGGCAAGTGAAAACCCAATCCGACTTGATGCTGTCAAAGTTGGTATGTGTGACAATTAATTTTCAAATAATTTGTTATATAGCAGTACGAATACCCGTAATGGTTAAGTACGACGAATTACGTCAAATAAAAAGGTATTGTCATTTTCGTGGCACTTTGCACAAATACTCTTAGAAGTTGTACGAGTGCCAAAAATGAAATAAAAATGGGGGTCGTCAAGCTCATTTCCATGGGAACGGCCGTTTAAGTAGCCTCTTGAGAAATAAATAAAAATGAAATAATTCACTTCAACTAAAGAAAATCAATAATTATAAAACGCGTAGCAAATTAGATAATTGTTATAAATAAAGAGATGCATATCTAGCGAAAGTATAGATTTATAAATTTTTGCAAAGAAATTTTACATTAGTATCGACTACAAAATGACGATATCAAAATTTTATCACTATGTAATTTCGAACTTTCTTCCTGTCGCTCTGAATGATGTCTTTTTGACCAAACGTGGCCTATCCAATCTTGACATCATACTGATCAGTTTGCCTTATTAATAATAAGTGTCGCCACGCTAATTTTGAAATATATCCAGTTGAATGTGTAACCTGCGCTGCGTAAAAGGAAGAGGATAATTAATTTTTCGCTAATATTAAATAAAAATCAACTATCTAGGGGTCAAAATATCACGAGGTCGTAGGTCAAATTTATTTCTTAGAGATCATTAGGTCAAATTTGGGTAAAAGCGCAATTTCAACAATGACAGGTGATGTAAATTATGTGCGCTACAACATGACAAATTTACGGCAAGCCGGAGGTAAATTGGCACAGAAAATGTCTAAAACGCGTGCGTGTCCGAATTTGTCGTACTTAACCTAAGTTCTGCCATGCATGCTTCTGATAATAATATTTTCGCGGATTGACAAACACAACAATTACTAAATAGTATCAATGCATTCCAGTTATACCCTATAAATGAGAGATACAATGCTGACATTTTAAATTACTGATATTGGTCCCCGGTATGGCGGATGATTATTCAAAGAGCACCATGGTGAACGACGCTTATTGCATACTAGAGAGGGAGTCAAGAGTTGTTTTCATTACTATACTGTGAAAAGTCGCACAAATCATATCATAGTTCAACCATGGCACTGTTATTTATTACATCTATTTACCGTTCTAAATGTGTAAAAAGATAAAAGCTTATGTTTGATAAATACCTGCCACCAGTTAAAATTCAGAATAACCATTTCAACCAGTAACACCTCGGCTCATCCGCATTTCCCTAACCACGTTGCTTCTTGTTTTTCAATGGTTCGACTAATTAATTACTGTAATTATATTTCTCTTACCTATTTCGACTTTTCTTTTTGCATTTATTTTATGCAAGTGACATATTGTGTATGTTGACCATGTAAGTGGAATGCTTATCATTAAAAAATGATGTTCACTTTTGAACAGCAGATGATCAAGGTATTATGTAAAAGTGTTGTACTCCGATGCGATGGATGCCCTACAAACTTACTTGCATATTGATATTCTTACATTCCTTGGTTTTTTGAGAAAGTCTTCATTACTATCTGAGTAATGAATCATAGATTAGATAAGACAACGACTATCATTCAAACCACATTTATTTTACGTACATATGTGTTATTTTACAGCTAGGGATGCACCAAGCAATATTTCAGCATTTGAAACATCTTCGTCATCCTTCTATGTCAAGTGGGCAAGACCTGCCAATGATGAATGCATTAAGAGTTATAATGTCAGGTACACCAGCGAGTTCTACCAAGGTGAAACAGAAGTGACTGACCAGTACGCCCACATTACTAAAGTTCCTAGTGGCGCAAATACACAGTTTCACTTTCTGCTAACATTTACAAAGGATACAACATCACAGACGAAAGTGAACCGAGGTTAACAACTGTCATACTCCCTGGTAAGCTATTTTAAAGTGACTTTGAATAAAAAGGAAAAAAAGCAGTAGATATGAATTTCCTGAATTCCGTTAGTGACGTTTATAGTATGACAAATGTTATTGTTTTATCACTATCGATTTTATTTTTAGTATTTTTAAATTAACAGTTTCAAACAAGTAACCGGCGGATGATAGTGTCAGATTTTCTGTATAACATTTTTTTCAACAAAGTTGTTCTCACGTGTGGTAACATTTGCTTGTAGCACTTCCATTTTCAAGTTTTCAATTCAAACATATGTACGTTGATTTGTGCCCCTATAATCCCCTTGAATTTGAGGAAGGCAAAAGCACCATCCTGCTGCTGTGCTCACCAATATGCGTCCTATCATTAACATTCTTCATTGTCCTGCTGATATATATGAAAAGTTAAGTTGATTATCACATTTCCATCAAGGAACCATTGTAATTAACGTACATATTTCAACTCGTTGCACCAGTCGGCATTCTGATTATTTACAATTAAGGTTTCCTGTGCATCATTAATGACGTCTACAGTTCAATTGTGTTCACAAACTCTAAAGTACGATTTAACTACGTTAAATTTGACTACGTTCGCGTTTTAGACCTTGAAGTGACATGAGACATTGGATCCCTATGATTATACCGAGAAAAATCTCTTTTCATTCATTTTGCTGTTTCCACTCATGCTTGATATAAGAATGATCAACAATTGTTAAAAAAGAAACATTGCCTTATGCTGTCACGTTGTCGTACTATTTTCAAAGTAACAAGTTTCAGCTCTGCCACTATACATATTGACCGATGCCATGTAAGGATATCTCGAGTATGATAAGCAAAAAACACGAATAATTCATGTACACATTATCAGTTTAGAGGGTTCCCCTTTTAATGCTTTTGGTATATTATTGGTCTTAACCACCAATTTTTAATAATTACTATTCCCAAAGACTTTCATCACACTCTACAACGATTGCACATTAAATGGTAATCACTGATATTGATATCTTGTCGGAATTAAATTTCTGAATTTGCTTCGCAGATAAGAAACGGACAACTATCATAGTGACCGCGATATTGGTTGCTTGGATGATATTGTGTCTCTCCACTTTGTTTTACTGTCATAAGCATCGAGTAATGATCTACGAACATTGCTTCAAGTCAATTCGGAAGAAAGATTTCAGAGAACACATGGTGAGAAAAGGCTATTCTGTATGGTTTGCGCATATCTAAAAAACTGTAAAAATGCTTGACAGATTGCTTGTGATTAAAATAGCAGTAACGCTTATAGATCTTTTGGCAGAACTGTACTTTTGTTGTCATGTTGTTCATTTGCCAGGCTACAGTGCTTTTTACTTTCAATGTTTACAGCAAAAACTGACAATGTATTACTGCTGTTTTGGTGGCTGTCACTGGGGATTTTCAAATGTGAAAATTTGAAATAATTAAGAAGTTGGTTTTTAGAAATAACTTGAATAATTAAGTTAGCAGGGCAACACCCTCTCTCGATTGCTGTCAGCAGAAGTACGAATTAATAATTTTATTGCGAAACATGCGCTATTCATCGAAATCTTATGCTTTCCTGTATCGTGAGCTTCAGAAAGCGATAGTAGTGTAGCGAATGAAGTAGAAAAACAGGCAGATTTTATAGAAAGTTCAGTACTTCAAAGTCTGTGTCCGAACTTCGATTGTCTGAAGGAACAAAGTCCATTAGTAATTTGCCAGAGTTTTGCTTACACTATATAAGCCTTGCTCGGTACCACGTATACACTTTGGAATCAAAATGAGTTGATGTATACACGGGACTATCCAAAAGGTAGAACTATGTACTAAAATAACGTGGGCTTGTACGTCCGGAAAAAGCTTAGATATTAATCGAGTTATATTGGGTTTCATCCATATCTACATCCGGGGTCGAATATAACTCAAGCGAGTCTTCATCGATTTCGTTCAGTCTCGGCACATGGACAATCAGATACTTCCCACATTTGGATGCTTATTCGTTGTGTGGTATGATTCAATGTATCGTACATTTTGACTTCCTTTGTGTTATACCAAATGTTTTATGCGCCTCATATGTGCCTCAAACATGCCTTGACTATTTTTTTTGAACAGCACAAGGATAATATAAAACAAAAGAAAAATATTATTTGTTTTCAATTCAATGAAGTCGACTGACTGTTCATACCTGTGGGTTATGTCTGTCTGTTAAATTAAGAACGGCAGTAAATAGCAAGACCTAATTAGATTTTTGTGGATGTTGCTAACGTAATTAACATTTCGAAACGATATACAAGAGAAAGACATCCGACAGTTTTTTGTCAATTATGGCTTACGAAATTTTATTAAACGATATATATATATATATATATATATTATATATATATATATATATATATATATTAAAAGATATCTATCAAAACTTTCCTTTCCAAATTCACAACTTGATACAAATATTGTTTATTACAACTAATAAGTTAATTGAAAAAGCATATTGCACTTTGATGTCAATTGGCGCGTATATCACAAACTTAAACAAACGAGTATATGTCTGAACGGACTTGACAAAAGCGAATGAACGTGGTACATACATTGAAAATACAGAACACAACAATTGCATAGGTAATTTTGCATTGTCATATCAGGTAATTCGTAATTTTCATATTTAACAAACTCCCCTTTAAGGGATATAACAATTTTGGGACCTGAATTCAGTTAAAAAATTCCCATGTGCATTGATAATGTAACAGTAGCTAATTAGTACTTTGACTATTGTATCGAACTTAGCAATGATCGTCAGGAACGACTTTACCAAAACTTGGAAGAATTTGATCAAAGACATTGACTTAATTAATCAGAGAGTTTGAAGGAAAGAGTAGGTCCCTTCGGTCGATGGTTAGTTTTAACCAACGTTTCAACCCTACACAGGCTATCCTCTTTAGGGTCTATTATTTGAAAACGAGATGATAAAAACACAGTGTGAATTGATGAAAACCTGTATACAATGTGTAAATACGAAGACTATGTAAATCTAAGTGGAGTCAAATAAAGTGAGACGGATGCCCTGTTAAACTGAAAATGAGTTCTATTGCAATTTGAGAGAAATGATCTGTTATTTTGAGAAAAACTGAATACCGGGTACTTCTGGCTGAAATTGAAAACATTGTTCATTTATGGAATCCACCTGCCAATAATTGTTGTCAAATATCGAATGTCTACTCACTTTGTTAAGAATAAAGCAAAATAAGAAACAACTTTAGGACGTTACTTTTTAAAGATATATTTTGCTTTGAAAGTTGATTTTCAGAAAACGCCTGACAAGAAGTTTAAATAATGTGCAGGTGTTAAACATATGATTTAATAATGAAGTTTTACGTGTATTTTTAATTTATAGGGTAAAATACAATCTTTGGAAGCTGCCCGTCTAACACCCATATTTGGTCTGTAGATTTTTGACAGTGTCCTCTTGTTAAGTCCTTCCTTAAAGCAGCTGAACTTTCTTTTATTATAATATTATGTGAAGGAACTTGATAGAAGCAGAATAAAGTTTAATGTCAGTCTTCTTATTTTTTCCTTCAGTAGGTATCCCTTAAATTAACTCCAGATTAACTCAGATAACTTTCGATAGCAGTGTTTTAATTGGATTTTTACATTGTTTGCAATTTATGTTCACAGTGACAACGGTTTGTATCACATTGGTTAATGAATATCTAAACGTGATTTCACAACGGATGGGTAGTTTCATAAAACAGAGAATATTTTAGTTGCGTTCAAGTTTATTACTTTTTCAAATATCTGAATGTGTCTCCTATTTTTAATATCCACTAGCAATCACGAATAAATAGCGTTTTCTTCATGTGATAATATCAGCATAATATGTAATGTACTTTTCTTCCGCTTATCTCAAGTAAAGATATCTTTATTTTTATTTTTTAGGATGAACTGCTCAATAAGAGACCTTCTGTTCCCCCCTATGATGAATCTTTCCTGTATGACACACTTAACAATACATCAATATCACAATCAACACACTACGTCAATGCAAGCGTATCTGTAGCTAGTGTAACAGAGTCTTCACTTTCAACTACTAGCAAGTGTAAAACCGATAACTTTGCTCACACTTCTGCAAGTACCATGACCAGAGCGTCACAAGATGTTTCCTTACTACCATCGGAAGATATCTTGCTATCACCGCCAACTCCCGCTGACAACTCCGGCTCTACATATATAGAAATGAGAGAAGTATTCTTTCTAGGTCGCAGTAGTGAAAATTTAAGATCATCAAATGACAGTCCAAATGACGTGATTACCTATGCAACACTTGAATTTTTGAGTGCTAGTCGTAATGATGTTTGTGAGTACACAGCAGGTCTCAACAGACGTTTGCTGAATCTTCGGACTTTGGCGATTTTGAAGGAAGGCTCCAAGAGTGGTGTCAGACACAATAGGCCTATCATCCCTCAACCCGTTCTCTCTAAAATACTAGAAAAAGCATGATATTTTAGTTTTTCAATTTCATGTACACACGCAATTTTATTGTCAAACCACAATAAGGTTTTAAACAACATGACTCTTGTGACACTGCTTTGGTCAAGTCAACTAACCAGCTTTTACAGATTACATAACGGTGTATTATTTTTAGATTTATGCAAAGCTTTTGACCTTGTTGATCATACATTGTGCTGACCAAACATTCTGTGTACAGGCTTTCTGATTTGTCACTCAATTGGTTTCGATCATATCTGTCAGGAAGAAATCAGTATTGTTAAGTGTTTAGATGTACATTCAACTATTTTGTCGATTACGTGCGGTGTACCTAAGGGATTTGTTTTTGGCCCACTTAGTATTTGATCTTCATTACAGCGAAGTGTTTGCAGATAACCAATTTCATATGTTTCCGGAGTTCATATTGAACAAGTTGAGGGGAGAATGAATGGAGAATGATCTCGTTCCCATCTCTAACTAGGTACTTTAAAATAGCGTGATAATTAATACAAAAAAAACAAAGTATATTATTATTTGTTTTGCATACAAATGTCTCGCTTAGACGACCCTAATATGTCATTTCACATTCAAATCAATGATACGCTCATTTACAGTTTTGCTGTTCGCAGAGTACTTGGTGTTTAAATAGAACACACTTTAAGCTGGAATGATAAAGTAGATAATTTATGCGAAAATTTATCTTTCAGAATTGATTTTTTTAAGACGACTTCGCCCCGTTTCTCAAAGGAGTGTCCTTGTTTGACTTAAAAAGGCTTTGTTCTTGTCTTTAATGTATTGCTGTAGCATTGTTTGGCTGATTCTTATTGTATATTTTATTGCTATTATGACTTTCCAAGCTTAAAGTGATCTCGCTCCAATCTATGTTAGTAAACTATTCCGACCTTTTAGGGAAAAGAAAGCTGTTGCAACTCCTCATAAAATAGAAACCTTACTAGCTTTTAAGTGTCACATCCAAAACTCCCCTCTGGCTATCGATTTGTTATAATAGCATCGAACTCCCCTCTCCCCATCAGGGGCGTAGGAAGCACTTCACGGTTGGGGTGAGGGGGGCGAAGGTAACCTATATTCTGGTGATGAATAATTACGATCTAAAATTTGCATATATGAATAAATTAAAATATTAAATCATACATGAATAAATTTAAATAATTAAAACAGGCCAAAATCAATCTAAATAGTAAAAAATGTAATGAAAGCACCACTACTTTCACATACGGCAATGTCTCAATATTTGTGTTTTTATATATTAGGCCGTTTAAAGAAAATTCTTTGTTTGCTCTCCTTGGATTTTTAAAAAACCTGCAAGCCAGCCAGCAAAAAAAATTAAACAAACAACATAGATCAATCGCATAAACTTTATCTTTCCTATCGGTTTATGGGTCACAAGTATGAAAAATCATCTGTTACATTTACAATGCAGTGTTCCTTATGCTCTTCATTAAGCATGTTGAAAGCAATGCTTGGAAACAAAGGTTATATTTGTATAAGTACAACAAGCATACTTAGAGATAGATAACTGTGAGTCTGAACAAAAATTCAATAATAAACAATGGCAATAAACACTATACCAGTACATAGGCCAATGTACCACATGTACAGTGTGATAGTAATCACCTGGTGGTGTTACGCAGATCTATAGTTTGTCTCTGACGGAAGTTTATGCACTAGGTAGTCATAGGCAAGAGTAAAACTATTAAAATAAAAAGATCTCAATTATGAATACAAAGCATATTTGCGACAAATGTAAAAGGTGCAAATTACGTATTACGACGATGTTTACGAAGTTTTGAAGAAAACAAAATATATTTAAATCAACACCTAATGAAGGAACATAAGAATTTCACCGTTTACGCAATGGCTTCAATTTTGCAGCGTGTCTAAGTGACATTTGAATACTAATTATGACATGTACATTTAAGATCGAGATCTGTATTGATGTTTACGATTGGACGTATATTTCCATCTTAATTCATATCTATCATATGATCAAAACCAAGCCTGAAACATAACGTTTAAATCCCATTCTAAAATATAAGGGAAAGGAATACAAAGGACAAGAGAGAAAAAAACAACAGACAGGGCAGGAGGACAGACAATTGGAGAAGCGTATCTTGGGCGATGGTAGCTGTCAAGCTTGTCTACCGAGAAATAAAGTCTATGTAGTACCAACGAACTCTGAACATCTCATGTAGTCAATTGACGATTACCAGCACCTCTCAGCAAGCTAAGACGAGTCCATGAGTAAAAACAGGCTTAGATGAGGTAGTGAGATAATAGGAGAAAAACGAGTAGTAACAGTTGTTTTGACAACTGTACTCTATGTATTTCAACATGTTGGGGTAAGCTTTGAACATAAAGGTGTTCTTGCAAAACCTGAAAATTCCAAATATAAAACTGCAAAAGTTACTGAGTATAACAAAGTATGTAGTTGTCACTCGGAAAACAAATGTTAAACATCTTGGTAAAAGGTGAAACTACCATCCCTTCCATAAAAGTACAATTTACAATTACAAATTACAATATACAGTAAGAAGAGTGGGTAGCTGAACAATCATAACAGCCTTAAGTACAAACCCTCCTTTTTAAGTGTCAATAGATACTAGTCTGATCACTGTTTCTGTTGAGTTAAATGCTCCATTAGCTGTAACTTTAAAGGCTATTTATTCTGAAATTTGTGTATCAACTATTTTTTTAAGCCAAGACAATCCTATCTGTCAAAAAACGGAAAATAGGTAATGCATAAGACCCCGTTCCCTAAATTTACAGTCGCGTTCCCGACTTGGTTGTGAGTGGAAATGTTAGGTGATGTATCAAGGTCATTAGGAAAATTAGCGGTTTCCACATGAAAAATCTCATTCATCTTCTCCAAGTCCTCTAAAAAGGACAGATGCCCAGAAAACTTCAGAAAATAACAAATTTTGAGAGCGACTTCAAAAATATGTATCTTACGAAAGAAATGCCAGAATTTCATCGGATTTTCACTGTTTGCAAGGTTGTCATTCTGTCTTGCGATTTGCGCATGTGCATAATGTTTTCAGCCAGTTTTTGATTCAGAATCGAGCGTGATTCCAAGACAAGCAAAACCTGTCCGCATGGTAAAGTCTTGGATGTTATTATAATATGTATGATAATGCCAAATCATGTGTAAAAAATGAGAACTGTCTTTCAGCATTATTTACTTGTAATATTGGTGTTAGACAAGGTGAAAACCTGTCGCCACTGTTATTTGCTATTATCTCAATGACTTTTAATACTCTGTCAGCAGAAGTTATAGAGGATTAGATCAGCTTTCAAAAGATTTTTGCTCTGTTCTTAGTGACGACGATGTCTAATTATTTCTGCGTCTTCATGTGTTATTGTATGCTGGTGACACTATTGTACTTGCAGAATCTGCTGAGGAGTTGCAAAATGCGCTCAATGCTGTATATTTCTATTGTAATAACTGGCACCTTACTGTTAACACAAGTAGAACTAAGGTTGTTATTTTTCGAAGGGTAAAGTAAAAAAGCACAAGTTTACTTTTGGCAAAGCCTTTATTGAAGTTTGTGATGAATACACATATCTAGGCACACTCCTTTATTACAGGTCAATCAGGCCAGGCGTGCCATGTATAGTCTATAAGCCAAGGCCAAGCGTCTTAATCTTCTGTTGACATCCAGTGCGAGTTATTTGATGTTTTTGTCACACCTATACTCTTGTATGGGTGTGATATCAAAATTCCAAACAAATTAACACATTCTATAATAAGTACCTGAAAAATCTTTTAAGGGTCAATGCTAGAACAGCGAACTGTATGGTTTACGGAGAGTTGGGAAAAAACAGTATGGATATTATTATTGAAAACGTATGATTAATTTTTGGATACACTTGATATCTTCCAAAGAGAGTAAATTGTCTTGTTCCATGTTTAGATTATTGAAGTCCATGCATGATAACAACAGCTATAAGTCGCCTTGGATTGTAAAAATCAAAGTGTTCTTGACAAGTGTGGTTTTTCTAATATCTGGTATGACTATAAAAATGTAAACAAGAAATGGTTGAAACACAGTTTGGAGTTGCGAATGAAAGATATCAGCATTCAAAATTGGCACAGCGAGGTCCAAAAAATACTTTATGTACAAACTATCGTATCTTCAGAATGAGTGTATCGCTGAATACTACCTATCTAAGCTCAACCCAATGGACAGAATTAATTTCACTAAATTTCATTGTGGTAGCCACAAACTTCCTATTTCCAACCGTTACCAAAATAATATTAGTAATATTTGTACTTTGTGTAATTCAGGCAAAATTGGTGATGAAATGCATTATATATTACAATGTCCTGCTTTAAATAATGAAAGAAAAAATTATGTAAAAAGTTATTACTATACACATCTTAACACTGTCATGTTCGAGAATCTCTTCAAAAGTAAGAATTTGCATGATCTCTCAAAATTAGCGAAATTCGCCTACCTCATTATGAACAAGTTTAAGTAGTTTTTTCTGCTTTATTTATGTATTTTTCCGTATTGGCATGTAATTGTTCTACTTCTTGTGCTTTTTAAATACATTTTAAAGTCTTTTATCAGAACTTTTTTTCAATGTATTCATCTCCTGTTTAGAGACTTTGATGTAAATGTACTCTCATACCTCGAAAGGGGTCGTAGAGCTCAATAAAACCATTATTATTATTATTATTATTATTATTATTATTATTATTATTATTATTATTATTATTATTATGAGCAAATGGCGATGCTCTTCAAAAAAATTACGTCATTGCTCATTAACCTCCCTATAGACAGTTATACGGCTATAAGAAAATTGTTTGTATTGAGCACTGTTTTGCCGCGTGAAGATTTCTAAACTTTATTAATGCTAAACAGTTTAACGTTCTAGTAAACAAACTATCAAAAATTATTTTGATACCGCCACGGAAATAGATACTGCCATCCAACTACAATGTCCCTTCATCGGGAATGGGGCCATCATGTTGAAACTCGCGTAATGGAAGCAAGGATACGCAGAACCACACGCGGGTAGGATGAAAGCAACGGAAATTTCCGAATATAAGATTAGTTGAGCAGTTATTCTGGTAGTCGCTACAAGAGGACACATGGTGTAACGTAAAACTCCGAGTAAAGTCTGAACGGGCACATTTTCTTTCTCATATTTCTTCGGAAATTACGCTCA
Source organism: Ptychodera flava (assembly GCF_041260155.1). Lineage (NCBI taxonomy): Eukaryota > Metazoa > Hemichordata > Enteropneusta > Ptychoderidae > Ptychodera > Ptychodera flava. Next base: position 32,239,396 of record NC_091930.1, read on the forward strand.
AAAGATAGTTTCATCTTGGCTACAAATATGAAATTTCCATCACGTAGTACGTAAACTTTAGTTTGTAAACTCAATAAATTTCAATAAATTTTCAAGGTGTTTTATACATGTAAACATAAATCTGAAACATATTTTCACCGAAACATTTTTAGAGGGAAATAAAAGCTATTGAAGCTCACCCGCACAATAAATGCCTTCAGACCTTGTAGTTATTACCTTTCTACTTTCCCAATTGTAAATCTCTACACATAGTTCAAAACCTGGTTTCAAAAGCTCTAAGCTGTCCTCTCTCAGCACATAATACACCGTAAACCAATACATCGTAAGCGATCATTGAGAACGACAATACTAAGCCATAATTTACATCATAGTCATAAGTTCAATAGTGAAAAACTCGATATAAGAAACACAGACAGTGTAGCACAATTACACGACAAACATGTAGCACAGAAGTACCGTAGAAGTATTAAGTGGTACACCATACTTATCTATCAGTTAATGGCACCTGCAAAAAGCGCTTGAATTTATAGAAACACCTTTTTTGATTAACCCCGATTTTCAAGCTTGCGAGAGAGATAGTCGTATCTCTCCACAGAATCCATAGGAGGGTGACTGTGAAACATTGCTGTCAATGTGCTGAAAGTCAATGATAGTTAATTTGAAATCAACTCTCGTATTATACAGCCCAATAGAATGGTGGCCGTTTGAATCAAAATTAATTATTCAGAAAATAAGCTGAAGAATCTGATTGTGTAATAATTTCTTTACTCTCATACAAGGGGATACATCAGTAAGCTGATCATGAACCTAGAATTATTAAAGAAATGACACCATCTATATACCTGAAAGTCAGGTTGGCTGCTATAGCGACAGAGACCTTATCTGTCTGACGAATATCTGGATAAATTCTGCTTCATGAGAGTACGGGAACAATCAGCGACTTAATTATCAACCCTGCCTGCCCACTTTGGCGATTCAAGTTCACTCGCTGAGCAGCCGACCAAAACAAAATATCACCCGTCGGCCAGCCAGGAAATCGCTTTCGGATAAGTAAATTTTATAGACTGGCAACTTTGTTGAAAAAAAAACGAAATTAAAATCAAATACATACTCTATTTTGTGATAAACAATAAAAATTGCTGTTTAGAAATTGACCAGTCCTAATAACAGAAACGGGATTTTTCCTTGTTTTTTCTCCACAAACCAAAGCGATAATATATGCAAGACATATTAAAAAACCTCTATTCGTTGATTTATTAATTATTTTATTAGTTCGTAATAAGTTAATAAATACATAAATAAATAAATAAATAAATCCAACAGAGGACTACCCAATCTATAACATATTCATGTCCCGTCTCGTGTTAGAAATAAATGATACTTATAAGAGGACAGTATGAAAATCCCATTGTATTTAACTATCTGTATGGAGAAAAAGCATTAACTTTTGCAAATGGCAAGCTGTAAACTATTACACTACTGTTATACTACTGTCACATTAGGTACTAACATAATTACGACATCACATGGCTGTAGGGTACATGAATCTTTGTGTAGGAATTGGAATGTATATGGTGTTTTGAGTGTGTTCTAGTGTCAAGACTTTGATTGCTGTCTCTGGCCCTTGAGAATGACTAGATCAAGATATGTTACCCCTCGTGTCGAACTTGCATATGGAAATTCGAAGGCCAGGTGTAGTTAATTGATTTGGCAATGAATTCGACTAGTTCATGTTGAGTTCCGTGTAAGATTATGAAAATGTCGTCTCTGCATCTGTACCAGAGAGCTATTCGTGTCTCGTTCTGCTGGATGATTTTCCCTTTCTAGATCGTAGAATGTAATGTCGGCTATTTCTTAAGATGATGAGGATCCCATCCGAGGATTTGTTGATAGTTACCTTTGATTATAAATGGTAGCATAAATAACATATGCTCCGTGGGTGTTTTTTTTTTTTTTTGTAAACTTTTTTGTTTCATTTTGTTTCAAGGCTGGTCCACTTCTTGCAAAGTACTGGTGGCCAGACGGACTGTGTACACAGTGACGTAAGGCAAATAAAAAATGATTGACAACCTTTCCCGGTTGTTCTGGCGTCCAGATCAACATCAAGTATGTTACACGCTTAGCAAATATGGCATAAAGTTCGCAAATCGGCCGCTTTTTTAAACTGATCGGTAGACCATTGCAAACCATGCGATATTACAAGAGAAAAGCCGTCGAAAGTTATAGTCGGGAAAATAAGAAGCCTAAAAGTTAAACGAAAAAGGACTGAACAGACAGAATGAAAACTGCGTAGGCTACATCAGCGACCAGAATGTTGATATGACTTGCGCAGTGGAAGGCTGGTCCGATTATGTTTTCGCTGATGAACAGAGGCCATGCTGACTTAGGTTTGACTGATCGCACTCGACATTTTATCAACAACGCCATGTGAGTTTTATGCACATATACCTTCGGGGATCGAAAGGTAACTCCTCCCAATATGCCAAATACGATGATGTGATCTAATGAATTATAGATCAGTAAATACAAACGTCATCTCATCAATATTTACAGCAATGCAGATCGTGCAACAAAGCCAAGTCTGTGATTCCGGGAGAAACTCCCCTGTATAGCGTTCACCCAATTCGTTGCGGTCACCCCACTCAGGCGTTTCATATGAAAACAGAACACAAATCATCGCGTTCACCCCACTCAAACATTCACAAATCACACACTTGAACCAAGTCTACTAAAATGTCAAGAACAAGTACAGAACTTTACACACTATAGGAGAATGACTTCCTGGATCAGTTTTACTTCATTTTTGGGCATCAGTTACTGCAGTGAATGAGTAACGTCGCGTCGCCCGAGGAGGTCAGGCAACTTCGCCTTGAAAACTGACATGTATTTTCAGGCGATCAGTCGCCTGTCGCTTCGCCTTAGAAAAACCTTTGATCTCTACTCATGCTCCGAGCAGTGATTATGTTTGCACTCATCGATCGTAGCTTGTTAGCACACGTAGTTTACAAGACTCCGAATGATACTTACAATAAAAGGCGAAAAATCAGCAAGTCAATCAATAAGTAAATAAAACACTTTTTAAAATATATAGACATCAAACAAAATCGACCCTGCTGTTAATCCTAAGTTATGTACTTCTTAAATGTGAGACAGACTGCTGAATAAAATTTTATGTTATTACGCCGTAGTAAATTCTCTATTTCCTCATATATGGACTGATATTTAAAGGCAGCGAACACATCGGTCAGGTCGGAACAACATAGACAACACATCGGCTCCACATAGTGTAAACGCAAACAACTGTTACAGATTTTAAAGACCGCTATTGAATGTTTTGCCACGTGGCTTATCGGAGTGGTGCGGACAAGTAAATTGTTCTTAACGGCCGTTGCTATCCCTACAAGGGCACAGATAGGCGAGTGATACACCCTGATTCGAATAGTTTAATCACGATATTTTGACGTGGTTACAATGCAAGAAAGGCATGTCTACAAATATGTGGTCTATCACGGTCAAACGGATTGGGCTTTTTACGTCATAGTGTCTTCATCTCTGTGTCATGAGCGAAGTGAGAGTGCGAAGAGCTGCGAAGTGCCCAGACAGTTTGCAGCTTAATCGTTTCCAAATCTGCATATTGTCATGACTTTGAATTGATACGTAGTCCTGTGTTGTAATTGGCGTGGAGGATACCGCTTCGATTCGTGTGTTTTACGAACAAAGCCCTCAACTCATTATCGAGGGTATGCATTCAACCACGAAGGAACTCGTTCGCATTTAAGTTTCTAAGACAAGAAATTGATATTTTTAATCCAACAATTCTCTGGTTGTTAATAAGCTCACAAATCTCTGAAAAGGCTCTGAAAGCCTAGATATAGGGAAACATTTTGGTAAAAACAGTGTCACCATTGTTTACATTACTATTATCTGACAGATAACTTGCATAAACTTTCAAAAATCGGTTTTCCCTATGTTTTGTCTCGATTCTTCAAAATATATGACTCAAATTTTCTAGAATGCAAGCCGTCACATCATTCTTCCAAAATATGCCTTAGATGTTTTATATCTTGCTTATTTTTTTGAGCACTATTTTAAAGTAATCAACTAGGATTAAATTCACCGCTCTGAAAGTTTTTCTGGCATAAACATTGTTTTAGAAGGTTTAAAAATTATGTGAGATATACTTTGAAGATCCTTAGGACAGATTGCACTCGCAATCATTTCAGCATTATATCTCAAAGCATTTAAACAAAACAGAAAAAAAAAAAACGATTTTTGAAAGTTTTTTTTTAAATTATCTGTCAATTGAGAGTTATGCAAACAATGGTGACTCTATGGTTACCAACATGTTTCCCTATATCTAGATTTTCCGAAAATATATAATTTACGGGGGTTCTGAACTATTTAACCACTAGAAATTGTTAGCTTAAGCAGCCAATTTCTTGTCTTGGAACCTTAACGCTTTAAAGACAAAATAATTCAATGAAAGTTATATTTATCGTTGTTAAGTCGACAGTTAAGATGAGAGACCCATTTGACATCCTCACTTGAATACACAATTGTTCGAAATGAAAACAAAAAGGCCGGAAGAAAAACGTTTAATTGATAATTTTGATTGATGTGCCGGGACAAAAAATGTTTATTGTTGTATAAGAGATTTCCGTCGGGCCTTTTTGTAGAATATTGTACATTTTATCAAAGCGAGGCAGCCATCTCAGATGTTAGATTGGACAAACACCATATTTCAATTTCATCGACACGCATCAAATGACATGATAGGTTTTGTAAGGTACAAAATCTACAACATTTATGATGAAAATAATGATGATTGTTAACGTTCGTTTTGCATAATATTCATTCATTTCGTCCATCATGGTCCTTTCAAAACATGCAAATGAAGCACAGATGTAGGGACAGTTGCATTGTTATATAAGCGGATTGGTAGACGTCTGATCACGAGGTAAAAATAACACTCTCAAAACACTTGACTGAGTTAAGTGTTCATCTTACTGTGTCAGCTTCTTCGATTTCGTGTATGATAGAATTAGACAAGCAAACCATATAAATAACCTAAGACGTTATTATTAAAATCAATGTTCCGTTTTAATTGGCGTCTTCGTTCAATGCTCACAGTTTACTCATGGATATGTCACGTTAATAATCTAAATATCTGTCAACTATAGTTAATTTTCATGTTACTTTTCGATGTCATTTATTTTCTTTTTCGCTTTCTTTAAAGCCAATCAGGGACAGCAGTGGTAAGAATGCCCTTTTTATTTATTGTGTATGTATTTAAACTAATGTTTTTGTCTCAAATTTATGTTGATGTATTTATCTGATTGTATCTATGTGCCGTTCGTTTTCATGGCGTATCTATTTAGATGTCTTGCCATTTCTTAATGAGTAAAGTAATCAAACCCAAAAAATCTGTATAGATTTACTTATTTCAGTCAGTTTTTGACGATGCTTTTAATTTTTTTAATTTAATAATCGCTTTTTACAGTAACACAAACGAAGTAGAACTGGATAGGAGAGCGACTGATGGCAACGTTAATGGAGAAACCCCGATGGTGCAACAAAGTTAGTACCATTCTCTGATTATCAAGCGTAATCCTATCCTAACACAGTATTTTTTAGTCAACGACACCAAGCTTTTAATTTTTTAAGGCTCCGTTCCCTCTCTCTCAGTATAGGTATAGTATAGGCGTCCAGATGTATGTTGAGCGACCGTTGAGAGATATATATACTAAAATTAAAAAAAAATACAAAGACACTACAATTCATTATTGTGTAACATTTGTCCTTTCTATCAGAATATGAGGGTTTGGCGACTTTCACGGGAAAGACCAGCAACCATGAGGCGAGAATTTAAAAGCTATTCAATATATACATTTTAAACATATAATTTGTTTCCCATATAAACATGCAGTTTGCTGGTAAATAGTCGTTCGAATGAAACTTGAAGGACACTGTATAAATCTACGTACATTATTTATTAGAACGTTTCATGTTAAGAATCCTATACGATACGCTGTCGAATCACGCATACAGACATTGCTGACTCCCAGTTGTATATTTTGTAAAAGAGAGCAGGTTTCTACCTAAACAATGAGAGTAGAAATAGTCGTGGCACTTAAACATGTTAAATTTTGAATATGACTGCCTTGATGTAATTTTAAAAGACGATTCAAGGCAAGTTCGGTCGTATGATACATTACGTCATCATCGTTATCCTCATCGAACTAGGCTCCAGTATTCATTGAACGTTATTTTTCAGGATATGAACGGGCTTGGTCTGAGCAATAATGGGATGGATGTAACCTTCACAGGACAGGAGTCAACACCAAACGGCGAAACCGATCATTCAAATGTCAATGTCGATGTTAATTGACAAATGTGAATTTCAGCTGCATTTTTTACGTATAATACAGACGTTTCGAGCTATTTTTCAAAACCTTTATTTTCTACTTAAAAAGGGTATGTGTCGAGTTGTTCTACTCGATACATACCATTTTATTGCGTCATGGAATGCTATTATCGCCAATGAAGATGAACACGGATTTGGATTGACGTTAACTGAAAAAATCCATGTTTCACACAAGGCTTTGGATTTGCAATATCTATATTTTCGATTTAAAATAATTTAGGAGAAAGTAGAAAAGGATGAATACGGAAAATTCGGAAGATTGGGGAATCTAATTTGAATGAAATAGCTATACTTGTACAAGTCGACCCTGTACAAAAGACAATCGGAAATTTTCTTGTCCATGGAGAAATTTTATTTGTCTATTAGAAATGGAATTGCATTTGTTCCATTACCATGGTAGGAAATCACTTGATACAAAATATTTAACTTCACAGCAGATCCGTCTGAAAGTGTTTCTCATTCACATCACCATCTTTGAAATACATTAATTGAGTATGCTCTGCAGCGAATTAAGTTCTTTATGCTTCCATCGTTTCAGTTACAGTTTTATATTATAGTCATATGATTGCAAGTCAGTAATATTTTATTGCTCTGCTATTGATTTACACAACGATAAAGCTTTTTGATATTTCTCAAAATATGTTTGCCTACATGTGAAACAGATGCAACAACTATGTTGGTTTATAAAAAGAGAATACGACTAAAGTTGTATGAAGGTCAGATGAGGCTTTATTAAGTCGATAATTGTGTAGACGTTTCTTTACGTAAAGCAAGTAACCCAGGATCAATAGCAGTACCGCCTTTAAAGATAATATGAAATGGAGACCTACATTCAGTCAATTCAATCACACAGTGTTAAGTACAGCACTTGTACTGTTCACTTTGATTTTAATAATTGTAAACTCAGTGACTCTCGTACCTCAGTGTGCCGTGAATGGAAACACCCAAATGAATGATCATTTCAGTAGCTGCTTTTTGATAGTTATCGTGTGATTTAAACACTTCGGAAATATAAATAAATTGAATTACATTTTTTAAAATAGATGTCATTTTGTGTGCATGTGTGTGAATGTGTGTGTGATGAGAGAGAGGGGGACAGAGAGAGAGAGAGAGAGAGAGAGAGAGAGAGAGAGAGAGAGAGAGAGAGAGAGAGAGAGAGAGAGAGGAGAGAGAGACAGAGAGAGACAGAGACAGAGACAGAGACAGAGAACGCTGTAGTAGAAGAAGGCAAGTTGTTAGGTTGTTTGTTTTTTTATCCTTTTGTAATAAACAGCGCAAGAATCCCACCAGAAAGTTTTTAGTACCCCATCAAAGGAAATATTTGGGATTTTGAACTAAATGATATCTGTATAAGAGCTTACATGAAACAAGGTTTAAAAAGTCTACGTCATAAAGGTGGTCAAAATTCAGTTAGTATGTCAGTAAAGGTCTACCTTTCAGATGTGTGTGTGTGTGTGTGTGTGTGTGTGTGTGTGACACTTAACGTCTGATGTGTTATCAATTTGATAATGTCCATTTTCGTATTCTCGGTACCAGTTATTTTTAAACTATCACATAACAATAATCACACTCGCGTATCCATCTGTCGACACATCCCAGAAAAAAAGACGTTTCTCAGATAAATCAACTCTCGGTCGAGGTAATATTGTGGAAGTGAAAAGGAATTTATGCTACGACGGCAGACAAAATTGTCGTCCATTTTACTGGGTGATACACAACAGCCCCAGCCATTTTGTCTTTAATTGTCACCATCAAGCAATGTGGACAAAACGCTTTTATCTTACGTGCGGCTTTCCTCATCAAGACCATTTTTTTCTGAGTTTCCTAGAATTTGAAAACCAATGAATATTTGAAATATTTAAGGAGAAAATGTATGCACAAATCACGGTATAAGTCTTAATATGCGAGATAAATATCACAAAATCGCTAACAGTTTCAAAGGTTGGTAAAATAGATTACGCCAACTTATTTACTTACAGTAACCTCTGAAACCTAGCAACTGACTGGGTATTGCATCTCAGTTTAATCAAGTGCACCAGGCAAATGTTGTGGACAATTTATCATTTTGCTTATGCAAACACTGTTAGAAATAGCCGACAGTTGGGTATGAAACCTTACAGGTGTTCACGAATGGGACATGTCGAGTACTGGCCCTGAAATTATATTTTGTAATTGATTCGTTTTCCCACCATGATATCGATCAACGGGTATTCCACTTCTGCTCTGCGCGCCACGATTATGCACTCTTCATGGCATGTATCATGTGTCAAAACTGCAGCCACGCCCGTTGATGCAAACACAATATGTGTATGTTATTGGTTGTTTCATGTACAAACATATCCAACCAACCACCTGTGTAGAATATCATTAGAAATATGCCTCCTTGAAAAACCAAGTGGTTGTATTAAATGATGGTTCCTAACATATTACGATAATCGATGTGTTAATATAAGTCAAAGGTTAGGTAGAAAGACTGTGACAAATCAAGGCATAGTGGTTTATGTTGAATATTAAGCTACACAAGACAGGAAGTAGACAAAATGAAGCACATACAATTTTCATATTCTACACATTTGGGATATGTAAACGTGATCAGTTAGTGAGGGGTTAGAATTTGAAATCATTGAGCAGAAGAGACTTTTGATAATCTCGGTAAAATGTTTATCGGAACGGTTTTATATTGAACTTGCTTAGCGATAGGAACTTTGACTGAGGCTTCTAATATTGGAAAATATAATATCATGGTTTTGTAGGCCTGAAGAAAACTCCGCGCAGGCATCTTCAAACTAACTGATAATTGGTGGATAATGGTGAAAGCACGAATGAGAGAGAGAGAGAGAGAGAGAGAGAGAGAGAGAGAGAAGAGAGAGAGAGAGAGAGAGAGAGAGAGAGAGAGAGAGAGAGAGAGGGAGGGAGGAGAGAGGGGTTGCTGGTGGGTGTAACTAACATAATGGGTAGTGATTCGTGCTTATCATACATCCGATCTAGATATGTTTTGAGTACGCACCCATTGACCGTCCTCTATCAGGGAGGTGCATTGAACCAGGAAGTAACTTTCTTATGAGAAGAAAACACTCCTGAATTCAGGGCCTTACCACGTTATGATGTATGTAAAGTCATTTAAAACTTTCTGGTAAATGTGGATGTATGTTTATTGTAGTTCATAATGTGCATTGCTTTCAACCTTCTAAATTTAATACTATAGTACGGCAACCGAGGAGGCTCATGAAATCACTTTTCATACTTTTATTTCAACTTTGATTTTGACTTCGGATTTCCTTTGCAGTTTCATTTCATGTTCATTTCGAGTTTGATTTTGATTTTGATTTGTTCTCTCGAATGAAAATTGACTTTCGATTCACTTTACATTTTGATTTTCGTTTTAAAGTTAGAATCATATTCATTCTTGAAAATGAAATTAATTTTCATTTAGATTTTGATTTTGCTTTTGATTTTATCTCTTGAATGAAAATTGAATTTATATTTCCTTTACGTTTTCATTTTCATTTTCATTTTGAGTTTGGTTTTGATTTTGATTTGTTCTCTCGAATGAAAATTGACTTTCGATTCACTTTACATTTTGATTTTCGTTTTAAAGTTAGAATCATATTCATTCTTGAAAATGAAATTAATTTTCATGTCGAGTTTGATTTTGATTTTGATTTTGTCTCTCAAATGAAACTGAATTTGGAATTTCCTTTACGTTTGATTTTCTTTCAAAGATGAAAATCATTTTCATTATGCAAAATTAGATTCATTTTTATTATTAGTTTATTTCAATTTTGCTTTTTCCTCGAAATTAAGTTTCGCTTTATATTTCTGTTTGATTTTGATGTTATGTTTCGAAATGAAATGCATTTTTGATTTAGTTTTCATTATTTTGTATGCTAAATGCAAAGAGTAAAGTTCGTTCTGACTTACATAATTTTGATTAATAAAAGTTCAAATAATTTCCGTTTTTGACTTTAATTTTGATCTTTACTGAGATTTTAACTTTGATCTATTCTGAAATGATTTTGATGTTTGTGTCAAAAATTTTCGCCCTTTTTCCCGACCCCTAAGGTCGCTAAACCCCCGGGAGGAGTACTCTTTATATTTTACTACGGGGCAATGCCTCCAAAGTAGTAAACATCTAGCCATGTATATTCCCATAATATAACCCATCATTAGGGATTTGTTCGACAAATTTCTTAGATTTAACTTTTATTCTGTTGCATTTGAGTGTTTTCCTATAGCTTTATGATCGACCAATATTTTGGGTTTCTTCCTATAAAAAACCGACCGTGAAAGAGTGACCCCTTCGGGCGGCAAATACCGGTACCCCTTTCTATAGGAGGAAGATCCCGGGCATTAAAACTGCAGAGGTCATGGCAAAAAGCAGCCGATTTTCATATTAAGTGAATCCTTTTCTGCTGCGATTTTTCTCAATATGAATGTATATACAGCTTTTTTCTTATTTTGAAATAATTTTTTGTACTTTCATTTTAAAAATGATTTTGATTTTGATTTAGATTTAGATTTGCAACTCAAAATTGTTTATCGTTTTACTTTTGATTTTCATTTTTCAACCTTTGACTCTTAACCTTTAACATTTCGATTGTCACATGACGTCTTTGGACCAATCAAAAGTGTTAGGTATCTATGTACGTGTAAAACAAATTTAGGTACCATTGGAACACTTGTATATGGCTGCGCGGACGACCTTGCCGATCCCGACCCTCAGAAAAACGTAGAGACACATGAACGTGATTTCATGATTATTACTAGCTCTGCGTAGCAGGGCTGTGTGTTACCGTCGTTATACTGCCTCTCACCACAGGCCGTATACACCGGTAACACACAGCCCTGCCACGCAGAGCTAGATTCAGTAGATTATTAGGCCTACCTGCTCATTTGTGACCTGCAAATCTTGTTCCTTATTTTAAGATGCAGTAAGGGTGACGTGAATTAAGCATACAAGCGCGAATTCAATTGAGCTGGGCGTAGCCCTGCGTACGATGCTGTGTGTTCCGCTACAGCTAATCGCCCCGCTCACCACAGCCCTGCAAAGACCCGTACGTAGGGTCGGTGACTTCAAATCCATTTTGGGACTTGACGTAAAAGCCAAATTACTGCCGAAATTCAGCGTTCTTGGGCCCAAGTCATATCCCTGCCTACCTCAACTACTCGATCGCTTCCAAAAATGCCAGTCTTTTATTCCACTTCTCGTAAATAACCGTCGATGTCGGCAACTCTCTCGCTAGCCCTGTGTACGATGCTGTGTGTTAGCTGTAGCGGCCAATACAGTAGAAAGTATTTGTGTGGCACATTCGATGGTTCTACAACATAAGTTCATTATTCTTCTTCAATAAAGTTTGTTACAGTGAATAATTAATGAAGCATATCATTCACCGAATTAGGTTAAATCTCTACAAAATTTTCTCACGTCATGATTTGTAGTTCTGCAAACCGACTTTTCGTTCGCGCTAGCATCACATCACGAAAGAACACGCGCCCTCAGACGTGATAGTGATTATCTTCTTTCGTTTTTACCTTATGAAACGGTTTTCAGTAAGGAAACGTAAATACTTACACGACACGCTTTTGTATGATGAAGTATGGTGCAAAAATGAACATGTTGATCTGATGAAGTAGACACATAATGCAGATCCAACAGAATCCATCAAGAGAAATGTGTATTCTCGGTACGACACTTAAATAACCTTCCATCAAAACGCTACCAGAAAGCCAACACAACGAATCAGCTCATTCTCTTGAATATTCGTTGATGTAAAATTTAAAATCTGAGTACGGTAAGAAAGATGGATACAGGCTATAAATTTATTAATGTAATTTTTTTTATTACGATTCTTCAAAGTGTAATACAAAAACATCACGAGGGTAACTCGATGAATACATTCCCTAGCTATTAGTCAAAGACAGTTTTTGTGTAGGAGGTATACCATAAACAGGTACATGCATGGTTACACGAACACTAAAATCGCTCACAATGTTGATATTAATATAACACATCCAATGACAATTAAATTGAAAACCACACTCACAAAAAATGAAACTTCGACAGTCTTTGCTCTTGTAATTTGCCTTCATGTGCATTCAAAGATGATTTAAAATTAAGAAATAGAGTCACTGAGGCTATAAATTCGAGTTTTACGATACATTCATGAAAGTACACAAAAGTATATGTACGTAAAATCTCTTAAAAATAATACTAGGTGACAGTTAAATGATTATTGATATGTGGAGGAAGATATTTCTCTGCACGTGAAATACAAGACTTAGTGTTCCAAGTACGAGCTCTGCTTTAATAACGGAGAATGCATTTGAGCTGTCAGGATTCAGACACGGCAATTATTTTGGTGTTTACAATATGAAACAATCAAAGAAAAAGTACTTTACTTAAGAAGGATTCGAATATATTTACTGAGGCAGTACATAAAACAAACGTACAACAAAGTAGGTAATGTATACAACACCGGGCGAGCTTACATAGTGGTCAGCTATAGTAAAAAGCACAACGCGAGAAATACGAATTTATGTTAAAAATATAAACGCCATGCATCAGTCACCATGGTAATGATGACAATGAAGGTTTAAAATTAACAAGCAGACTCACTAAAAGGAACTTGAACAGTTAACACATTTTTTTAAAATATGTCTATAAGAAGGACAGGTTCTTTTTTATTTCACAACCTCTTCTTGAAAATTAAACCAAGGTATAATTTGTCATAAGCTGTTGAAGAAAGTATTAAGGGAAACTCGAGAATTTAGACATACTCGCTGACAAGTATACCAATCTCACAGAAAGTTGTCTGATCTATGCTTCTGGGTATTCGGTTTTTACGATCTTATAACTACAACTATTGTGAAAATTACGTTTCACATGGGAAGTATATTCTACAGCCAAACTATGCCATTGTTAAGTTGATAAAACCGAGTCAAATATGCTGGGACAAACATTATGAATACAAATTATGATCTATATGTATAAGCTTTCATCATCGTAATAATAGTAAAAGTAAAGATGGAGCTGTATTAAAAATTCAACTTGAGTGCAATGGTACAGTAACAAAAACCAACTGTGGTCGATTTCACACAAAGAATATAACAGAACCCCGTGGCCTGTGAGTGCAAGCGCGCCGTACTAGCGGTATTTGCACGAGTGCTGCGGTGTATTCGGCGGCAGTCCTTTCACGAGCGAAGGGAGTGAAAGGACAGCCGAATTCACCGCAGCACGAGTGCAAATACCGCTAGTACGGCGCGCTTGCACTCACAGGCCATGAGGTTCTGTTATTATTCCATATGTTCTATCTTTTATTCGCATCATTTATCGAGAGAATCGACGATTAGTCGTGCGTACTACTTGTCTGTCAAAGCTTCAGGGCGACCTTGCGGAGTTATGTAACATTGACATACTGTAATGAGGCATCGAATCAGATGTCACTTTTCATTGGTCAACTCCGCCGCACCCTCCATTTTGATTGGCTAAACTATTGTTTACTTGTTCATCAAGTAAGACGTAAGAGGAACGTCGGAGGGCTTGAACTCTGCTTGCGATCGCTCACACATATGTAGCAACATTCCATAGATAGCCAAACGAAGAGAACTTTGAACGTGGAACGCTTTTGATTTTTTCACATTTTGAGCTTGAAATTCTTCTAAATGATCGATACAAATAACAGTTCGAAGATTTTTATGGAAAATTTAAGAGTAAGATACGGCAAACATAACTTGTCGAACGATCAAATTTCAGTGTTCACCGGACCACGGCACACAAGCGCTTACTCAGCCTCTGTTATCAATAGCGTGTAGGACACACAAGCACAGAATAAACTGCATGCAAAAGTGGCTTTTTACTGTAAACAGGGAATGTCCGGTGAGAAAACGACTGGCAAAGACGTCTCTGAAAGTGTTAACTGTTTAACTGGCTCCGCTGCGCCCGCAGTTGCGTGTGTTTCGATGTATAATGGTCGCCGTGATACGGCGGCCGGCCACCGTGTATCTATGGAGCCAGAAACGGACGTCGCCCATTGTCAATGCTTTTTCTTCGCTGACAAACAAACTGCTCTTCCAGATAATAAAAATCATCATCACACTATAATAAGTACATGCAATTTTCTTTTTCGTAGTTTTTAATCGGTATTGTCATGCATTTTATATAGCAAGCATCGAACCAAAGTGAAACGAAATCTTGTAGACGACATTTTTTGTGTTTACAAACATAAATAGTTCCGGGTCAAGATTGGTAAATACTCATTAACATAAAGGTATGGCATAATGTTTTCGCTATTGCACTGCAGTGCAAATACCGCTGGTACGCGCGCGCTTCGATGCAAGTAAACTGTGGTACATATGTAATAAGGATCTTTATTTATATATCAGTTATTATAAATCTCGTACAAAATAAGACAACGTCAGAGCACGACAAATATCGTAATGCCTGTCTTACTCCTACCACCCTTTTTTGCATATTCAAATGGGAAGACATTTCAAATGAAGGGCGCCCTTACCATACACAAATGACCGTTAACTCTTCTTTAGGCAGTTTTATCCCATGAATTTTGTCAAATTCGGACGTCTTTCATTCTAAAAATGGAATTGCCTGTGCCCTTAATAAGGTAAGTCACTCTTACAATTTTCTATCACTTTTTGACAGTTTGGACCGAAAATACTGTTTTTGCCTATAGTCGCCAAGGTGTTATTTCAACACTGCCAGACGTTCTAGCCGAAGAATTACTGCTAGTTAGAGTCGTCAACTACTAATCTTGCTCCTTAACTCGTTTTTTTGTGTGTTCCAGCTTATTGTAGCGAGAAAAATGTCAAACAGCCATGCTGCATTCCGCCATCTGAAAGGTATTTAGGCGTATTGTGAATGCGTGCTACGCACTTTACAACTGACAACGGATGCTGACAAAGCGTACACGAACACAATCAGACCAAACCGTACAACAAACTACATTACAATTGCCTTAAAATCTTTAAATACACAAGTTCAATAAATGGAGTTATTTTTTACATTTCTGTATTCCTTACATCGATTTTTGAAACTCTAACTCCGACATGACTAGGAAAGTGTGAATAGTTTCTGACAAAAAATGAAATTATTTGTGAACTCAAAGTCAAACAATGTCTTCATTTCAAAACACACGAGACAGACATTACTTCACATTCCTAAAAATAACACGATCGGAACTAATTTGGGAAAATTGGATTTTCATATTTTTTAAATTTCTCAAAAGTGTTAGGTGCCAGATAGGTGAATGTTGCAATAATACAAATAACTCATAAAAACATGTGTGTAATGTAGAAAGAAAAGCAGATGACATTACATTAAGTAGATTAAGTCGGCATTACTTCACCATCCAATTATGATATCCCAAATCAGTTCCAACCGTGTTAAATGTTGACTCTGAAAATAATAACAAAACTTCAAACAGTGACATTAAATTTAACAATTTTGGATTCCTTAAATCAAAACGATAAATTCTAAGTAGAACATGACCAGGAAATGATTAACAGTTTCTGAAATTATTGACATTTAAAGTCAAACAGTCGCATCAAAACGAACGTAATTATAATTTCTTAACAATTTACAAAAATTGACTCCGAAAATAATTCAAAATTTCAAGCAAGGACTTCAGTATCACTTGAAGTCATTTCCACACGTCATAATGTAAAACTCTTTCCTGATGCGTTTTGATTAAAACGGTGGAAATTTTGCCAGTTTTGGTGATGTTGTGTTTTAGGCTGCACGATTGTATTTGCTGCAATATTTGCATTTACTGTCTTCTCAGATTTCTTACTTGTAAATGACCTTGACAGTGGAATCAATGGCATCTGAACAAACTATTCCACCGTTTGTAAACATTGCAATGTCATAAGGGTCTACATCTTTAGTTACAGTTTCCTGGTATTCACCCTGGCAATCAAATTTCACTATCTTCCTACTACCTGCCACATAAATATTGTCTGCATCGTCAACTGTAACTCCCAATGGCCACTCTAGGTGATAACTTCGAAATTTATTCAATATTTCAAGATTACTGCCCAAAATGTAGATACACTTTTCATCACCCCGACATGACACTATGAGTTGACATTTGCTATTCATGGTCAGCGACCAGGGTCCACTGAGTTGTTGACTTGAAATAATGTCCCCATCTCCATTACATTTGATTACACAGTCTGCAAGGTAGTCTGCTATGAAAACATTTCTGTCTTTATCAACAAATACACCAGTTGGGCGTTTCAGTTTACCCATTCCTATAATTTGTTTCACTTTACTCTTTGCATCACTTACTACAATGCAAAGGTTGCCTCTATCTGCTGTGTAGTAGTCACCATTGTCTACCATTTTTGTGTCCCATGGTCTAAACCGGTGAGGTAAGCCATGAACTGTGACAGATGTTAGAATCTGTGCAGTGTCTGCTATTATGGTATTCACACTGCCAGGCTGGTCACCATCTTCATAATGGTAGTCACAGACAATTACATGTCCATTCTGTTTATTGTCAATCCCCTTGGTCTCAAGACTTCTCCTGGTTTCTCACCAGACCTTGACAATCGCCTGATAGTGACATTCAGGGGTCGATCTGCAAGATATCAATTTGCAAATGTACGTCAAAAGTCAGCAGCTGATACACAGTAGAATAGCAATTGAAAAATTCTTCACAAATAAATGATTGGCTCGTTAAAATGTTATTAATTTGCATAAATAATTATTTTTCACCAATAAACATAAATTTAAGGCTTTCAAAAGTATGTTTTTCTGTGTGTGTGAGTTATATAGTCAGGATAACCCTGGGCGTGAGTTTATTGATGCAGTGACTCGGCTGCTCCAAAAGCATAATGTCGGGGTCAGGCGTTGGTGCGTGGACGTCCCTCGGGACTAAGGAATTGAAGAGTATTTCAATCAGACCTTGACTGAGCGCCTCTTCGAGCACAAGTTAACGTTCGCACAAGAGATGTGGTTCCCTTCTCGAGAGTGGTCACCTAAGTGGGTAGCCCAGTGGCTGCTGTCATTGTGGCCTTGAATGTATAAAGCCACATGCTGATCAGCCAAAAGCCATTTGAGGCTAAAAAAGTTAGAACAGTAGCGTAAAAACCCACAGCTTCAGTGTTCTGTCCCATCGACCTTCAGCATCAAAAGCTCCCTTTAGAGATTGGCGTCAGGTACCTGCATAAGCCTGGTGAGTTGGCAGGTGGTGGCCACCGAGTGACGAATCCCTTTGGTCCATGACCGTTCACTGGTTTGGGCACTCGGTAACCAAGCTTGATGAGCCTGTGCTGTATTATTTACAGGATGGGCCATTAAGGTTTTTTGTCAACGACGAACTTCGGTAGTGCACGCTGACACCTAGCTACTCCTAGATGGGGTCCTCAGCATTAAGAGCCCCTGCCCTCTGTATCTGTTACACTCAAGACAGGTCAACCTTATGTTTACAGCCGTGTAGCCCCTGGTATTCTATATCTAACACTGAACTGCTGGTTATCCTGGGGCTAGTAAGCCCAGAGGAGCTTAATACTGTAGGCAGCAAAGTGGTTATTTCGGATCTCCTTGAAATATAAGATGCAGTTGAAATTCAGGTTAAACCTAAGGCCCCCCCCCCCTTTGCGTGGTCCCGGCGCTTGTAGGGCACAAGCTTATTTTGCAAGTCTTGCGGAACTGCTGCTCGGTTAGCGGCCTGGCCTAAGAACCCTCCTCCCAGCGACAGATTACCCTGTGAAGCTGGTGCATGTAATGCACCCAGGAAACAGCAAGGTAGGCAAGGTTCGATCAGTTGAAACAGCGGTCGATGATCCAGACCTTTTAGGGGTCGTGAATTGTAAGGCCCTGGTTGGAGTGGACCATGAGTACGTAACCTAGGCACCGGTTGCCAGTCTGGATGGCCGCTTCCACTGCCTCTTTGCTGACATCTACGATGTAATTCAGAATCTGCTCTTTTTCAGAGCCTGGGATGGTGTCTTGTATGTTTTGCTGCCGGTTGTCCTTAGGATGGTACAGGATGGGCACAGAGGTGTCTTGAAAGTGGTGCTTGTGTCACTGGAATGGCAGAGCCTGCACTCGGTCGCAAACATTTTGTTTCAAGGTAATTATAAGGTCACCAGGCATCAAGACATCAACAAACTGACCCCATCTCCCGGCAATCGACTTTGTCAGGTAGTGGCAAATATTCTCTTCGAGAGCTTTGAGGGCCAGGTTCTTCACTTGATAGTCGAACATGACATTCCCCATAGTACTTGGTCTTATAATGCAGCCAGTCATGTGGCATCTCACCAGCAATCGGCGATGGTTAACCATGGTCAGAGCAGCATATGCCTTGGACAGTCCTGCGTTCGAGCATGTGAAGGAAGGTCTCGAGAATGGGCTGGGGCATCATACAGACCTCGTCCAAGATGGTCACACAGGGGATGTCCTTCTGGCCCATTCTTTCGAATTCCAGGGTCTACTCTACCCGATCACTCCAGCGGAAGAACTTGTGAAAGGTCCGGGCCTTGACCCCTCTGGCCCGCACCTCTTTGGCCAGATGATGGGTCGGTGTGAACACAAGGGGGATTGTCTGCGAGAACAGCTTGATCGCTCTAGTGGTTTGCTGCTGCCCCTCCGCCGTTCAGGTAGCTCAATGGGTGTCAGGTCAGAGGGTGATCATGGCATGCTGTTGTGCTTGATCTGCTGAACTGGCCCTTTATGGCCTTTTTTGTTTTGACTTTGGGAGGTAGGTTGCATATTCCATAAGCATGTACAGCTGCTCGCCCTTGTCATGCCACTGGGCTGGGCCGATCCAGGGGAGAGCTATAGTAGCACTGAGAGAGAGAACACAAACCATTTGTCGTAACAGTACTTGGGGGCTACAGATTCACTAATTCCAACATGCTCGTGCAGTGCCGTTTTCTAGACTTTTATGCTGTCACGGGCCACCTTAAAAGTCTCCTATTGATAAAATCGCAAAAGTATGCAGAGGAGATTGTTGTACGCATAGGACAGCATGCTGGACAACAGGTGGGTATACTGGGGCTGTGAGCTAACACAGTTCGTAAAGATATGGCCTCGGGCGCATGTCACCGGTGCACCGACCTGGGTGCCACATAGGCGCATTTTTAAGGGTAACTCTCACAGAAACGCTTGCATGTTTTATTTCAAGAAATCACCGTTAAAAGACATTCGAGCCTAGTGTGGAGTATAATTTACATAGTGCAGACTTTGCTTACATTTGGTAACAAATTTGACTAACCTTTATGAAGTCTTCCCATTGCCACCTGAAGCTCATCAATTTCGCCTGTGTGTGTTGAGTACATGGCTTTCAGTTTGGCAAGTCTTGAGGTTTGCCATTCTAGCAGCTCTTCTAGTTTTTCATTTCCAGTTGGCACTTTGATAGAATACTTCATATCACATAATTCCTCTGAAATGGCTGCAATTTCTCGCTCAAAGATATCTTGTTCACGGACATGATCAGAGAGTAAACCACGTCGTATCCAAGTTTTATCAGTAGACTGTACTCTAGAAATGTCATTTTGCATTTCCACAATTTTCTTCTCAGAGATGAGATGCAATTTTCTCTCCTTCAGTGTATCAAGGTCTATTTCCTCATATGACATGCCCCTCTCGGTTGATAATCGCATTTCTGCAATGCAAGAAATATTTACCATTCGTTAGTATTTCATGAAAAAATCGTAAGTACTGCTAATAATTCAGCATGCTTACCTTCAATAACAAAAGTCACTTTTACTTGTCGTAAACAAACATCAGGAAATACGGTTTGTAGTGTAAGGCCTAAATACATCAGCCACTGTGACAATATAACGCCAGAAGTTAAAGATTAACAATTTGCATATGACATATACAATTTTGCTGGTACTTCTAATTCTCGGATGCACGACTTTGTACATATTATAAGGAATCATCTCCGATCAGTTTGTCTACTTAAGGTTGATGTAAAGATCTCATTTAAGGCAACCATAAAAGATCGTATTTTAGCTGTTACCAAATGGATTTAGGAAAAATAATCGTCATATTATATATATATATATATATATATATATATATATATATATATATATATATATATATATATATATATATATATATATATATATATATATATATATATATATGCACAGAGATTGAATTGACATACAGATGACTAAATGAAAATAATAATGATAAAAGTTCCTCACTGTTTTCTTCAACATTTGGCAATTTGTTAACTTTTGCTTTTGTATATGCGTATATGCCTATACAGCATATACAAAGTATTCTTAATTAACCTTACCTTTTTCCCGAAAGTAATCAAGACAACTGATATAATCGGCATAATCAATAAGCGTCTCCAGTGACAAACAACGTGCACCAATGTCATCCATCAAATCGAGAGTAAGGAATGTGTCATCAGCCATTTTATCCAACCGACCACTTCCGTATGCCGCCCACAGGGCCTTTGCTGCAGCTGAAGAACCGCATTTAACTCGAAATATAAGGCTACCTTCTCCAACGTCATCTCCACTCAATTCAGGATGTATGTACATCAGTCGACGCATATATGCCAAAGAATTTCCATGCGTCCTTTCGTGTCTGAAAAAATCACGCTGTACCTCATCCATGTGCTTGTCATCCTCAGGCACCCCATCTCTGACATGCAAACGAATGTTCACACAGTCTAAAGGTAAATGGATACAAAGATAGACAGAGATATTGTGTTGTCATTGCAGTTATTAACGTTTTGACAGCGTACGGATATTAACTCTCCTGATACCCGAATTTCATTTTCCCTCGTGTGTCGGTAAACTGTCAATGCATTGTTGTAGCGTTGACCAACTCAAATGGTCGAAAAGCATTGTTCAAAAATATGATGGTCACTGTGCTGTGAAAATTTACACCAAATGTGTCCATATTATTGTCATATTATCCTGGAGTTAATGTCCCATTGCTTTTGATACAGATATTTAAAATCCAATATATATATATATATATATATATATATATATATATATATATATATATATATATATATATATATATATATATATATATATATATATATATATATATATATATATATATATATACAATAAATATGAGAACACATCAAGTATGTTTGGTACCTATTACTCGAGTTTCACGCATACACGCGATCGTCAGATAGGTAGATTTTATTGTGTGAAATTTGCTTCAGGTGCTTACATATAAGTGTCAGGTTGGGTCAAACCATTTGGTGTTGTGGGTTGGATTGAAATTTGACAAGTAAAATTTGTTTTCGTGTCGGCACTTGGAGACCAACTCCGAACGCTTGTTTAAAAGGCTAGATTTATCTGCATTGATTATGAATAGCTTCTCTGTAAGGCAAAGGTTGCATTTCTTTGACACATTTGAGTAACTGCTTGCTTTTGATAGGATTGACCATGATATATTAAATGGTTTGTCCTGGGATTTCAAGTGACAGACATATTTTGACAATTCTGTGCTGTTGGCGTATGCCTTACTTCGGAAAGATTGGACATGATTTGCATAGCGTGTTTTAAATGTGTTGTCAGTTAGACCGATGTAATGTTTCGCCTCATTGGCATCGCTTGTAACAGTAGCTTTATAGATTATAGATTTAGACTGGCAAGCCCCCTGGAGTGGGCAATTGGTCTTGATGCGGCACTTACATACGTCAGTGAGTTTTCTATCATTGCGCTGGGTGACCCGTTTGTTGTGTGATTTTATAATGCTGCCCATGTTGTGCATGCAGCTGTAGCTTAATTTGAGTGTATTTCTGTTAAGAACTTTATGTAATTTACAATCCTTTGGGAAATGTTTCTCAAGGAGACGGAAGAATTCCTTTCCGACGTTGGTTTTCACACTCTTACTGTAGGGTGGGTTGTACCATGTAATTCCCCTCTGAGAAGATACAAACAAGTTTTGGTATATATATATATATATATATATATATATATATATATATATATATATATATATATATATATATATATATATATATATATATATATATATATATGTATATTTCATCTAGTAGAGCGGGTAAATGTATCGTCCGAATAAACAGCGATGAATTTACAAATAAAATGATACCTTGTCCTCTGGTATTATTCGCCGGATTATCAGAAGTGGAAGGTTGTATCTTCATAGATTTTTCGTTGTTTCGAGGTGAACGTTCATCTGTAAAATCGAGAATTGAAAGATCATAATATGCATTTAAACGTTTCCTTGACACTTATTTTTTTAAAATGCATAGATTGTTTATATTAATACACTGATGATTGGCTTATGATTCTTTGTTGGGTCTTATTTTTTATGGTTTTTATTTTCTTTACCTGAGGCTGAAACGTTCATTTGCACCACCGTGATTTATAATCTGATAACACCATTTGCAATCATATTACCCTTGTCTATGAACAAAACATCATCAGATGTACTCGAGCTGTATTCATCGACGTTTTTCTACAAGATTTACATTAACAGAGTCGGTCATAATTAACACGATCGGAACTAAATTGGGATAATTGGATTGGCACAATTTCTCAAAAATTTAAGGAATTTGTTAAATATTACACCATAGTTACTAACCATCTTTAAAATTTTATCTAAAACTTGCGATGTTGTGCTCATGTTATGAGTAAGAATCATTGCATGACTGCATCTAATGCAATATTGTTCAATACTTATGAACAATATTTATATTTGAATGAAAATATGCGAACTTGTCTATACTTTCTTTGGTACTGAAATACTAGTTTTAATCTCGATTTGTTACTTTTCCCCAACCAAAATGAAGTTTTTCGATCGATTTACGGTTTAGTAAGTCAGGGTCATTTCAAAAGTGCCCTGACTACATTTAGTGTTTATTAAGCCCCAAATTGACGAAAAAGTAAGGGACATTTTAAAAGTGCCCTGACTCAAAGTCATTAATTAGACATATTTTATTCATTTGATTTTTTATGACATTTACACAGAAATACCACATTTTCATAGAAATGAATACGATTTAAGGGATATACAATAATTGACGTGTTTTTGTTGTTTTGTTCGATGAAAACAATATTTTAATTTTTACAGTATTCTATCATTTTGTAAAATGTAAGCTGTAAAAATGTCGATTTCATTAAACTTTCGTTATAATTACTCTCATCCAATTATCCCAATTTAGTTCCAATCGTGTTAATTATAATACCAGAATTATCATAATATTAATATTCCAATTAGGTATTTTCTCTGCAATCGATGTATGCTTTAATGATACATTTAATTAATAGTGCTCACTCATAATCCTGTAGTACAAATTTTACAGTTTTGTACAAAGAGTAAAAGGCCAACAAGGATAGTCATTAGAGGAGTTTACGCACTCATATTTCCTTTTTTCCATAAAACTGACGAAGTCTTTATGCCAATGAAAACATTTTAAATAACGTGTTCAAATATAAATTATGGTGACCTACGTATCCACATAAAATTGCACGGATGTTCTACGCCCTCTATCGAGAAATTGCTTATTCCTCAAACTGACCTCTGAATGATTTGCCCTTTTGATATACGCCTTCATTTCAATAAGCATTCATCTTTTTATACACAAGTTATACAGATCCTGAATTTGACATCCTCTCAGGCGCTCTAAATTATGTTTCTCATCTCGGCAAAGGCATTCACTAATAAAGGTAGCAAAAGTAACCACGAATTGAACGGTGAATAAACAAAAGATCAAGATGAAAATACTTATATGCTTACATTGTCCATGGCCAGGGTTCCCCTTGTGATGTGCACCGTTATGCTCTCTTTTGCCCTCACGCTGGCCTGCAATGTTGACAGGTTGCTCGGAATCTTTAATAGTAAAACGTGTTGATTTGAGTCACGTATTTCACTTACAAATCTCCCATGAATTAATCAATGCAGTAGATTTATATTCGTCGACGTCACTGCCACTCAACTTTAAAGTTACCAAAATGAACTTATGACTGTCAAGCTGTCGAATACAACATGTTCAAATCTTTTGCGCTTTTTAAGGTTAAATGTACTTGGCCTTTGAATTTTTGTTGTTGTTTTCACTGCATTACGTGGCTAGATTTATCAAGGCACGTAAAGGTGATTACAATGTATGGAATCGGTCAACATTAAGAATGACTACATTAAACGGTATTGCTCATCTACGTTTTTATGCTTCATCTTACATTTCACCTTGATCGATCACTATACATATTTCTGATGCGAGTACGGTTATACTTACCATGAAGAGGAGTGGGGTTTGGAGCAGGACTTATATCTGAGTCGCCAACACTGTGCCCAGTGAACTGGTGATCTGTGAAAATAATGGAAGGCAATACAAAATTTTAAGAGTATTTTATAATATTATATGCGATACGGAGATGGAATGTGAGTTTTTGTACCGTTCTCGATTAGCATCCACTGACGGATCTGCTCGACAAAGCAAACAAATTGCTAGTTTGTGGGCCATTGATTATCACTTATCATAATATTCGATGATGCATTCTGTACAATGCGACCATAATATTGACAAGACATTGCAGTCATGGATAATTGAATAATAAGTAATGGTTTGGGAAGCAACTTTCAAATTTAAGAAGTTGTTCAAATTGAAAATTAAAATCTATATTATGATTATCGACTATGATTGTTATCTATATTTGGGTATTTCATCTATCGAAAACGTTCCGGTATGATGTGAAGTCCAAAGGTTTTATATCAGCTATAAGTCCGTCGGCTTACAAATACAGCCTTCTCTAGACATTTGGTGCATGCCAATAGTCAAATTATCAGTGGAATCAAAAACGAGCTGTCACATGTGGAATGCCTCTATACAAGTTAAAATGGCAAGTGCTGTAATGGATCTAATGTTCCGAAAATCCATAAATTGATTGATTGGCAAAAGAAAAAGTTGTGGGAAAAGCAAAATATACAATATTTTGGTTCCAATGGTATAACATGTTCAAGTCAAATAAAACCCTCGTTCTCAGATTTGTATTATATTTTAAATTCGACTATACAAAAATGTTCTAGCCTTTACCTTTCACAGCTGACAGTTGCACAGGACCTTTTTGCTCCAGAAGAGCACAAAGTCCTGTGTGGTGGTTATATGTAAACGAAAGTAGAAAAGCGCCAGAGGCAAATTTTATGAGGCCATATGAGTAGCGTTAAAAGGCAAACTTTTGGAAATGATCGGCCGTAGATTGATCAATCATTTGAAATTATTATATCACATCAATTATTACTTTATTACTACAGGTGTTTCGGGGAACATTACTCAATGCTGTTTCCTGACAGCAAAGTAAACTGATAATAATGCCTAATGCAGTGACGCACATGCCGTTATCCTAAACTCTTTTAAAATCTTCATGGCCGAACATACAGTCATCACAAAGTATAGAGATCTTAAAGATTGATTCTTTCGTGTAAATGAATCATATTAAGGTAATATGCACCTCGAAAGTGAAAGACTTAAACTTTTGCTCAAACTTTCCTCAGTGAAACTTTTAACCATTCTCTTACCGAAGCAAGAATAAAAATCAGGGGTCACCGTGCAAACTTTGGTACTAGAGAGACAAACAACTTGCGATTTCTCGATATTTGAAATTCAAAATGGCCGCCATCCCTGTGTTAACTCTATGGGAAAAAATAAAATTTTCGATTTTCAAAAAACTAAGACGGTGAAAACTCTTCTTTCGCCAAGAGCTTCAAAATGAGTCCCCACAAGTGGTAGGTCAGAAGAGAATTGATAAAACTTGAAGGCCCGAATTTCTGTCCCCGAGGTGCGTTCTACCTTAAGTTGTATACATTTTGTGTATTTTACCGAAGTCTGGGTCAATTGAGTTTATTGTCTGACCTTGAACTTCCTCAACAATGTCTTCGCTTCCATCAGTTTTGGTAACAACCTCCTCGTTAATTTCTTCTTCCTCCGTAAGTTGTGATTGTTGGCTCTCTGCAATGTGACGAAAACTCGTTTTGTATTTTTTACTCGATTGTAACGACCATGTTCTAAGAAAACACGTCAACAGATGGCTCATGATTTGTTTTAGTCTGAGCTGACTGCGTTGTCATAAAGCTGCTGCATGTAAGGTAATATCATATAGAGCTTAGCCATGGTGTAGCGTCAGAGGTTACAAATTACAAATTCTATTTCCGTCTAAAGATGATGCACAGTCGACGCTTAGACCTACATGGTCAATAATAGTATCGATTCATGATAAGAAAATATAAAATAGAAATAATTGTTACTTGTTTTACATTAGAAGTACCACTGCACATTTCATAAACATTAAACTCAAACACAAACTTTACTTGGTCACCCACTGATTCGCACAGTTCACATACATTTTATAAGACCGAGGCAGGTATTGATATTCTGTTTAATTTGTCAAAAAGTTGGACATCATTGGCAAAATATGTACATAACGTCTTGCATTTACATTGTTAACAAACTACCAATGTTCTATAATGGACGTATTGTGCCGTCATTATCGTTGTCATAGAAACTGTACCGCCTAACGTCAGGTATTTCAAGTTGAGACCATTTCCTTCTAAAAACTTAAAATTTGAAGCTATTTATCGACACAGATGGCGCTTTTCTAAATGTTAGTTCAATCTCATCATTTTTGGCGTGAGTCCTTATTCATAAGCATGATAGATTTCTGTTGTTTTCATTTTTTCGGCATGATGGTAACGACACTTTGTATCAAATAACCTACGAGGTAGAGAATGTTTTGTACTCGTTAATGGCAACCATGCATTTTATTTTTTGGTCTTTCAGAAATAATTCTTTGCATGTTTCGTATTTGTTTCTTTACAAGCGCTCAAAAAACATTGTGGCACCTTGGAATTTAGTCGGGTACATTTTCGATTTAATACTCGCATAGCATTGAACCGGCGCATGCGTAGTCATTAGCCACTGGCTTGACTACTAAAATCAAAAACCATTATGTACGTACGATGCACTTTCCGCAAAGGTGGTTCCAACAGGTCAAGCCCGTATATCTTGACCCAGGTTACAAACAAAGTGTTGTAATACAATGGGGATTGTGTTGTCACATTGTAAAATGTACTATAAGAAATGATGCATGTGATCATCATCATTGATTACGAGTGAATACAATTGTTTAACTGTATCCGAGTACTTGCTCTGACTGCTTAATTAAACAATAAGCACGTTAAACACATTGACACGCACGTTGATATGTATGTCTTTAGATCATTCCTGTCACAAATTCGCTACCTGGCATACACATGCACCATGACCCGAAAGGGAAAGTGGCTTCCACACGTGTAACGATTATCGCGCATTATTGTCAATATGTAAATATCAGTTCTTGTGTGTATGAGTACATGCATGTGCTACTGCTATTTAATAAATAGCTGCAAGCGTGTGTCTCTCATTAAACATACTTTTATATAAGTGATATATATTACCTGTGGTGTTTCCCTCAACAATGGCCTGTGGTGGTACCTCCACCTCTACACACGTAGAGTCTGTGTGCTGCTCTATGACGTCAATGATCATTTGCCTCATTATTCCTTTCACTTTAGTGATAACTGTTTTCAGTTTTGCTCTTGTCTCGTCTGCTTTTTTCAAGAACTGCTTATATTTGACTACAGTTTTGATTATTCTTGCCTTCAAATTTTCAAAATTCACCTTCATGTCGACAACTATGTCTGCTTCGAATTCCCGAAGGTACTGCTTAACCGGAGTATGTGACGGGGACCCCTCAGGAATTATCACTGGTTTGCACAGTGTCATGGCATTGAGAGAAAGGTCTACGGAATTTGGTGACGATGGCGGCACGAGAACGACTTGCGACGTCTTCAATTCGTGATCGAAATCAGCTGGCGGAAACGGCTTAAATATAATTTTCTGTTTAGGATGGGGATTTAGACGTGCAATGACTTCATCTTCTCGTCCTTTACGAACACCGAGAATTTTCCATGTTGGTGGAACAATGAGTATATTTGATAGGTTTTCAGCCATGGCGTACATAGCTTTACCTAGAATGCTATCACTGGTCAAGTTTGCGATATCGTTTTCATTAACTAGTGTCAATATCTGAAAATGTTCGCCGCTTGGCAGAAATGTAGGGACTGCTTGCTGAAAGTTATCTTCATCTGGATAATGTAAAAGTCGATAATGATTAAATTTGACTAAAAGCTCTTTGGCCTGATACTCTAAGGTAAAGTACTGAAATAAGGAGGAACCTATCGAAAATATAGCAGAACAATTTTTAGATAATTGGAAATATAATTGCCTCAAAAGTTCTAGTTCGTCATGTTCATAATCGATGTTTGATTCGAGTGTGTCGTGCGAGAACACATTGATAAGACAGAATGCAGCATTTGGGAAGTACTCTCGTTGAATTTCCTCTGCGGGAGGGGATGTTACTATATCGAGGCCGAATACAACTTTTACATTTTCAAGCTCCAACAAATCGTTATAAAATATTTCAGGTTTATGCAGCCAACTTAGAGCTGGTTGTTCACGACGTAAGTGAATCGGTGGTTTTGGCTTAATCATATTTAAACCAACCTTACGGCAGAAGTTTTGGTCATGTCCGGTCATTTTGTAAACGGTACAATAGACAGCAAAGCCGATAGAATGAAGCAAAGTGATCAGAAGTCTAAGAGCAGCAGGTATGCCACCTGTGATTGGCCACCCTACGGTAGTGCTGACAATCAACGCCGCCGGTGGATCGGTAACATCAACCCTGTCACAAAGCAAAGAGGAAAGAGTCATGTCAACTGAAAACCAAAAGATTCAGATTTTGTCCACTTAAAAAGCCTCACCTTGGTGGCTATTGTACAGGCATCACTCAACAAAAACTTCGGATGATCTGATCAAAGACAAAAAATTAAAAAGAAGAAACTAAATTTTTTATAGTCTCATCCCGAGACCCCGCCCTCCCTTCATTTCCCATCATCCAATTTATTAGAAGGTGATTAAAGATTTCGGTGTCTCCATGTGCAACAATAACCATAACGGTGAAACAGTACACATAGTTCATCAGTTTGATTTGCCAGACAGAAAAGGTAGTTGACGATAGCAAATTTCGTAAGCTTACAACTAAATAAAACTAGGTTGCATAACCGAAAAGCAATTAGGTTAAAATAGGGCAATAAAATTTATCATAGAACGTCAAAGCAATATTAAAAACTATATTAAAATGCAATCCTTCATGTTTTGACCTATACAGATAAAAACATTTTAAGAAGAACTGTACAATAATGGACGTCATGTTACAAAACTGATTTCACAGGCTGACAGCAACATAATTTTCTGTTACTCTTTAAGCCAGGTCTCTATAATTGGGAATGATAAGTTGTACATCAATCAAAGATATGTTCACTCTTCAGTGGATAACGCCTACGTAGAGAAAAGCAGTTGTTCCTTTTGGCCGTTATCTTTTGGAAAAAATCGAGTATAGGCAGTCAAATATCGCACTTACAGACACAATAATTTCACGTTAAAGCATGTTCTCTCTGTAAATGTATGAAGTAATGAACTATTCTATCGACAATTCCTTGCAAAATTAACGTTATATGTGTAACAGGTCCTTATTCCCTTCTTTAACTGGATAAAGAAGAATGACCCGACAAACCATTAACTCTGCGAGTCATATATTGAAAAATTTCGGATATAGCATGGGTTTTGCCGCTCTCTATAGTAATAAAAGCTTGATGTTGAACATTCGTCTAATAGCGTACACCCAGTTTTCAGTAAGGTGACTTAACAAAGGACCCTTGGCATTGAGTTACCAGGGCACTGGTGAAATGTTGATTGATGCGAAAAGTTCATGAGGTCTACAATAACATGTTCCCTTGGGAACGACAATTTCAGGAAAGAAGAAACTGACAATAACAAGAGAAGTTGCAAATTTTGAATTCAAGAACCCGCTCACCTCTAATGTGCTCTTCGCTTTCCTAAGTTTCGAGGTGTCTTTAATTATCTTGAAAACGTGACCCATAGATTTACGCGCAGTGAGAAGTATTTCAGGTAAACAGACACCACTTAACAAAGATTTTCATATTTTGGACAGCAAATTAAACCAGGTATAATTGAGTTGGGAAAGACCGTCAACGATCAAGACTGTACCATAGATAGCCGCTCATCGTTAACGTCACCAGGCGATCGGTAAACAACATATGCAAGTAGAGGCATATTACCAGTGTGCACCGCAGAAAAATTGCAGTCTCGTGTCATACTTCTTAATATGTGATCACTTGTTGACCGTTGTGAATGACACGCCACATATGATGCTTCAATATGACAGAGACTAAAATTCAAAGGCAGAGATAAAAGAGTCAACTTGATTTGCTGTAAAACCGTGCTATGCTGGCGATACATCCATCATGCAACAGTTGTTATGGGATAGTGGTGTCCTCATTCGCCTCTAAGAGTAAAAATGGGTAACCTGCTACTATTGATATGCAAATGATGTCTACAACCTCGAACAAACATAAAAATCGGCGTTTGTAACCTTTGCACAATGTCACATATATCGTCGACATTCTTGTTCTCTTAGTCCCCTATGGTGGCGGAAGTGCGAAAATGTCAATGCATGATAACATAATGTCAACATTTTTTCAATTTACCTTTCAGAGCTCACAGTCCCCGGGTCGCGTTGGCCGCCATTGCCAACCAAGAATTCAGCAGGTACACTCTCACTGTCGTCAGGAGCACACGGTCTTGTGTCCGATGTCGCCATTCTAGCTGCAAACGAACGAATTAGACAGCAGGTTGTACTTGAGCTCGGAGATGACCACTGTGAAGACGTGATTCCGCTGAAGGGGACACATGAGAATGAATACAGAACGCTGAGACAAAGTCGGACATGCAAATCCTATGCATGTCTCTGCAGAACTCTTGACAAGCGTTGTTTGTCGAAAGCGTCTACAGTGGACAATTGATGTGCAGTAGAAAGGTCATCCATCACAGAAAGCCTATTGTCGCCGAAACGTAGTCTAGAGTCTGAGCGTACCAACGAGTGCTTGACCCATATTTGTTTGCAGTTCCGTTTCTTTGTACGGCTTTCACAACCCCTAATATCAATCCTTGTTAATAAAAGGTATTTTCTATGATAAATGACCTCGAAGAAGGATCGTCCATTCAGCCAAATGTAAAACATAAGGCTCCGATTGCATAATCTGCAAAAAAAAAAGATAAGAAGGTCGAATAGTTTTAAATTTTGACAAACCATTCCTTGCAATGTAGCTGTGAACGGTTCCTTGTAACACGTTTCTAGATTGACAGGACTGTGATATCATAGCACAAGACTGATGTACGGGCCAAAGTAATTAAATTCTTTGTTTTGCGTCCCAACCCGCTTAGGTTTTTAAGGTTTTCATAAAAAAAAAACACACAGTGTATTTGAATAGGAAATTTTAGGACATGGCCGCTTAGCTTTTCTGAACTAAAATTTTGTTACAATTTTTATTTGCTGCTATCAAATTACATTGTGTTAATTTTCTTGTGCGTGTTCTTCAGCCGCATAGACGCGTACCTTTTCCCATTTAGAGTGGACGCAAAACAAAGAATTTACTTACTTTGGCCTTATGTGTTTCCATCAAAACTGAACTGAATGATCGAAGTATTCGACACAGAAAGCTACCAGTAAATACGATTATGATTTACTCATGTTAGTTTGATCACATACAGCTAAAATTATCATAACTCACATTATTCTTGAAAACGTAAATCCCTGCCAGCGTATAGCAAACCCCTACTTATTGATAAATTTAGCAAATGCTGTACATGTATATGTAGAAGTCTTTACCCTTGTTAAAGTCAAGTATGGAATTAAGAAATCAATGGTTCGATCAGATCTCTGAAGTTGATGGCCGACTAACCAATCCAAAGCCATATCACTAGAACGATACAGCAATAGTAGTAATTGACCGAGGGAAGTGTCTCAATTGTTGAAGCAACATGAGGCGTGGTGAAATACAATGCTATCAGTGACCGTGACTAACTGAGAGGTAATTACAAGAATCCCATTCCGAATTGGTTGGAACTTTACTTTTCCTGCGTAACACTTTGCCTGTACATTGAATGTTCTTTTATGCATGATTTCTTCTCTACCAATAACATTAAAACCAAAGTAGCAAAATGCATTTTATTCCCGACGACTCCTACCATATCTGTTATTACTGTAAGTTGTGTCAAAGGTAGTGTTCAGTACCCTGGCGTTTTCCACGTTTTGGACATAAAGTTGGTACACTTTATCGACCACAATATAACAGGCTACTTAAATACGGTAGGGAATTGCGTCTCTTCCTAAGAGCCATTTCAAAATTACGTTTATTCCCTGAGATTAAAGCAGCTAATAATAATTCACACGGCAAAAATCACGATAATTACCGCTCAATAAATAGCGTTCTAAATTCCTAAATTAGCTGAAAATTAGAAAGTCTGGCCTGAAGTAAAAAAATCAACGATATATCGGATATTTACGATAATTATAACGTTCTAAATAGCGTTCTAAATTTATAAATTAATTGAAGTTTACAAATTCGGGCTTGAAATCAACAACGTTTTCAGCTACATATCGGATATTTGCTAATAATATAGCTTTTAAAACAGCGTTCTTAATGTTTAATTTAGCTGAAATGTAGAATGTCGGGGCTTGAGGTGAAAAAAATTCAAACGATAGGGATATTTACGATAATTATAGCTTTCTAAGTAGTTATAATTTAGTAAGTTTCAATGTCATGATTTGTAGCTCTGCCAGCCGACTGTTCGTTTGCGCTAGTATATCACGAAAAGACACGCGCCCTCGGATTATTTTCTTTCGTTTTTTACCTTATGGAATCGTTGTCTAGTAAGGAACCGAAAATTCCCAAACGACACGCATGTGTCAATCAAGAATCAATCAAAAGAATTGTGTTTTACGCTTCAAATGTAATTTATTTTTTTGACATTCTTAAAAGTGTAACACAGAAAACGCTACAAGGTGAGCTCGATGAACATATTCACCTAGCTATTAGTCTAAAGAGTTTTTGAGTAGGAAGTTTACTGCAAAAAGGTTCATGTAACATCAACACTAACTCGTTTATTATGTGTACTATTTTGATATGAAATTGCTCAAAGTATCGACACTAATCTAACACTTTCAATCACATTAAAATAGAAACTGCACCCACAAAAAAGAAACTAGGAAAGTCTTTGCACTCGTAATTTGCCGCCATTTGCATTCAAGAATGATCGGAAAATAAGAGTCACTGTAGCTATAAATTCTGGTTTTACACATTTTAATGAAAGTACACAGAAGTATATGTCAGTACGATCTCTTAAAAATAATACTTTGTGACATTGATATAAAATGTAGTTGCCTCCAACATTCAAACTCTTCCTGATCGTAGTCAAGATTTGATTCAAGTTTATCATGTGAAAATGCATTAATGAGACAAAATGCGGCATTTGGAAAATGCTGTTTTCTGAATATCTACGGCGGCAGGGAATGTTACCATATCAAAACCAAAAACAATTTTGACGTTTTCAAGCTTCAAAAGATCAATATAAAATATTTCAGGTTTGATAAGCCAACTTAGAGCAGGTTGTTCACGACGCAAGTAAATGGGTGGCCTTTGTTTTATCAATTTTAAACCAACTTTACGGCAGAAGTTTTCGTCATGCCCGGTCATGCGATAAACGGTACAGTAGACTACGAAGCCGATAGAATGAAGCAAAGTGATCAGAAGTCTAAGAGCAGCAGGTATGCCACCAGTGATTGGCCGTCCTACGGTAGTGCTGACAATCAACGCCGCTGATGCATCGGCAGCAACCCTGTCGCAAAGCAAAAAAGGAACAGTCATGTAGACCAAAAGATCCAGATTTTGTCCACTCAAAAGCTTTTGCCAAAGTGGATATTGTAAATTAGGATGTTTAGATTAAAGACAAATATTTACAAAGCAGCAGCTATTTTTTCTGTAGTCTCATCCCCACATCTCCGTCCTTCCATACCCCCTTCTTCCAATTTGATACTGTATGACAAAAGATTGTTGCGTCCCCATGTGTAACATCAACCACAACGGTGATATTGTACGCAACGTTTACAATCTTGATTTGCATCCGATAGAAAAGGTAGTAGACGATAGCAAATTTGTCAATCTTCAAATATAGCGAAAGTAGTTAGTAGGTTATGTAACCTGATAGCATTTATGTTAGCTAGGTTAATAAAATTTATCGCAAAACGTCAAAGTCATATCACATTAAAATACAATCTCTCACGTTTTCACCAGTGTAGAAATTAATATTTTGCGAGGAACTATACAATAGTAGACATCATGTTACAAACTCTGAGTTCACAGGCTCATAATGGGAGTTGTAAATTTTACATTAATCAACATTGTGTTTACTTTTCATTGAATACATCCGTTGACAAAAGCACTTCTTCTTTTTAATCTTTCGGTAAATCCGTGTATAGGCGGTCACATATCGCATTCAAGGACACTGTCATCGGTGCTTCGATGACACAGAATAAAGTCCAAATGCACAGACAAAGAGTCGCCTTAATATGTATGACACGCTTTGCTGTAAAACCGTGCTATGCTTGCGGTAAATCCATATTGCAACAGTTGTTGTGGGCTACTGGTGTCCTCATTGACCTCTAAGAGGAAACTGGGGCAACCTGCAACTGCTGATATGCAAGCGATGTCTACAACCTCTAACACGAAAATCGGTGTTTGTAACCTATGCACAATGTCACATATATCCTCGACATTCTTGTTCTCTTAGTCCCTTATGGTGGCGGAAATTTGAAAATGTCAATGCAGGATAACATAATTTCAACATCTTTTCATTTTACCTCTCAGAGCCCATGGTCCCTGGTTCGCGTTGGACGGCATTACCAGCTGAGAATCCACCCACTCCCTCGTCAGGGGCACACGCTCTTGCGTCGGATGTCGCCATTCTAGCAGTCCGCGAACTAAAGAGCAGGTTATGCTGAGGTCGGAGATGACCAAAATGATGACGTGATTCCGGTCAAGGGACTCGGAAAAATGAATAAGAGCACGGACACAAGGTCGGACATGCACATAAAATACGTTGTTTGTGCAGAACTGTCGACAAACGTGTGTCTCAAAAGAGTCTACCGTGGATAATTGAGGTGCAGTCATGCAATACAGGAAGTTTATTGGCGCCGAAAGATAGTCTGTAGTCTGAGCATGTTTACGAGTGTTCGTTCCACATTTTGCAGTACCGTTTCTTTGTACGGCTTTCTCACGGTCAAATATAACCCAATTTTCATAAAAGGCATTTTCTATGATAAATGTTTACGAAGCAGTATTTTACATAAAGCCAAATGAAAAACATATGGCTTCAATTACGTAATTTGCAAAAAATCAGTGCCTTGCTTTCGAACGATTCCCCCTAAGTCACACGTTACGTTTAAAATTTGCATAGTTACAAAAGCGAATGCACCAATCACAACCCTGCCCCTTCAGAGACGCCCCTTATTTCCATTAACTTCCCAATCGGAGAAAGAAGTTTCTCAGTAATGCGACAGGAGAGGTGATAAAATATTTCCTAACTGCATGCATCTCAGTCGTAATTCTGGCATTGAAATAGCACACAAACAAACAAACAAACCGATAAAAGGCTAAGAAATTCATACATTTGTCAGACGTATAGAAGTGAGAATTATAGGTGATATATCAAAGGAGCGACTTCAGACTCGACACGCCCGTACAGGAAAGAATAAAACGCGTCACTTCCCTGTGACCTTCCAGTTTCTGTGATATGTTACGATCACTGTGCGAAACAAGGATTGCGCCCTCTTGCGCCTGGTTAATCGACTTACCGTCAACCTGACTATAGTTGTTTCTGATTTTGTGATTTTGATATAGTCTTACTATGAAAGATTGAAGTGTAATTCTTGACCGATAAACACGATGTTCTGATGTTTCCCTGACGAACTGGAGCAAGGAAGCGGTAGAGGAAATGAAGCACCTCTGTTTTTTGTATTGTTGATACACCCCACAATTTTTCTCAAAATCATAATCAGGGTACGTTTTGACCCCTACATAATAATCATCCCTGGTGCCATAACAGTTTTTGGTTTGTTTTTGTTTGTTTTTGTTTGTTTTTTTTCGGGGGGGGGCTCAGTTTGAAATGCACCAGGATGAAAAATAGTTCCCAATTATTGTAGTTTAGTCTACATTTGTGTTACCCTCTTCCTTTTAAAAGTGCTTTCTCACTCGTTAAGAAACTTCTGCAATCATATTGTGCACACATGGAGTTTCCATAATATAGACATTTGGGGAGATTTTTGCAGGGGGAGGTCAGGAGGGGTGAAAAATTCTTCAGATAATTGTCATTCAGCATTTGCTACACACAAACAATTATTCATGCAGATTTATTCAGTATTTGCTACCGAGAAACTTTCAAAGTTCAACCCTTTTGTGTGTTTTTGTGTTAGGATTTGTAAATTTGATAGATGGCATTCTAAGTAGTGTATTGTTGAATGTTAAAAAATGTGTGGCTTTTTTTTGAGCCTGTTTTTTGGAAAAAAAATTGAAAATGCCTTTTTAAAAGCAAAATAGTGCATAATGACTTGATATGTTGTTTTATCATTATTGACGTGTTTCTACTTGTTCACCCATTCTTGCATTCATCATTGCAATAAAATGCTATGAACAAAAATGAACCTGATGTGGCCTGCATCTGTTTACCTTGATCTTAAAAGGCAAATATAACTCTCTGTCTTGACAACCATACTATAGTTTCAATGTTTTACCTAGTGTACCTGCTTGGTTTGTACACAGGAAACAAGTAGAAAACAGGCCCTATAATTTTATAATTTTCAAGTGATCAGAATACAAAAGTCCTGAAAAGATAAGATAATCACAACTTCCAGTATAAGGGATACAGTCACTCTAAATATATCAATTAAAATTAAGAATGTGCCTGGAGGATGTACTAAAATTACAGAAAGTTGCTTCCTGTCGGTAAAATTAAAAAAAATCAAGATTTTAAAGACTTTTGCTGATTTTTTTACGCATTTGTCTTCTTATTTATTTATTTTTTATTTTGCAAACTTGAATATTTTTTTCCTTTCTGCCCTGATTTTTTTTTCTGTTTTTTTGACCACCCCCTCCCAAGATCTAATGGTCTGTCCCTAAGTACAGCTGGCCTATTCAATCGAGGGCGAGTATGATAATTGTAACAAAGTATCCAAATTATGGTTCACTACTTGAACTCACTTTACTGTTAGAAACAAAGTCGTGTCATAAATTGTTATTTTTTCTTCTTTTTGGCTTAAAATCAACCGAGAAAATATTTGTCCAAGAGGGCACGTCGCTAAAACTTGTATAACTTCAAGCTTTTTATGGGCGCCATTCAGGCCGCCTCGACGATATTTTTGCGCGTCCTTTGAAGGCATTGCACATAAATAACGCGAGGGCGCGTCCCAGACTCAACACTGAGTCCATGAGTAGATCCCGATGATAGAACACATTGAGGCATGCATCATACGTGTACACATTCGGCCCATTATCTATTGCCTGGCTTTAGGCTGACAGAAGCATTTCTTCCTTTTCATTTTAAATTTATGTCTTCCTTGCTGGGCTAGGGAAATCCGACACACCCAAGGTCATACCAGCTGGAAGCAAAACCAGAAGATAGGACCCAACGATAGCAACCAAGACCTTGTATCACACATGTTGCAGATGTAACTGGCATGATGGCTACCGCTCCGATTTCGAATGTGTTACGCCCAAGGCCCATTGCTAACGCCAGTCTGTTCCAAGTACACACCCGTCGACTACCCTCTATCCAGGAGGTGCACTGAACCAGGGATGAACTCATTCGAAGAATACAATAAGTCTTAAAAAGACATGCTAATTCAATGAAATCTTTATTTGCGCTTGGAAAGTCAGCAGTTATGACGAAAAGGCTCGCCCAACAGCCGCGCCGTGGAAAATACACAATCATTCTAAATAAAATTTGATCAGAAAAACAAACAATTGTATGATTATTGTAAGTGTGAAAGGCTGTGACGGAATAAAAATACATAGTTGCATTTCCTAATAGGAAATTTACGTAGGACTCCTTTAGCCGTCATTTTTTGTCAACTACTATTTGTTTTATGAACCGTATGCTAATTTAACCCCGATACCTCATCTTTTAAAGGTCATATTGAATGCGTTTGCAACGTGTCCAACTATGTTGCTTTAATAAAATGTGATGCGAAGAAAGTCCCATGCAGCAATTTATAAGCCAAACAATTACAAAGAAAAACATCGTCATCCCGAAGTCTTATTCTTCAAAGTGTCGTCTTCAGCTGAAATGTACTCCATCAAGTAGTAAGTGGAATTCTTCAGGAGAATATTACTTTCTTTTTTTTACACAAATGAGACAACCAGAAATATGTATGTTTACAAATAAGATAATTCGACAGCTACTCAAAACTGCTTAAACAAATATATATAAGGGAAACAACATGCGTTTGGTTAAAAATGTACAGTGAATATTCTTACGATACTACTAATTAACGACTATCATTTTTGAAATAATCAACAAAATAAAAAAGTCACACGATCTATCTTCTGTCAGTATGTATGTCAGTCTGTCAGTCTGCCTGCCTGTCTGTCTGTCTGTCTGTCTGTCTGTATGTATGTATGTATGTATGTATGTATGTATGTATGTATGTATGTATGTATGTATGTATGTATGTATGTATGTATGTATGTATGTATGTATGTATGTATGTATGTATGTATGTATGTATGTATGTATGTATGTATGTATGTATGTATGTATGTATGTATGTATGTATGTGTATGTATGTATGTATGTATGTATGTATGTATGTATGTATGTATGTGTGTATGTGTGTATGTATGTATGTATGTATGTATGTATGTATGTATGTATGTATGTATGTATGTATGTATGTATGTATGTATCTATGTGTCTATATATCTATCTGTCTATCTATCTATATGTGTATCTATGCATCTACCATAGCATTCATGCAGGTAGATAGGTAGGTTGCTACTCAGTTAGGTACTTGCATATGTAATTTCGTACGTAGTACATATCGGTATATCTTTTATGGAACCTATCCGGTAGACCACGAAGTAAGACCTAAAGGAGTCATTTTCAAACCCTGACATTTTGCTGTAGATTATATGTGAAGTGTTCATGAACATGTTTTCAGTTTTTGTTCTGTAATTCAATGTGGCAATTAATTTTCCTTTAAGATATATCTTGTTGTAAAGTGACTGCTTTGCTTATTTTGCCGATGCACTTCAGCGTCAAAATGTTCTTCTTTGCAGTCCTTCGTTAATACCGATTTCAAAAAAAATAAAAGTTAGTGTTCATTAATTTCCAATCGTTCATTCTAATCAGTTTGTTTCGTAACACTTTTCATCTGCAGCCTTCTTATAATCTGGAGTGTCAGCACATGCATTTTTAACGTCTATGAAATCCTGAAATGAAAGTATTGCAAAACGTTGTTGATAGTTCCCCAGGGTTCGAACATATTAAGTTGAGGGGAAAAATTATAAACAATTTCTTTTTTGCAAATAAATACATTTGATTGCAGTCGAATTTCTGTACGACAACTAATGTGCCGGATACAAATAAATAAAAGCAGCACTTTTTGTCAGAATTACAGCTAATAAGCGTCGCTCGATATTCCACCATTACTTGTAAGATCCGAATAATTTATTTTAAAAAAATAAGTAAAGCTATTACAGCAGTTACCTGTCTACTCTTGGCCATGCTTCCTAGTTGAGTGGCGAGGTCGGAGAAGGACGGTCGCTCGGATTTGTTTTCAGACCAGCACTGCGCCATGACGGAGTACCTACCGGTGAGAGAAAATCTTGCGTTATGAAAAGCGTGGATGTCCAGTTATCGCTCTTTTCCTTATTTGAGAACGTCCTGTTCATACACACAAAATAATTTTCATTTTTTCATTACAGCACATTTCATGTCCCGCTTGCAATCCACCCCATTAAGGGCGTTTGTATTTACTTGAGTTAAAGGGGAGTAAAAACCTCGTAGACTTTTCGAACAAAATTTCATTTCAGCTAAAACAGGTAGATTAAAACAACTAGACATACATTAAAAATGAAACAATGAGATATTTCAGCCACTGTTACATGTTGTTGTGCTTGTTATACTTGCAGCTTTTGGACCTGGGGCTGGATATCTGACAGTAAGTTTGCACTTTGGCCGGTAACTAAGAGTTTGCAAAAATATAACGCAACAGCTAAAACAGGCA
This sequence comes from Ptychodera flava, assembly GCF_041260155.1. Taxonomy (NCBI): domain Eukaryota; kingdom Metazoa; phylum Hemichordata; class Enteropneusta; family Ptychoderidae; genus Ptychodera; species Ptychodera flava. Next base: position 32,280,032 of record NC_091930.1, read on the forward strand.
GATAAAACAACTAGACATACATTAAAAATGAAACAATGAGATATTTCAGCCACTCTTACATGTTGTTGTGCTTGTTATACTTGCAGCTTTTGGACCTGGGGCTGGGTATCTGACAGTAAGTGCACTTTGGCAGGTAACTTAGAGAATATAACGGAACTCGGAGTGATTACGTGAACCTTAAAATTCGTTTGTCAAAAGGAATGAAGTGGTGTGAAATGGTGTAAGTAAGCCTACATCTTTTGGAATTTTCCATATCGGTTGTTTTGTCTGTTCGTTTGTCTTACAAACATATTATGTTTTTCAACTAACTAAGTCTGTAACTGGGGTTGATCTATACGTCAGGTGCTGATATGTCGGCGGTTATTACTTACAATTTAGAGTCACAATAAACTGGTCTCTTCATCCGATATCCCTTCGAAATAAAATCATTCACCTCCATCACATTGGCTGTCGGGTATGGTGTCTTACCTTTTTTATCAAAAAATGCAAAAATAATAATCAAAGATGACGCAAATGGGACCACTACAAATGAAACACGGTCGTAATTCAAGATATTTGAAACTCAATAGAAAGATTTGGTGTAGCTTTAATGTGGACAGAGGACTTCGGTGTACATAGTGGTGTGGCAGCACATGAAAGGAAACAACTTTCAAATATATGCGATACATTTCAATTCCTTGATCTCGTATCAATTCCTTGATCTCGTAAATACACAAAGCAAGACAAATGTAACATGATTTGTAATCCAGCTTGTATGTTACACGAGAACGAACATTATTCCCTAACTCGATTTTTGCGACCTTGACATAACGATTGTGTATGTCCGCAGTTAATTAAGCAAACCAGCCAATTTAGGTAGAACGCGCCTAGGAGACAGAAATTCGGGCCTTCAGTTTTATCTATTCTCTTCTGACCTACCACTTCTGGGGGCTAATTTTGAAGCTCTTGACGAAAAAAAAAAGGTTTCACCGTCTTAGTTTTTCGAAAATCGACATCTTTCTTTTTCCCATAGAGTTAACACAGCCATTTAAAATTTCGAATTTTGAAAAAGCGCAAGCACTTTGTCTCTCTAGAACCAAAGTTTGCACGATGACCCCTGATTTTTATTCGTGCTTTGGTAAAAGTATGGTTGAAAGTTTCATTGAGGAATGTTTCAGCAACAGTTTTAAGTCTTTCACTTTCGAGGTGCATATTACCTTAAAGGATAGAGAATATCACCCGATCACTAAAATAACTGGTGATAGTTTTGTGGCTACACTTACCTAACGTAGTGATCTCCCACAATACAACACCGAAGGACCAGACATCACTCATTGTTGAATACTCCCCCGAAAAAAGTGTTTCCGGTGCAAACCATCGTATTGGCTGGTGTGACTGATGCTGAAACATGATTGATGTCATCTATGAATCATGATACCTAGTACCTCTTTTCATGACAGTCAAAAAAAAAATAACAAACTTGCCAAGTTTCAGGCGCCCTTTAAGACCGGTTTACAAACGCAATTTGGTATATTTATACGGCATATGCAACGTCGCATATAAGACAGAAATTAACCATAACATGCATCGCAGAAGCGATATAAAAAATATTCTAAACGTTTTTGATAATCACTATCCCTTTGTCTCTGTGCGTTTGTTTGATTGACATTTGCATTGTTCGAATAACCAAGTTCATGTATCAATATTAATAAACAATCTATTCACAAAGCCATTACATCAATTAGGTAAAGTGAAACACAAAAAATTACGAAATCTTTTTTTACCTCCTTAACTCTGATAGCTTCAATGTCATCGTCACCTCTGAGACCGATATTTGACAACTTACAAGTACGCTTGTCGTTCGTCAGAAGAACCGTCTTAGCAGCAAGCTCCCCATGTACAAACTGTATTCATTAGAGGGTTAAATGTAATAAAAATTTGCATACCGCAATCTACATAATTGCAGGAGATTCGACAAAAGACAAAGTATCGATTGCAATATGTACGTAATAAAAGAAACCCAGCCCAAATTCCGCATGTTTGAAAATAGCAAAAATGTGGAATCAATATGCATTAATGATTGTATTGTAGTAACAACGATATAAGACTGGTACCGTCCCCATTATATCATTTAGAACCTGTTTTCTGTCATGACCTTAAGTAAAATACTGTGGTTGTCATCAGCGGTGTTACTGCATGGCGTTCAATGATTACTTGCAAGCTATTTCTTGAATGATGTGGACTTTATGCTTCACGTTTGTTAAAAATTGGAGTTGGGAGAGAGCATATCTCAGTCTGGATCCAGCACATTACTGATCAACTCCTTCACTGACACGGGATCTGATTTTGCTGTATACTGTGAGGGGTGATGCTTCAGCGAGATTCAATATCCTAAGGCGTGGAAATTCATGCAAAGATGCATTCGCGAACACAGAAATGAAGGAATGAATTAGATTCTACTCACTGGAAGCAAAGTTGACGTTGCTTTGCAAAATCTTAGAACACTCACCGACTTAGATGCAAGGTACTGCATTCCGATAGCAATCTGCCGTCCAAAAGAGACGAGATCTTTACTCTTGATAACCCACTTCATTAGAGCTGCAGTCGCGTAGTCACTCGTCTTTTCTTGCCGATAATCTCGCAGGTACTTCAGTAGGTTTCCTTGACCCATTAACTCCATGATGACGTAAATGGGTTCTGGAATGATATTTTAAACAGTTTTGATGAATTTTCAGATATTGCAATCAGACCATTGAATAATAGAATATGGAATGGACAAGCGTCCCATAATACGTTTTAGGTTTCAGGTAGTGTGCGCCTCGACATAAAAGACTTCAACCTTCGCTCAAATTTCCCTCAAGGAATCTTTCAGCCATTCACATTCAAAATCAAGAATAATAATCGGGGGGTCACCGTGCAAATTTTTGTACTATAGAGAAACAAACTATCCAACATTAAACGATATCTGAAATTCAAAATGGCGGCCATCATTGTGTTAAATCTACGGAGAAAACACAAAATTTTCGATTTTCGAAAAAAAACTATGACGGCGAAAGTTTTTTTCTTTCGCAAAAGGCTTCAAAAAGAACAACTACAAGTTGAAGATCAGAAAAAATGAAAAGTTTGAGAGTCCAAATACTTTCCCAGGAGCAGCATTTCATCTTAAATTTACCTCCATTTTAATCATGCTTTACAAATATTTACTATTAACTAAATGAAAACATGATGGTTATGCAAGGGAAACGTTGTATATGCATGACGTTCAAAATCCGGTAAAGGGGCATATTGCTGGTGAGAGCAAACGGATGGCAAGAAGCTAGTTTAAACAGATATGCAATTGAAAGATAAAAAAAGTGTGTACACTACAACCTGAGTAAGGTGCTAACACAAAACATTTAGAGTATCGATACAAGGAAGATGACCTTTGTGTGAAGTGTAGGTTTTTCAAAGACTTTCTATAAACTTAAACTTTCAATTTCTCAGTCAAGGGGACTTGAAATCATAATTTTGTCGTCGTGGTTTGTACCCTTCCTAACCTTTGTTTAGTTGAGGGAAGGAGGTTAAACTTAAACTGAATATGTTTAGATTGCAACTCATATTTTATGATAATTCAGGATCCTTGCTATTGATATTAGCTTACAAAGAAGGTTCACCATAGACCAACTTACCTTTCTCCGTACAGCAACCAAGGAGGGATAGTATATTCCTGTGTGGTTCAATACGCTGCAGTATTTTCAATTCTGCCATCAGTCTTCTTTTATCATCATCAGAAGCACTGTCTGTGAACAAGACAACAAGGCTTACGCATATCAATAAAAAGGTACATTGAAAATGACCACCATCGAGGCGCCGATGTGGTGCTTGTACCATGAAACACTGAGGTAATATAGGGTTGTGGAGAATGCAGGTATGCGGGAAGGTTGCATTATAGGTTATATTGGTTATATCTGTTTATTATTGTGAGGCCGATCGTCAGACAGTGAATTAGTTTCAAAAGAGCTGGATGGAGAGTGACCTAGCCTACTAGCTGGATAGCTAGCTGGCTTGAAAAATACATAGATAGATAGACAGACAGACAGATAGATAGAAAGATAGATAGATCGATCGATCGATCGATCGATCGATAGATAGATAGATAGATAGATAGATAGATAGATAGATAGATAGATAGATAGATAGATAGATAGATAGATAGATAGATAGATAGATAGATAGATAGATAGATAGATAGATAGATAGATAGATAGATAGATAGATAGATAGATAGATAGATAGATAGAGAGATAGAGATAGATAGATAGACAGATAGATAGATAGATAGATAGACAGGCAGACAGATAGATTGACAGATTGACAGATCGATCGATCGATCGATCGATCGATCGATAGATAGATAGATAGATAGATAGATAGATAGATAGATAGATAGATAGATAGATAGATAGATAGATAGATAGATAGATAGATAGATAGATAGATAGATAGATAGATAGATAGATAGATAGATAGATAGATAGATAGATAGATAGATAGATAGATAGATAGATAGATAGATAGATAGATAGATAGATAGATAGGTAGGTAGGTAGGTAGGTAGGTAGGTAGGTAGGTAGGTTGGTAGGTAGACAGGCAGATAGATAGATAGGTAGGTAGGTAGGTAGGTAGGTAGGTAGGTTGTTAGGTAGATAGTTAGGCTGGTAGATGAGTAGGTATAGATATATAATTAATTAAACAAACTGATTGGAACACTTGCTGACTTATTATTCAATTGATAAATTGTTTTTTATCAATTTATTGGTTGATCGATTGAAAGGTTGGATGACCAATTGATTGATTGATTGATCGACTCATTACTATTGACCTCATATTTACTTCATAAAATGACCCAGTGGGAGGCAAATAGTTGCTTTGACAGGTATGGTTTAGATGGTCGACAAGATGTCTATTCTAGTGCTTCTGCCAGTGAGGTATGGGACGTTCGATAGCCCTGTGACCAACATCAATTTTGCGGATAAAAGAAGATCAGTAGAAAGACCATTGTTACGCTGAGAAAGCAAAATGACCTCTTAGAAAAGCAAAAGAAACAAACAAACCTCTGACGGTCTTTACAGCCACCACTGTCATGCCACTCTTACCGGCAATTTCAGACGCTGTGGCCATGTTCACTTTTCCAAACGATCCAGTGCCGATGACTTGTGACATTCGAATGTGTTCGCGTGGAAATTCGTGAAAGCGTTCGTAGAGTTTCATGTAAATGTCAACTGTACCAGGCTGACAAAGAAATATGTGCATGCCATTCTAAAATCGAGCAGTGGCGTTAGTGCATGTATGTTGCAACAGAGACTACCCACATCAATGATTGCATCGTTACAGAAAAATGCAGCACAAAATCTGTACATGGAAATTTACAAAATGTATTCGAATCGCCTGTTACTGACATCTTTTTTTATGAAGTAAAAATAGGGCAATGATAACAAATGGCATAAGCGACGACAGTAGAAAATCTGGAGCTGGTTTAAAAAGCAACAACAACAAAAAGCAAAACAAGCAAACAAAACACATGAATGTCGCAACTTAACAACCGTTGCCTTTCAAGTTTTATGGTATAGAAAGGATATTATTCGAAATGAGTACCAATTTTCTTCTTTTCTCCACTCAATATATAACACAGAGGGAGTTTTACACCGACTGGCGATCGAACGAAAACAAACGTTTTCCAAGGAATGTTTGTATATTACAGGTGAAGAAAATATGAATAAAAAAATACTTGGTATGACCTCCTCTGACTCCGTGAAACACAAGTCCTGATAATGACATCCGTCTTCATGTCTGTTCTGCAAAACGATGGATTTAATCCCATGACCGTAAAATAGATCATACCTTCAAGTTGTGTGTCCACTGTTAAATGTATAACCTATGCTTCACTAAAAGTGAATTATACAGAGTAATATATGGGTAGTTTTTTGATGTCATTCTCGTCAATTCAGAGCCACAATTTTGTTGATATACTGTCAGGTAACAGTTATCATTTTAGTTTACTAAATACAAATCATGTATTGTTATTAAGGCACACCTTTTATTTTTTTATAGACAGTCATGTTGTGTTAGGCAGTCGTGCGCTTTTCACACATCAACTGAGAGAACAATACTGATTCTTAACTGGTATTCTCTGAACCGCACTCTTACTACCCCTATAAAACACAAGTAGGTATTTTGACAGTTTTGAAACGTATATTACCAATCATTTAAAAAGAGATGCAACATCTTTTGCGATGAAGTAAGCATCGTCATCAAAATGATCATGATCATCGTAATTCCTATTATCTGTCTGTCTATCCGTCCGCCCGTTTGTGTATATGTCGGTCGCTCTATCCGCTTATGTGGTTGGTCTTATTGCATGGCTTATGTACTTCTAGGTAGGTTTTTCATATTCGTTACAATGCGGGATTTGTTACGTGTTTTCATGATGTATCTTTTGAAGTTGGGGTCACGAAGGGTAATAAAATATGTCGGTCGCTCTATCCGCTTATCTGTCTGTATTACTGCTTCTCTGTTTCTGTCTGCCCGTCCTTGTCTATGTGTCTGTTTGTCAGTGGGTGCTTGTCAGTATGTCTAACTCTTCCTACGTACCTGTCCGATTCCTTCCAATTCGGATCCTAAAGACGCCCTTTGCGCATCATTTTGTCTCTAGATACAAATCATAGTGTTACATCATTCACATGATTCATGGTGTAACTATTACAAGTAAGGAAGCTATTGAAGCTGTGCTTTGTGTAAGCAGAGGCTCGGTCTATTGGGTATTAGGTCTTCTTGTCAGAAACCAAGACGATGTGGTTGGTCTTTTTGCATGGCTTATGTACTTCTAGGTAGGTTTTCATATTCGTTACAATGCGGGATTTGTAACGTGTTTTCATGATGTATCTTTTGAAGTTGGGGCCACGAAGGGTAATAAAATATGTCGGTCGCTCTATCCGCTTATCTGTCTGTATTACTGCTTCTCTGTTTCTGTCTGCCCGTCCTTGTCTATGTGTCTGTTTGTCAGTGGGTGAGTGTCAGTATGTCTGACTCTTCCTACGTACCTGTGCGATTCCTTCCAATTCGGATCCTAAAGACGCCCTTTGCGCATCATCTTGTCTCTAGATACAAATCGTAGTGTTAAATCAATCACATGATTCATGGTGTAACTATTACAAGTAAGGAAGCTATTGAAGCTGCGCTTTGTGTAAGCAGAGGCTCGGTCTATCGGGTATTAGGTCGTCTTGTCAGAAACCAAGGCGATATGGTTGGTCTTTTTGCATGGCTTAGTTACATCTAGGTAGGTTTTTCACATTCGGTACAATGTGGGATTTGTAACGTGTTTTCATGATGTATCTTTTGAAGTTGGGGCCACGAAGGGTAATAAACGGGTGTTATAGCCCGAATAAAGGTGTTTTATAACACACCACATGCTCATGTTGTATTATGTTATAGTTTTTAATGTGTTTTGATATTTTGCACCGCAACAATCCATTATGACATGTTAACATGGCGATATTTCCACATTGGTTACAGTAGTACATGGTACCACTTTCTACCAAAAAATATTCTAAGCATACCGAGCAACATCCTTGGTAGCACTTGAATCTTTTTCGTAGTTGACCTGTTCAAGTTCTGGCGCTGTTGGAATGGAAAATCTTAGTTTTAAAGAGTGGCTTGTCGCTCATCCCGGGCGAACATCGCGTTCTAGCCACCCGCCATTGCGTCAAAGCTGCAGACGACACTTTGGTCACCGGGCACTTTTCCAAATTTGGTCAAAACTATTTCTATTGGGAAATAGCTTTTCAAAAAATCCCCTCTGGCGTCACTTTTGTCGATTCAGTGGGGACTCGACGTATCCATTTTCTCGTCACGTGACGTATTGTGGCGAATCGCCTTACAGAATGAGCATGTGGCGTGTTATAATATTTAATAAGAAGTCTTGTGCTTATTGTTTTGATTTTTGAATACAAATAGTTCAACAAGAAAGTAATTTTGTTCACATTGACATTGTGACTAGAATATGGCATCGCCATACTGCGGCCGTGGATTAAGATTGGTTGATATCACGATCTGATGATTCAAAGAGCTTGTATGCATAGCGTGATGTGAACTTCTACTTTCTCCTACATACCAGCCCTTTGACGGAAGCACTTTGACTGCTAATGAATTCATTCCGAAGTAAAACTGCTTGGAGGACGTCGTGTGCATCAGTTTCCCGCCGAACTGAGTGCAATTACTCAAGACATTCGTTACCGTAGTAACGGGACCGACGTGGACTCTGAACTCTGAACAACTTTGTGCAAACACGTGTTGAGTGATGTGAACTTGGATAGATTCGTGTCTAGAGTTGTCGTTTAGGTTTAGACACTATTGCTGACTCATCATTGTAGCCTTTTTTTTATAAAAATGTGTAATTAATAAATTCCCATACAAAACTGCAACACGTGTGTAATACAATCATTCCTGTTGTTTGTTTGTTTTTGTTTTTTTTTTGCATTTTTGGTGTTTGGATAATGAAGCTACAGTAGACCGGTTTTGATGTCGGCTGGCTAATAAAAGACATTGGAACTCCGGGTCGCACATGTAACTCGAGATAAGTGCATATGAAATTTTATAAAAATATAGTTAAGTCTACTCTTACCAACATATTCTTCCTCCGTTTGTATGAAAGAACCCAGAGAAAAACAGCAACGCCGATAAACAAGCAAGAAACTGCCCCAATTTGGCCAATACGAAGGATTAGAGACTGAAGTAGAGTAATATACAGTTTGACAATTAATTGTGCACGTGATTTGAGCAATATAACACATGGTAACAGATTAGCATTTTCACAGGGTGAATTCCTTTGAAATATTCCGATATATTAGTAAACACTACTTAAATATCCACAAAAACATTAAAAATCCATTCCATTGCAATGTTACATGCATGCCGTTTATAGTAAGAAGGCGTAGGTCAAAGAAGAATGTGTATATTTTATGAAAAAAAATCTCGAAGTAACAGAGAATGTGGTTTCAATTGACTTGTCAAACATGGAAGACAAATTTAAATTCGTTAGAATGTTATGAAAACATTCGGTACTTAAGAATTTCACTTCTTGCTACATTCAAGGAACACAGGATATCTGAGTAGTGATCAAACATAAATGTACACACGTATAAAAGATTGTGAGGCAAAGGCAAAAATACCACGACAGATCAAAACATATGCTTACCTCCTGGAAACAGTCCTTTTCTCACCATTGTAATTTTGCACTGATCTTCCCCCACGTTGTTTCTAGCCGTACTGACGTACTCTCCATAGTCTGCATTTGAGACGAAATATAAGGTCAGAGTACTCGTTGTCTCGGTTCCCTCTGTCGTCTCCTCTGAGCTACCATCGACTAATTCGCCGTCTTTGTGCCATGTGAAAGTTGGCGCAGGATTTGCGGACACCACGCAGACTAATGAAGCCTTCGCTGAGATTTCTGCCTTGACTTTGTCCCTAAATTTTGATCGTTCAACGGAGGGTTTATCTGAAACAATAGAAGACCAGATGTGAACTGAATGTGCTCACATGTTTTACAACAGGTTCATTTTTGACAGTAGTACGCTTCACAGAACAATCAGATATCTATTATTATATGTAGCAGGTTTCATCAATATTCACACAGTAACCTCAGAGTTAAATCACTTATTACAAAACTTTATTTAACATGCAAAGTAGCTGTTTATTAACTTGACACAAGTTGATGCTTCATGGGACAATTATATATCCATCAAATCAACATTTGTAGCACGTTTCATCGAATTTAAAGCTGTAATTCATGAGTTATATCACTATTACAAAGTCCATTAAATATACACATGAACCCTTAGTTAAGGTGACACTGATCAGTGATCCACACGACAACTAGGTATTTATCAGATCAATATCTGTAGCAGTTTTCACCAAATTTCGTGCCGTAATTTTAGAGTTATATATCTAATTACAAAGTTCATTAAATATGTACATGAACCTTTAATTAACTTCACACTATTAAATGCTTTACAACACAGTCAAATATCTGTCGGATCAGTATCTGCAGCAGATTTTATCAAAATTGGTGCTTTTATTTCGGAGTTATATGACTAATTACAAAACTTCATGAAATATGCAAATAAGCTATCTATTAACTTGACACTGCACAATACTTTTCAGTACAATTAGATATTTATCAGATCAATATCTGTAGCAGGTTTCACCGAATTGTGTGCCGTGATTTCAGAGTTATGTACCTAATTACAAAGTTCATCAAATATGCAAATGAAACTTTAATTAACTAAACACTAATAAATGCTTATCCAAAAGTTAGATATTTGCCGGATCAGTATCTGCAGCAGATTTCATCAAATTTGGTGCAGTTATTTCGGAGTTATATGACAAATTACAAATGTTCATAAAATATGCAAATGAGCTAGTTATTAACTTGACACTGCCCAATGCTTCTCAGTACAATTAGATATATATCAGAACGATATGTGTAGCACGTATCATTACATTTAGTGTAGGAATTTCGGAGTTATATCACTAATTACAAAAGTGTATTTAATATGCAAATGAGCAGATAATTGACATGACACTCACAGTATCAACATAATGTTCTGAGATTGTCATCAGCGAAAAAAAAAAGTTTCATGAAATTTTTGCAGTATTTCGTGATATATGTCGACACTGTGATTACTGTCTCCATAGGGAAACCATTATATAAAAATTTGATATGTCATAACTTCATTAATATGCAAGCCACACTAACCAAAATGTAATCAGTATTTACCTTGGCATATGATTCTTATGTATCAAATATGACTTGAATCCGTCATGGCGTTTTTGAATTATAGTAAACACACACAGCACACACACACGGACAGACAGAAAGGCATCGCTATAACATTAGCTCACGTGTGTAAACACATAACATTTGACCGTATATCACATAATGAACAACCTTTTTTAGTGATTTTAAAGTGTAATTCTTTTTACTTGGTGCGGACAGAAAACTATTTAAAAGTACAATATTTTACATGAGCTCTAAGAGAGTTTGCATAACTCCAATATGTCTGGCAGTATTTCTACCATATTACATCAAAGGTCATATAATATGCAAGCTATGTAGGTGATTTTAAAAATCAAAATGGATATTTCTTCCGCATTTAGAAACCAATGTGGAGATACAATCTTTACAAAGGCAACTTAGCATTGCTACCAGCATTCGTATAGAATAACATTTTCAATCATATATCGAATATTTTAAAAAAGCCATTGCACTGATTTTTAAATATATTCCAAATTTTAAAATCAATGCAACGTTTTTTTTAAATTGGAAAATATTTCACGGGCTTGCATAAACACTCCTAGAGCTACATTGTTTTACAAAAACACGTTGATAATTTGGATCAATCCAATATGGCTGCCCTAGATTCATTGCCTGTTTTGTAAATAAGGTTCTGCCATATGTCTTATGAATATATATTAAGAAGAAACTGCTTAGTCCTTTGAAATTATTTCCAAAGATGGTGGAATAATCTCAATATAGTAATAGTTATATTTGATTTTTGCAAATGATCAATAGTCAATGGAATATGTTAACCTCAAATATCGGTTTTTTTTATGCCACATAATTTATCTTTTACTTTATAATCACTGAAATAGCTGGTTTCAGCCAAAATGTTATTTTCTCAAAATGCTTGCAACCATGTTGAATTATGCGAATTAGACAATTTCCTCAAGGTAGATTCGGGTGGACGTTTAATATGTTGTTCTGGATACCTCTCGAAAATTCATTCCAAAGAAACAATCTATTAATAATTGTGGTTGGCCTAGCCCTATATTGACTGGAAAAGTGATTGACACTTTAAAGTGTAGCCTGATCTAAACCTATCATGCCCATCGTCCTGTCATGAAATTATTGTAGAAGTCCTGGAGTTAAGACTAAGAAGGGTGCAAACAGAACTGCAAATAATTCCGAAATGTGAATAAAAATTGACAGAGATAGAAAGAGAGTAAAACATGCTTTTCAAGATGTAATATTGACGTTGAGCTCCCGTCGGAAGTGCGCGGGATGGATAACACTGACATTGTTCATTGAGTACAAACGATTTTGAACTGGTACCGCGATCACATTGCAAGAAAGTGTTTTATGCTAAGCATGTGTACGTCCCTTTTCGATTGTGCTCGATGCAGTCACAATGGTTTCCTCATACAACCACTCTACATTAATTTATAGGTGTTAGACATATTTCCCAAAGGTTGGTTCGTGTAAAAGTTTGATATGTCAATCTCAAAAAGACATTTTGAAGAAACGATATGCTATATTTTGTAATAGGTCTTACCCAATTTTCACTAGACTATAAAAAGCGAATTCTACTCTCCAGTGTGGATTGGTGAAAACATATCATGGTCATCGTCTTGTCACAGTATTATTGTAGAAACCCTGGCGTAAAGACTAAGTAGGGAGCAAACATAACTGCCAGTTATTCCCTTGACTGAATCAAAATTAGTAAAGAGAGTATAAAACCTACTTTTGAAGGTGTAATCTTGAGAATGACCTGCTGTAGAAAGTGAGCGAAATCGTTAACACTTACATTGCACATTGAGAACAAATGATTTTGAACTTGTCCTTCTCTCGCGTTGCCTGAACGTGTTCCGTGCTCGGCATTTGTACGTCCCTTGTTGATCGCGGCGGACATTTGCCAGAGTGAGTGTGTTCGATGCGGTGAAAATGATTTCCTCGTATAGCCATTCCACAGTTGCTTCTGGGTTAGATTCTACACTGCAGACCCTGCTATACGTGCTGCCTTCGATTACAGCATCGTTGGCAACTAGAAGGCTTATCTCAGGAGAATCTGCACATGAAATAAATGAAGCAAATATAAATGATAGTTGGCGACAATCGTGATATCCGAAGTTCGCAGCGCTTATCAGAATCGCAATTACAAAAAAGGGGTGTACAATTATAATATTAAAGGACTTGTTAGGAAATTTGAAAATAATACGTTTTATGACAATATCTTCTCTTGATTTTGAAAGGGTTTTGCATGATTTTCAATCCTTAAAAGCTTCACATATATTCGACAATTAGCAAACTGTAAACAATTGTCTTTTTCAACTCTTATGACTGTTTTCTCTATTTTGAAGCTCTTGTGACGTCACAAGACCTTCAATAGGAACATTATTAAAATTTGTTACAGCTTTATGAAAATATGGCCAGTATAATCAAATTGAATAATAATAAGAGAGTAATCATCGGAGACCAGCGTAAAGCGCAACTTGCTGTTTGCATATCCCTTGAAGGGTGACCGTTACGTCACAGTGTCGTGTACAAGGCCAAAGTGTCATTGGGAGGACAGCACGGAGAAGGTTTACATCGGCCTCACAGATGACACTTCGAGACTCGCTTCGCCAAGCATGTGCATTCGTTTCATAACAAGAAATATCGTAAACTTACAGAGTATTTTAAGTATTTGGTCAGCATCTATTGTGTGTAAGGGAGAAAGAGGTTGCAAATCTGACTACAGACACGAACAAAGTCCGTGACGTCACGTGGTCGATAAATGGAAAGGCACCAGGCTACTCTAATATAAGCAAGCGATGTAATCTTTGTATAGCCGAAAAACTACACATTTTCAATGCTAAATAATCTACGTCGCTGTTAAACGACTCTCTGAGTTGGTTTCAAAATGCCGCCACCAAAACAAATATTATTTATCAAATTTTAACACTACGTACAAAAATGGTACGCCCAAACCATATAAATGAGAGTGTAGAGCTGAGAATCCTTTCAATTCTGTCTGAGGATTGCAGAATATTCTTACATGGTACTTAAAAACTATCTACTGTTGATTGACCAATTAAAGTGCTCAATTCAGGGTGTTTTATTTACTCGCAAAGCCTTGGTCACCAAATTCCAAAAACGAATGACAGCGCCGTAGTAAAGTACTGTCCAATCAAAAGTGAACATGTCATATTCTGTAGACATCTGGTACGTTTTAATATTCAAATTTAGTAACACAGCGGAAACCAGCTGCAACACAAAATCTGCTGTGCCCTAGGGCATTTATATAATGTGCCCTAGGGCATTTATAGGATGTTCCATTACATTGGAATGCTATTTCACAAATAAAAGTTTTAATTCATATCCTAAACATGTTACATTGACAAAGGGGACGGTTGACGTAAACACATTGAAAACGAAAATATATCAGTTAGGGGCGATAGTTTTTAAGTCGGATAAAACCCTCGTACTCGGGCTCTTCTGCTATATAAAGTCCAACCCTACGATAAAATGTCTCGGCCTGCGGCCTCGACATTTTATCGCTCGGATGGACTTTATATACCAGAAGAGCCCTCGTACTCGGGCTTTATCCTTTACTTGAAGTAATTTGTGATATTATATACAGGTCTTCTATTCGCATCGAGCGACGTAATTTTCCTCGAGGAGATCCGAATGCAAACAATATATATATATATATATATATATATATATATATATATATATATATATATATATATATATATATATATAATTTAACTAGGTAAAATGCTTGATATACCACAATATGTACACATCTACTGATGGTTTTAAATTTAATTTGAAGAAGTATTTTTGTAATGATATTGTAATGAGTTATCTGAAATGAGGCCCAAAATGCCAATCTTTGGAGGACCAGTTAACGGTAGCGTAATCTTGGCACCAAGATGGCGATGAACCGGACCGTCACAAACCGTAGTTCGATATATTGACTGTGTGCACGACGGAACAAGCACTGAGATTTGGCTGGTAGTACAAGTCACAATGCCGACCGGCGTGCTCGAGCAACCCGCTCACTGAACAACTATGAAAACCTGGCTAACACGAGATGTTCGCACAAATCGTGGAACAGGTTTAAACCGAAATAAAAGAGAGACAACGGTTAGGCAAAAGTTGAGCTCAGCACAGCTTTGAACACGATGTTCACAGAACGACAACAGGTCTAGAAGTCCGTAAAAGTCAGGGGTGTCGGGATATTGTAAGTTTCCCGCCCTGACATGGAGCCGATAGATCATATTGTGCTCTCAAATACAGGGTTTCCAAACCTGAGATTCAGAAAAAGTTGCATTTTCTGAGCCTGCGGAGCAAGAGCAATGAAACAGGTTACTGACCCTGATGTTCCGCATCAATATTTTTCTTTTTGAATTAAAATGCGGACTGTTGTGAATGATGGCTGTAGCATTGTGTGGTGATATGAGAAATTATAATGCCCAAGCAAATCATAAACATGAGCATGAATGTTGTCAAAATTATCACTAGAGGCTCTATTTTCATCGCCAAGTTAAAATTACCGAGGACAACTGTTACAACAACAACAATAGTAATATTGAACAATTTAACATGATTTGAATAGAGGTTTTTGATTACTTACACTGTACGTTTATGATAAACACTTCCCGACAGCTAAGTGACTGCATCTCATGGCAAAAATACGCGTTGTGGTACTCGAACACGCAGGTATATTCATCTCCATCTTCACTACGATCAAATACTCTTTTCATGTAATCATTGGTCTTTTTCTGTGTTCTGGCGACCTCTTTGCCATTATTTCTCCATACCAACTTCCCCGGGACGTCATCTGGCAGATCAACCCAACAGGTGAAATTCACGGAATCCAAGTTCTCGATGACACTCGTGCCCGTGACGTTACAGAAGGGTCCTCTCTCTTGATCTTTTCAAACAACAATTAATTTCGTTTTGTAAATCTTTTTGCGATTTTTTTTAGGGTCAGAGTTCATTTTTTGTATAAGTTTGAAATATGGAAATTGGTAAAGGAGTGACAACACGAGGACATGCGATAAATATATTACCTTGTCAAGTGGAAAGCTCACACACATGGCAATGTGTACATGTAGCCAGCTTGCTGGAACGATCTGTGGCTTTGTCTGAACGTTCAAATTCAAATTCGTAGTAAACAAAATACGCCATGTTCATATATATGTGAACTCATATAATACAAGATCGAAAGTGCATGAAAGGCTTGCAAGAACTTCTAGTTGGTCATAGACTAATTCACCAAAGCTGTCATGATATACATTGTCTTCCGAAACAGTTACACTCACCTAAAACGAACAACCTAGCTACCTTTGACACGCCAGTTTGATTCGCCGTGCATTTGTAAACGGTTTCGTCACTCCTTTCGACGGAGTAAATAAATAGATGAAACTCGCCCATGAGGTGTCCTCGGATAACTTTGAAGTGTTTGTTGTAAGTATCGTGGCCAGACGAAATTTGTTGATAGTCGCCGTCGACTTTGGCATACCATGATATAGTGTCCCCCAGGTCTGATATACTACAGTTCAATTGTGCAGAACATCCTCTGTACGACAGCGTGTCAGTTGGGATTTCAGTGAAAGCTGATTCCGATTGACCTGGAACTAAATGAAACGGCATTAACCTTACCTCCATTCAAAATAAATGTTTCGGTTTTTTCCCAAAATGTCGGATGAAATTGGAAAATGTTTAGCAATGGCATTGATAAACCTGGAGTATCACGGAGCTTTAAAAAGACTAATATAAAGACGATCGCTTGTCATGCAAAACCTTCTTTACACTGTTCTCGATCTGTGAATATACGACCACATTGTTGCTGATAAATGTAGGAATTATTTCCTTGTTTATTTTTATTTCTTTTAGCAACGGACGCTAGACTAGCTTTCAGCAAAGTCTGAAAACTATGTCAGCAACACGTTTCTTGCAACCTGATTATTTTTATAAAAGGATAAAAGAAGTGGAAGACAATATGCTATAAGCAGAAACAAAGAAAAATACTCCCATCGAAATTTACTGTAACGGTTTTTTTATTTCACAAAACATGTGCCTTGAAGGCGGGTTTCACAGTCCCCTGCGCATGTTTAGCCTACCATGTCAAGCAAATTCTTTTCACGCTTGCAAAACAGCCTAACCGTTTCCGCCTTTAAGCGCTTAAAGTCAGATAAGGCGTCTCAGAATTAGGAAATTGAATGCAGGTTCTTCCGCCAACGCTGTTAAACCAAAATATACTTTACACTCACCAATTCCCAGGAAGCACATACAAGCGCACAGTGTCGGATAAAAACGGCAAGACATGTCGGCAAAGATTCAAGTCCAATTGTCTTCCAGGAAGCTAGCACTTGGCCTTCAAGGCACACTTCATCCCGATGAAAAAGTCCAAGAGAAGGGGAAATATTAAAAAATTAATCAGAACCGATATTTTACTACCTAGAGTAGTAATTGTAAGTGACAGTTATCATATGGCGTAAATTTCAGTATCCTAACAATAGCACTGATGGCGCGAAAACTCTGAATCACACAAACAAGTATACGAACAAAAACTATGATTTCGCAATGTATTACTCTATAAAAGATTAATCTTCCTTATGTGACTAGATATGATATTCAAAAGCGTCGTTTGGTGTCGACAAAAGGACTGAACCCTTATTAAACTTCCTCCTGAACCTAAAATGTAAAACAGTAAGTTGTCTCTGTCGAATTTGCAGAAACATTTTAAATAGGCGTCTTGCACTGGCATTATAAGCGAGGGTCTGAATATCAGCAGCCGACACTATTGCTTTACGCTGATTCGCAGTCTAAAGTCGAGTGCGGTACGGTAGTGTCTAAAACTCATTAGCATTACAATTCAAAGAGCTGCCCGCCTCTTTGCTTAAACATTTTGAAGCAATAATCACAAATCTTGCTGTCTTAGTTGCTTTTTACGTTCGATGTAGATCGAAAGCGACTTACCGTTTTAAGTACGAGGTGTGTTGACGTTGACTGTCTTTTCAGTGCGTGTTGAGGTATGAGGTGCGGCCACGGATGCCTCACATGACATGCAAATTACTGGAGACGTGATAAGGGCCCGGTGAGAATTCAACGGGCATTGGGACTTGACGTGTGAACAAAGTTATCCTTCCTCGCTTATTTCGTGCACATCAAATGGTGAGCCTCACCATACCCTTTGATTAAAAAACTTATGACCCTCTCGTCTGATATTACGTATATTTCTATAGTGTAGGGATGTTTGCAAATGTCATCATTGTTCTCTCGTAAACACGCAAAAATAAATATTTGTCTTAACTTTGAAATTAAACAAGAAAAACACCATCGGCAACTGCCAAAATTTTGATGAACACTATGAAAAATACAAAGGAATCAAACAACAAGTGGCTATCACACCTATTTTATAATAATGACGAAACAGGCAACCATAAACAGCCCTGTAGGTAGCTTGCTAGACTTCTTTCGCATTGAAATGGAAATAGCAATCAGTCAAATATTTGCACAGTCTGTAAATCCCTGTATAGTTAGTCATTAAACTGTTGAAAATGCAATTTACATAAGCAGTTCAAAAGTGAGCCATAAGGCTTTTACTTACTTTTATTTGTTCAAAAAATGTTGAATGTGATACGGACTGATTCAAATCT
This sequence comes from Ptychodera flava, assembly GCF_041260155.1. Lineage (NCBI taxonomy): Eukaryota > Metazoa > Hemichordata > Enteropneusta > Ptychoderidae > Ptychodera > Ptychodera flava. The sequence goes on from NC_091930.1 coordinate 32,298,479, forward strand.
TTCATTTTTATCAAATGGAATGTTTTTTTAGTAGCTTTTCTTTTCAGCTAACTGACTGACTCACTGAAATGTGAAATGGGAGATAGAAACTTACTCGAAGATTCTGTCTTCTAAACTATATTTTTTCTCATTTTCATCGCTTTAGATATTGAAATATTTCAGTAAAATGTGAGATATTGACTTTACCACGAAATTTAATAAAGTTTATAATTGCTTACCTGATTTGTGACTTTAGTGATTCTGTTCATGTCTGCAAATAGCTGATTTCGTAAGTGTTGGAACTATAAAACTCTATTTATATTTGGAAAGAAAAGGTTATGCGAAATATTTAGGCGCTTTTGAACTACAGCGCAGCGGACATAACATGTATTAAATAAGTATATTGCACTACTGTATGTACACATTCTTGTAAACATTTTTTAATTCCTACACACGAAAGTCCTTACATTAGCGTTCACATTCGCCGTATTATTAAATACTTGCTGATCTTTCTCGTATTCTAACTACAAAACATTGCAACTATCTCCCTGAGCTATTCAAGGAATGAAGGAACCTTCCCTAAAAAGTTACCATAAAACGGTGACTCTCCCAAGATCGCACAAGCCCGTTGTTAATTTTGTGCAGTCCCTAACGGGTCAAAGATCACAAGGAAGTAGAAAATAGTCGTAGACGCAAGTAGTGCTGTACAATTGCTGTTCAGCCTTGCGTAAAGTCTTACAAAATGTATCAATGAGCTCAGAGTACATGCATAGAATATTGATGACTCAAAGTCGTCAATGCAAACATAGAGTTGGGATTTTTTGATGGCATATCTTGCTACTGAATATTGAGAATCCCGCGCTAATCGTACCGACTTGCATACCAGTTGCTTCCACGAGGCAATACTCTCATTGCGTGATGGCTGTCGACTGTCCAACCTAACGCTACGGTTTCGTAAACTGCTGTTTGCTTCGAAAATTGGGATGTGTGAAAGTTTTCCTCAGAATGAATTGTCCCAAGGAAACGCATAGGTCTTGTATTGCGTGTATTGAACGATACTGATAAATAGAATATTACGATGCATGTGGTGCTGTCGTAAGTCGTAAGCCGCCAATGAAGTGATTGTTTGTGATTTAATCATGTCAGCCCGATTTCCCTCTGTAGAGGTCCAACTTTGCGCAGAAAACAATGGGATAAGTTCAAACCACGGTAGTGAAAGGGTCGTTGGACTGATCTATGTTGGGTCATTTTTTTATTCTGAAATGGTACGGTTCATACAGAGGCTATTAAAGACATAAATTACGTGACTTGGCCCTGGCTACAGATATTTATTTTTGCGATAAACCTCGGACTCAAATAATTATAGTAGTTACAACTGTTTACAGTGATTATCTGCTTCTCAAGCTCAGTCTGGATCCATTTGAGTAAAAGACAGTTTTTATAGTCTTATTTAGTTGTTACCGTATAAATCAAAAGTGTGTTCAATAGACCTAATACAACAATGGTTGCCATTCAAACGTTTGAAAATCGTACCTTGTACCACTTATTCGATGCCTTTAATCTATGGCTGTGATTTGTCGAGATTGAATACAACAGCGCTGTGTTTGCAATAGGGCACTGTGAGAGTATGAACGTGCCCTGAATCTGAAATCTCTGTAACGTTGTAGATTGTCTATAATAACATTTTAGAGGTGGTTAATGGGAAGAGGAACTAAAGATAACAATGATATCAGCAAAATTCTACTCATTTTAAGCTCACGCGTTCACACACGTGGGCTAACGTAATAGCGATGTCTGTGTGACTGTCCGTGTGTGAGAGTATGTGTGTGTCTGTCTGTCTGTTTACACGATAACTCAAAACCGCCTGAACAGATTCGAGTCAGATTTGTTACACGGGTACTATATGCTACTTGGAAGAACTGATTATATTTCAGTTAGTGTGGCTTTCTTATTAATGAAATTATGCAATACCATTTTTTCATATAATGATTTCCCTCTGGAGACAGTAACGGCAGTGTCGACATATATCGAGAAATACTGCAAAACATTTCATGAAACTTTTCACAAATAACAATGGCAGAACATTGTGATGATACTGTGAGTGTCCTGTCAATTATCTGCTCATTTGCATATCTAATGAACTTTAGTTATCAATGAAAAAACTCTGAAATTCCTTCACCAAATTTGATGATACATGCAACAAATGTTGACATAATATAAATCTAATTGTACTGAGAACCATTGGACAGTGTCAAGTTAATAAATAGTTTATGAAATTTTGTAATTACTCATATAGCTCCAAAATAACCGCAACAAATTTGATGAAATCTCCCGCAGATACGGATCCGACAGATATCTAACTGTGGTGTGAAGCATTTAACAGTGTGAAATTAATTAAGGTTTCTTTTAATGACATATGTATTTAGGTATATAACTCTGAAATTACAGCTCCAAATTTGATGAAACCTGCTACGGATATTGATCTGGTAAATATCTAATGGAGCTGAAAACAATTTGGCAGTGTCGAGTTAGTAATTAGCTAATTTGCATATTTGATGAAGTTTTGTAATTAGTCATATAACTCCGAAATAAATGCACAAAATTTGATGAAATATGCTAGAGATACTGATCCGACAGATTTCTGACTGTTTTGTAAAGCATTTAGTTGTGTGAAGTTAATAAAGGGTTCATTTACATTTTAATGAACTTTGTAATTAGGTATATAACTCTAAAAGTACGGCATCAAATTTGATGAAACCTGCTACAGATATTGATCTGATAAATATCTAATAGTGCTATGAAACATTGAGCAGTGTCAAGTTTACTAAGGGTTCATTTGCATATTTAATTAACTTCGTAATGAGTGATATTACTCCAAAATTACAGCATAAAATTTGATGAAAAGTACTACATATTTTGATCTGATAGATATCTAATTATGCAATGAAGCATTTAGCAGTGTCAGTTTAATAAACAGCTCATTTGCATTTTAAATTAAGTGGTGAATTTACTCTGAGACATGACAACTTTTCCCCACACAGACTTAGACGTGGTGGCTGTGACCCATCTGGCTGAAATTGGTCATAGCCACCACGTCTATTAAAATTCATGAGTTTACTTTTCTGGTTTACGTACATACTTATATCAGATGGAAATCTGAGGATTTGCGATTACATCTGGTTGACAACCCCCCACGCAAGAGCAATGAATTAAAATTACTCTTTACAAAGCATGCGGACAAATTTGTTGGTTCCACACATGTCACTTACTCTTTACAAAGCATGACAAATTAGTTGGTTCCACACATGTCACTACAAATACAACACTAACGTTCATTGGAAAGGGACAATTTTAAGCCGCCTATTAAAGCTCGTGCCCGTGTGCAGTGATATGTTCGTCGGTAACGCTGTGAATGAAACATGCACACAGCGGCCCACACAACATCGTAAGCTTACTATCGTGGTATTTGTACGTGCGTGGTACGTCCGTGATCGCATTTGAGTGCATAAGTTACCGCAGGCTACCACTACCAGTAACTCGCGGTTACTGGAAAAGCCGAGGGTAGCCTAAACTGAATTGTAATAAAAGGAAAGCGGCTGCACACATCACCTACACTATTTTTTCGTTCTCTGTGTTTGTGTTTGATTTTGTGTGTTTGGCTATTGGTGTAGATATAAGCCATGGCGAAACGTAGCCGTCGAATGACAGGGTGATCCTTTGACGCTACGTTTCGAAACCAGTGTGTGGTTTCTTCCTCAGTCGCTTTTCTTTGGAGATTGCTCTCCTTAGATTTATGTTTCACAGTTCGTGGTTTAATTATTGTCAGTGTTTTGTTCGTCTAGCAAGGAGGCTAGAGTACTTATGTTTGGGTCCGTTTGTTGTGTTGCATTTTGTTCGGTCGTTTCTCTAAGATTGTGTACTTGTGCATTTATGAGTGTGTCGCCAATGTTTGGATTTCTTTTGTACGCGATGATCGGTTTCACCGTGAATAAATTATTTAGTGTTTGGTCTTTTTCTGTTTCTTCCCAGTTCTTCAGGAGTGCTTGTTTGATGTCTTTTGTTTTGATGTGTGGACTATATTTGGTAGCAAATATCAATTTATTTGTGTTGTTGTTGTTGTTGTTGTTGTGCGTTTGTTTGTGATTTAAAAGTGTTCTTCGTGTAGCGTAATTTGTTTCCGCATTGATGTTTGATATTTCTTGTTGTGGATATTCTCGCAGTAATAGCTTTTCATTAAATGTTTTGACTTTGTTGTTGAAGTCTTCTTCATTGTTACATGTCCTCATGTACCTTAATGTTTCGCCTTTGATTAGGCCATTGAAGGTTGATTTTGGATGACATGATTTTCTATGTAGGAACTGGAATGTATCTGTTGGTTTTGTGTGTGTTCTGGTGTCTAGTATGTTTTCCTTGTTGTATCGTTGACCTTTGTAAATGACTAGGTCAAGATTTGTTATTTCCGTGTGAGGAACTTTCATATGAAAATTTGAAAGTGGGATGCATTTTGTTGATTAGTGTAATGAATTCGTGGAGTTCGTGTTCAGTTCCAATGAAGATTAGGAATGTAATAAAGGGAAAGCGGCTGCACACATCACCTACACTATTTTTTCGTTCTCTGTGTTTGTGTTTGATTTTGTGTGTTTGGCTATTGGTGTTTGTGTTTGATTTTGTGTGTTTGGCTATTCACTGCACCCTTTGTCCACCAGTAACAGTCATCGAGGGCCTCAACTTTTTCACCTACTGAGAACGCGTAATGAGCCATGTTTTCTGTGTTTTCCGGTGTTTGGCTTAATTGCTAATGAAACTTTTAATTTTAATTGTTTTCCAAGTCAACTATCCAAGCATTTTAAGAGGGATGATCAAAAAGGCCAGAACAGCCAATTTTGACCAACCGGGTTCAAGAACCCGGGAAATGTGTTAAATGTGTGCGATAGATGTGTTTACGACATAAACATTACGAACAGTAGGATTAAGATATGTATGAATAATCCAAACTGCCCAGTTTCTGTGTGGGGAAAAGTTGGAATGATAATGTGCGAAAGTTGATAAAACCTGCCACATATAGTCATATAACGGATATCTGATTGTTATTTGAAGCATAATTCTATTAATGAACCTGTTGTAAAACACATGAGGACATTCAGTTTACATCTGTTTTTTGTTTTGTTCTGTTTTTGTTTTGTTTTGTTTTTTAATGGCACGTCCAACGGCTTGGTTACGTCGTACGAGGATGCGAGCCTCATGGTCACCGATATGAAAGTAAGGGAGAATTTTGTTTATGGCCAACACAAACCTTAATTCTATGTTAACCCGCCAACATAGAAATTTTCTCGACGGTGAATTGACGTCTGCATGGTCTCTCCATGAGTAATAAAAATATTTATTAGGTTCAACCACAAGATTGAACGAAGGTGGCACAACGCTAGGCTTGTAAAGATGACACGACCGGATATGCAGGATATCCAAAAATCACCAGGAGTCATTATATTGCAGGTACAATTTAATGTCTTTCGAAAACTGGCTTGGCCTCCAATATCACAAGGCTTGTTTAGTTAAGTTTGTGTGTACTTTCCGGAATACTCTGCTCCTCATATAAGTGCGTGTTACAGTAACATTCTATATCCAAGGCAGACAAAGAACTTCACTGATCAAATTATGGTTACCATAACTTCATTAATTTTGTCGGTTTTATGCTCGCTTTGTCAAAGTAACCAGTATTCTAGCGAAAAGGCATTTTGGGGTGAACTATTACTAATTTACGATAATGCAGAAGCATAAATAGTAAGCAAAATTGTAGGATTCTAACGTACCTTTCGGGATAGAGGAAAACATTTAGGTGATACACTGAGAATACGTCATCGTAAAACCAAAAAAGTATAATTAGGTTGAACACGAAGGTTAGAGAATATGCAAACATTGTTTATATTGCATATTTGTAAATCATGTTGATGTTGGTAGGGAGACAAAGAGAGAGATAAGAATAATATGACTATGTTGAATTACCTTGTGTATTCCAATATCATGGCAGCTCTAATTTTCCTTACTTATATCATGAAGGTTTACCTCCATGGATGGATCAAGACGTGGCTAGATGTGACTAACAATATCAAAAGTCATAAATGGCCAAGTCAATAAATATTCATGTTTACTTTACCGTTTTAGTATCACACTAATGACACCAGAAAAGTCAAAGGTTGGCTCGTACCTTAGATTGGTACCCCTTACCTTTAAGCTGACAACATATTCTAAATAGACTCAAAATCACGGACTTCACTGAGCAAATTAATTTGCATCGTGAGCCCGTGTTACCAGCCACGGGGTAAACAGCACCAAATCAAAGGTTATGCCATTCAAGTTAAGCACTAATAAAACTGCAATTCTGCAGTGGCAAATCCGAACTTCGGTCTTTTTATTCTCCTTTTCACTAACATTGTGATTTTCCACCCTCTAATGCGACGAGAACATGACGAAAGAAACCACTCGTAAAACTTTTGCTTCCTAAATAGGGATCTCCAGAAACTTTTCTGAGCGACTGTGCCAGTTTGGTAGTGCCTCCATTTCAAAGACAAACGGAACAAACGACAGGAAGTAAGTACTTTAACATTATCATTTTAGTTTTTCTCAGCTGATAGGTATTAAAAGCCGCCAGTTTGCTATGGTCTCTCAAACGAAACTTTGTAATAGCATAACAACTTTTTCTTGGTAGTATAGCAGTTAGTTATTGGCATTAGGATGTCTGTAGGATAGGCCTAGGGGCCATAGAAATGGTCAGAACAGTCACTTTAACAAACCATGTACACGTTTCTGGAAGGGTGTCAGAATCACTGGGCTGATCTAGCATTTGTGATGAAAAATCGAGAGATGTAGAATAAGTGAATATGTTATAATCCCAACCAGTCCTGTTTTCTGTGTTGGGAATAGTTGAAATTATGGAATACATCATAACACAACGATTGTGAGACACAAGGATTGAGAGACCGTGACCGATAAAGTTGACTCCGACGTAAATGCAATGACACAGATAAAGCTTGTTCGCAAAAAAGTGGGGTGACAAATATTACAAAAAAAAGAAAGCATTTGAAAGCAAAAGCGAATTTCAAGAGACCAGAGCAGCGGAAGAAAAGAGAATGTGTGACGAAGATTTGTGCAGAATGAAAGAGTGTTTGGGATTTCAATATGCATGCACGTACCTATAGTGAAGGCTGAAGTTCGTAGAGCAGTGCATCATGGTAACTGTAGTATGTCTGTATGATATGGGCATTGTAGGAGGCAGAGTTGGTACACTTGACATAGATATGGTCTAGGAGGCTGCCTTTGAGTGTAGTTGGTTTGGTGATAACTTGAACAAAGTTGAACTTTGACATAACCTCTTTAATAGGGTGAACTTGTTGTACAAGGACATTTTCAATTACAATACAACGTAGCTGCAATGATTGTGAAGCGAGAGGTCGCTCGCTGAATTTTACGTTGAACGCGAACCCTACGGTTCGCTACAAGGCCCCTTGCCATTGGCGATTGGTCAATCAATTTTCCCGAAACCATTTGGTTTCGCCACGAAACCAGGGATCAACAGTGCGATCGCCTACTTTGGGTATGGTTCGCGTTCAACGTAGAATTCAGCAAGCGACCTCTCGCTACAATCATTGCAGCTAAGTACGCGACGACACATATCGGTAACAACAGAATACAACTAAGAGCAAGGCAGTCCATCCAGGGGATTACAGTACACAGATTAGAAATGCCTACATGTACGGTGAAAAACGCAACAGATACGGGGCGATAACGCATTGAAATGTATATCAGACGAGGGGAGACATCGGACCTGGGCCGTTGAACTTGAAAATAGACATCAAACCAGGTCCAATAATCATTATCATTCGAGGTAAATATGAAATTTGAATATGAAAACCGATGCCACTTCGAGAGAGCACTAACTTTGCTGTGATGGATGACAAACTTTGGATATTCTTTACACATGAAGATAAAAATCCATCTTTTCTTACCAAAACATTGTGTAAAACCTAGTCAATAGTAATGGGAATCGAAGATGCAAGAAATTACGTCAGTCTACACCACTTATGTTTACATCTTTGCTAATGCCATTCTTACCTCCCTCCGTGTGTACTATGTTTGCCATTTCTGTGAACGTACGTCACGCAACACTGAGAGTGGAAACATCATTTTAATGGGCTTTAACATTAAACATCAATACAATATGCCTATGTCACTGCTAGCACGTCTCCTTCCAACAATCACTCTATAAAACTTACCTGTCTTAAAACAACTGGTCGAAATAATAACAAGCAAAGCACACAAAATACATGTAAAATTGAGGTCACATAATAGCGCCCTCAGTGTTGCGTGACTGCAGCTTGAAATTATGGCTGTGTCATGCCTCAGAGCAGGTACAATTTACTTGGAGCTACAGATCACGTACTAACCACAGCTGGCCTATTCAATCGAGGGCGAGTACGATAATTGTAACAAAGCGTCCACATTATGGTTCACAACATGAGCTCACTTTACAGTTAGAAAAAAATCGTATCATAAATTTTTATTTTTTGTTCTTTTTGCTTAAAATCATTCGAGAAAATATTTGTTAATCAGGACACGTCGCTAAAACTTGTATAACTTCAAGCTTTTAATGGGCGCTATTCAGTCCGCCTCGACGATATTTTTAGTTCGTCTTTTGAAGGCATTGCGCGTAAATAACGCGAGGCCGCGTTCTAGACTCAACACTTGAATCCATGAGCAGATCCCAACGATAAAACAATGGAGGCATCATACCTATACACGTTCGGCCCTTTATCTATTGCCTGGCTTTAGGCTGACAGAAACACTTCTTCTTTTTCACTTTAAATATATTTCTTCCTTGCTGGGCTAGGGATCTGACACACCCAAGGTCACACTACCTGGAAGCGAAACCAGGGGATAGGAGCCTGCGATAGCAACCAAGACATCGTATCACACAGGGAGCTCGGCGAAATCATCATCTGTTATTATGTTGTGCATGTAACTGGCATGATGGATACCGCTCTAGATTCGTACGTGTTACGCAAAAGGCCCGTTACTCACGCCAATCAGTTCCAAGAACACACCCGTCGACTACCCTCCATCGAGGAGGTGCACTGAACCAGGGATGAACTCACTTGAAGAATACAATAAGGCTTAAAAGGGCATGATCCTTCAATGAAAACTTTATTTGCCCCTGGAAAGTCATCAGTTATAACAAAAGGCTCATTTAAGAGCCGCACTAGGGAAGATACACAATCATTCTAAATAAAATTGATCAATAAAACAAGCAATTTTATGATTATTGTAAGCGTGAAAGACTGTGACGGGATAAAAATACATAGTTGCATTTTCCAATGGGAAATGTACGTAGGACTCTTGTAGCATTCATTTTTTTCGTCAACTACTATTTGTTTTATGAAACATACGATAATTAATCCCGATACCTCACCTTTAAGGTTATATTGAATGCGTTTTCTCAGAGAACGTGTCGAACTATGTTGCTTTAAGAAAACATTTTCCAAAGAAAGTCCCATGCTTCAATTTATAAGCGAAACAAATACAAGGAAAATATCGTCGAAAGTTGTCAGGAATTAAGTCTTATTCCACAGAGTGTCGTCTTCAGCTGGAATGTACTCAATCAAGTAGCAAGTGGTTTTCTTCAGGAGAATATTACTTTCTTTTCTTTTCACAAATACAAAACCAGAATATGTATCTTTACAAATAAGATAATTCGACAGCTGCGCAAAAGTGCTTAGAGCAATATTTAAGGGAAACAACATGTGTTTGGTTTAAAATGTACTGTGAATATTCTTACGATACTACTGAATAACGACTATCATTTTCAAATATTCTGCAAAATATAAAAGTCAAACGTTCTATCGTTTGTCATTATGTATGTCAGTATGTCAGCATGTCAGCATGTCAGCATGTCAGTATGTCAGTATGTCAGTATGTATGTATGTCAGTATGTATGTATGTATGTATGTATGTATGTATGTATGTATGTATGTATGTATGTATGTATGTATGTATGTATGTATGTATGTATGTATGTATGTATGTATGTATGTATGTATGTATGTATGTATGTATGTATGTATGTATGTATGTATGTATGTATGTATGTATGTATGTATGTATGTATGTATGTATGTATGTATGTATGTATGTATGTATGTATGTATGTATGTATGTATGTATGCATGCATGCATGTATGTATGTATGTAGCATACCATTCATGCAGATAGGTAGGTAGGTAGGTAGGTACTTGCATTTATCATACATACTATGCCTGTATTGCCATTCTCCTATTGTTTAGACGGTACTGATATGAATCCGTATTTTAACATGTTAAAATACGAATTATATTTTCACTGTAACCGAACTACTTACAGCGACGCGTGTGCGTGACCTTCTCTTGTATGCATGACCTTCGTTGCTAAGTTCATATATATGTAAACGTTAACAGCTAAGCGAAACAAGACTTGTTAAACTAACGTCATTGTGATCATCGTCAAAATTATGTTGTTTGCAGTCATTCCATTGGCGTTGCACTTAGGAACAAGAACAGAAGTACCAAAAAACATACAAACGAATTTGTATGTTATGCAGATACCTGTCATCGTTCGCGGTCGGTTCCATACTGTGCAGTGTTTTCATGTCGTCTACTCCACGCTGATGAAGATTAAGCTTACGGTCCCCGTTTGACAGTGCACCATGATAGAACCGCTATACGACAAGTTTCCTGTTGACGAGTTTAAGTAGATGGTGAATTACATCGTTTACAGCCATAAATGAGGCAAAAAATCGAACCGCACTGAAAATGCTCGCGACAGACAAGGTGCACATATTATCCGATTTGTACCTGTTAATGAGATTCACAGGGCTTGATCGTGTCCGGTGCGAGTTTCGGATACAATGTAAGATACTAGGGAAAGTCAAATGTTCGTTTAGGAACTTTAGGTTCTTCGAAGAAGTTTAGTTCTATTTAGGCAAGCCAGTAACGAAAAAATATACGAGCAGATGATGTAATACCTTTCAAATGTTTTATTCGTGCATGCAGCAACAAAATAACGATCGAGTTACTCACTTCACGTTTTCCTAAACCGCTCACAAATTCCTTACTAAGATGGTAAATTCGGCACATTTGACGTCTGAGGACATGTATAATTCTTGGAGATAAACTTACTGGTACGGCTTAAATCCACTGTGCATTCATAGATGTCGCAGAGCTGCTTGCTCTAGCTCTATACTCTCAGACCGATCAGCTGTTCATACTCGATCGAGTTTGAAATCGAACACTGGCGCGGCGCGAGTATTTTGATCCGATTTTGGCGGGCCTAACAACTTTTGCGAAGGGATGAGGTTATCTCTCAGAACACAAAAACACACTCATTTTACTCACCCCAGCCTGTGTTTTACGCCCACCGCCATTTTAAGCTCAAATAAATCTTCAAATTGTGAAAACTTGTGTTGATATCTTAATGTTTGTTTAAATTGTTCGCTTTAAAAGTGTGCCATAAACCCTCCCTTGAAGTGGGAATTGCCCGACAGCGGGATAATATAAAGAACATTTTTGAGTACAGCGAAGAGAAAACAAGGTCGATTTCAGTTGATTTCTTCGCAAATTTTGGAACGTCCGTAGGGAAACAGTCGTAACCAAAGCATGCATGTATGATAAAGGGATTATTACACGAAGTTAGGGCGATACCGCGTCGTATTCTCTTGATGTGTCCGCATTTTGACTCGTTGCTGCCCAACTCGTCAAAATACGGACACGTCACTCGAATACGACTCGCTATCGCCCAAACTTAGTGTAATAACCCCTAAATGTCATTTCGTACATAGTACATATAGTGTGTATCTATTTATGGAACCTATCCGGTAGACCACGAAGCAAGATCTAAATACGTCATTTTTAATCCCTGACATTTTGCTTTAGATTATATGTGAAGTGTTCATGAACATGTTTTCAGTTTTTGTTCTTTAATGCAATTTGGCAATTAATTTTCATCTAAGATAGATCTTGTTGTAAAGTGATGGTTTTACTTATTTTGGGATGCAGTTTTCATCTAGCGTCCAAATGTTCCTCTTTGCAGTCCATCGTTAGCACCGATTTCGAATCAAATAAAAGTCAGCGTTCATTAATTTCCAATCGTACATTCCAATCAGTTTGTTTCGTAACACTTTTCATTTGCAGCCTTCTTATAGTCTGGAGTGTCAGCACACGCCTTTTTAACGTCTATGAAATCCTGAAATGAAAGTATTGCAAAACGTTGTTGATACTTCCCCAGGGTTCGAACATATTACGTTATGGGGAAAATTGACAAGCCGTTTCCTATTAGCAAATCAAAACGTTTGATTGCCATCGAATTTTTGTACTATAACTAAAGTGCCGGATACAAATAAATAAAAAACAAGGTGACCATTTTTGTCAGGATTGAAGCTAATAAACATCGCTAGATATTCCACCATGATCTGCATTCGATTTGAAAAACCGTTTACAAAGCGGAGGATTACTTGTAAGATCCAAATAATTTAAGTCATTTTTAAAATTAGTAAGGCTATTGGACACAGCAATTACCTCTCTACTCTTGGCCATGCTTCCGAGTTCAGTGGCGAGTTCGGAGAAGGACGGTCGCTCGGTTTTGTTTTCAGACCAGCACCTCACCATAACGGAGTACCTATCGGTGGAGCATAGCCTCATGTTATGAAAAAAACGTTGACGTCCAGTTTTATCGCTCTTTCTCTTATTTGAGAACGTCATGTTACAGGACGTTCACACTCACAAAATACTTTCTGTTCACACTACAGTTCAATTCCTGCCCCCCCCCGGAACAAATTTCATTTCAGCTAAAACGGATAGGTACAAGAGCTAGACATACTTGAAAAATAGGAAACAAGATATTTCAGCAACTGTTACATGTTTTTATGCGTGTCATACTTGCAGCTTTCGGACCTGGCGCTGGATATCTGACAGCAAGTTTGCACTTTGGCTGGTAATTTTGAGTTTGTAAAAATATAACAAACCTGACTGATTACGCGAGCGTTAAAATTACTTTACCAAAAGGAATGGAGCGATGTGAAATTGTAAAAGTAGGCCTACATCCTTTGGAAATTTCCATATCGGTTGTTTGTTTGTTCGTTTGTTCTGCAAACCTATTGTATTCTTCGACTAAATAAGCTGTGAAAGGGGTTGATCTATACATCAGATGCTGATATGTCGGCGGTTATTACTTACAGTTTAGAGTCACAATAAACTGGTCTCTTCATCCGATATCCCTTTGAAATAAAATCGTTCACCTTCATCACATTTTTGGCTGTCGGGTATGGTGTCTTACCTTTTTCCATCAAAAAACGAAAAAATATAATCAAAGATGACGCAGAATGGGACCAGGGCAAATGAAACACGGTCGTGATAAAAGATATTTGAAACACAACAGAAAGATTTTGTGTAGCTGTAATGTGGACAGAGGACTTCGGTGTATATAGTGGTATGGCAGCACATGAAAGGAAACAGCTTTCAAGTATCTGTGATGCATTTGTTTTGCAAAGAGTGGCTCTATCTATGTCATGGGCGATTAATCGCACGAATCAATCAATTCCTTGATCTCGCAAATAAAAAAAGTAAGACAAATCAACATGATTTGTAATCCAGTTGGTTTTTCTATACGATAACAAACATTATTCACTTACTGGATTTTTGCGACGCTGACATAACGCTTTTGTATGTCCGCAGTTAATTAAGCAAGTCAACAATTAAGGATACTGAATATCACCTGTTCACGCTGCATGTTCAATTTTTTAGTGATAGTTTTGCGACTACGCTTACCTAACGCAGTAATCTCCCACAATACAATACCAAAGGACCAGACATCACTCATTGTTGAATACTCCCCCGAAAAAAGTGTTTCCGGTGCAAACCATCGTATGGGCAGGCGTGTCTTACGCTGAAACATGATTGATGTCAACTATAAATCATGATATCTAGTAATCTTCTTCATGACAGTCAAAATGATAACACACTTGCAAAGCTTCAGACGCCCCTTCAGACCGGTCAATTACATTTTGTTTTTACTGATACGGCATATACAACGTCGCATAATTATATGACAGAAATAAACCATACCATCCCAGAAGCGATATAAACAAATGCTATGAAACATTTTTGATATTCCCTTTCCTTTTGCTTCTGTGCGTTTGCTTGATTGACATTAACATTAATTGTTCGAATGCCCAAGTTCGTGTATCAATTTTAATAAACAATTTATTCAAAGGGCCATTGCATCAGTTAGGTAAAGTGAAACACAATATATTACGAGATATTTGTTTACCTCTTTAACTCTGATGGCTTTAATGTCATTGTCGCCTCTGAGACCGATATTTGACAACTTACAGGTACGCTTGTCGTTCGTTAGAAGAACCGTCTTAGCAGCAAGCTCCCCGTGTACAAACTGTATTCATTACAGGGTTAAATGTTATAAAACTTTTCATATCGCAATCTTAAAATCAGAAGATTCGACAAAACACAAAGAATCTAATGCAACATGTATGTAACAAAAGAAACCTGGCTCTAATTCTGCATTTTAGAAAAAAAAACACAAAATGTGGAATCAATGTGCATTATCGATTGTATTGTAGTTTTAACGATATAAGACAGACCGCTACCGTTCCATTATATCATTTTGAAACCTGTTTTCTGTCATGATCTTACGTAAAATACTCGGGTTGTCTTACGCAAGCGCATTACGTCAGCGGTGTTGCTGCATGGCATTCAGTGACTACTTGCAAGCTATTTCTTGAATGATTGACTTGATGACTGAATACCCAACGTTTTTGAAACACATTACTGATCAACTCCTTGACTGACACGGGGATCCGATGTTGCTGTATACTGTGACGGGTGATGCTTCAACGTGATTCAGGATCTACAGGCGTGGAATTTAATTCATGCAAAAATGCGTCTGCGAAGGCAGGATGACGGATTGAATGAGTTATACTCATTGGAAAGCAAAGTTGACAATGCTTTGCAAAAATCTTAGAACACTCACCGACTGAGAAGCTAGGTACTGCATTCCGATAGCAATCTGCCGTCCAAAAGAGACGAGATCTTTACTCTTGATAACCCACTTCATTAGCGCTGCGTTCGCGTAGTCACTCGTCCTTTCTCGCCGGTAATCTCGCAGGTACTTCAATAGGTTGCCTTGGCCCATTAACTCCATGATAACGTAAATGGGTTCTGGAATGACATTTCAGACAGTTTTGAATTTTCACATATGGCAACCAGACCGCTGACTTTTAGAATATGGAATGGACAAGCGTCATATAATACATTTTAAAGGTAATGTGCGCCTCACATTCGTAATCAAGAATGAAATCGGAGGTCACCGTGCAAATTTTGGTACTATAGAGAAACAAACTACACAAACTTTACCGATATTTGAAATTTAAAATGGTTGCTATCCCTGTGTTAACTCTCTTGAGAAAAATAAAATTTTCGAATTTCAAAAAAAAAACTTTGATGGTAAAAGTTTTCTTTCTGAAAATGCTTCAAAATAAACCCCTACAAGTGAACAATCTCAAAATAAAATTGAAAAATGTGATAGTCGAAATACTTTTCCCCGGGTAGCCTTCTACATAAAGTTTACTTCTGTTTTAATCACGTTGTACAAGTATATTTATAACCAAATGAAAACATGATGGTTATGCACAGGAAACGTTGTATAAACATGACGTTCAATATTGCATATTGCTTGTTAGAGCAAAGAGATGGCAAGAGGTTAAAACAGGTATGCAATTGAAAGATAAATAGTGTGTACAACGTTAACTTGAATACGGTATACACACAAAACTGTCAGACTATCGGGACAAGGTAGATTACCTTTGTGTGATGGTTTAATTATTCAAAAACTTTCTTTTTAATTTAAACTTTCAATTTTTCAATTTAATAGGGACTTGAAATCATAATTTTGTCGTTCTGATTTGTGCCCCTTTTAACATTTTTTAGGCGAGGGGTGGAGATTAAACTTAAACATAATATATGTTTTGATTATCCAGGATCCTTGCTATTAATCCTTGCTATTGATAGTGGCTTACAAACAAGGTTCACCATAACCCGACTTACCTTCTTCCGTACAGCAACCAAGGAGGGGTAGTATATTCCTGTGTGGTTCAACACGCTGCAGTATTTTCAATTCTGCCATCAGTCTTCCTTTGTCATCATCAGAGGCACTGTCTATGAACAAGACAACGAGGCGTACTCATATCAGTAAAACGTTCATTGAAAGTGACCACCATCGGGGCGCCGATGTTGTGCTGGTAGCTGGTACCATGAAACATTGAGCTAATATTGGATTGTGAAGAATGCAGGTATGCGGGCAGGTATGTGGATTAATTATATTAGTTTATTATTGTCAGACGGATCGTCAGACTGTTAATTTGTCTAGTTTCAAAAGAGCTAGACGGAGAGTGACATTGCATGGTAGCTAGCTAGCAAGCTAGCTACATAGTTAGATAGATAGATGGATAGATAGAGAGATAGATAGATGGATAGATAGATAGATAGATAGATAGATAGATAGATAGATAGATAGATAGATAGATAGATAGATAGATAGATAGATAGATAGATAGATAGATAGATAGATAGATAGATAGATAGATAGATAGATAGATAGATAGATAGATAGATAGATAGATAGATAGATAGATAGATAGATAGGTAGATAGATAGATAGATAGATAGATAGATAGATAGATAGATAGATAGATAGATAGATAGATAGATAGATAGATAGATAGATAGATAGATAGATAGATAGATAGATAGATAAAGATAGATAGATAGATAGATAGATAGATAGATAGATAGATAGATAGATAGATAGATAGATAGATAGATAGATAGATAGATAGATAGATAGATAGATAGATAGATAGATAGATAGATAGATAGATAGATAGATAGATAGATAGATAGATAGATAGATAGATAGATAGATAGATAGATAGATAGATAGATAGATAGATAGATAGATAGATAGATAGATAGATAGATAGATAGATAGATAGATAGATAGATGGATGGATAGATAGATAGACTTGCTGAATAATTGTTTGATTGATTGTTTGATTGTTTTTATCAGTTGATTGATTGATCGATTAAATTGTTGGATGACCGATTGCTTGATTGACTCATTAGTATATGCCTAATATTTACTTAATAAGATGACCCAGTGGGAGGCAGATAGTTGCTTCGACAGGTATGATTAAGATGGACAGCAAGATGTCTATTTTAGTGCTTCTGCCAGTGAGGTATGTGCACGTTCGATAGTCCTGTGACCAACATCGATCAGTAGAAAGACCATTGTTACGATGAGAAAGCAAAATGACCTTTTTTCGAAAAACGAAAGAAACAAACCAACCTTTGACAGTCTTTACAGCCACCACTGTCATGCCACTTTTGCCGGCAATTTCAGACGCCGTGGCCATGTTCACTTTTCCGAATGATCCTGTGCCGATGATTTGTGACATTCGAACGTGCTCACGTGGAAATTCGTGGAAGCGTTCGCAGAGTTTCATGTAGATGTCATCTGTACCGGTACCAGGCTGACAAATAAATGTATGCATGCGATTCTAAAATCGTACAATGGCGTTGGAGCGGATATGTTGCAACAGAGACTACCCACATCAATGATTGCGTCGTTACAAAGAAGTTCTGTACAAAATCTATACATGGAAATTTACAGAATTTATGCGAATCGCTTTATACTGACATCTTTTTATCAAGCAAAAATAGGGCGATGATAACAAATGGCGTAAGCGACGACAGTAGAAAATCTGGAGATGGTTTAAAGCAACAACAACAAAAAGCAAAACAAGCAAACAAAACACATGAATGTCGCAACTTTACAACCTTTGCCTTCCAAGTTGTATGGTATAGAAAAGATATTGTTCGAAGTGAGTACCAATTTACTTCTTTTTTTCATCAAATATAATTCACAGGAAGTTTTACACAGACTGGCGATAGAATGAAAACAAACGTTTTCCAAGGAATGTTTGTGTCTTACAGGTGAAGAAATTATGAATAAGAATACTTGGTCTGACCTCCTCTGTCTCCGTGAAACACAAGTCCTGATAACGATCTTCGTCTTCATGTTTGTTCTGCAAAACGATGGGTTGAATCCCATGATTTTAAAATAGATCACACCTTCAAGTTGTGTGTCCACTGTTAAATGTATAACCTATGCTTCACTAAAAGTGAATTATACAGAGTAATGTATGAGAAGGTTTTTGATCTCATTCTTGTCAGTTCAGTGGCGTAATTTTGTTGATATAGTGTCAGGTAACAGTTATCATTTTAGTTTACTAAATACAAATCCTATATTGTTATTAAGGCACACCTTTTATTGTTTTATAGACAGTCATGATGTGTTAGGCAGTCGTGTTCTTTTCACACGTCAACATGGCGAACAATAATGATTCTTAACTGGTATTCTCTGAATCACACTCTTACTACCCCTATAAAACACAAGTTTGTATTTTGACAGTTTTGAAACATATATTAACAATGTGTTAAAAGAGATGCAACATCTTTTGCAATGAAGTAAGCATCGTCATCAAAATGATCTAAATCATCGTCATTCCCTCTATCTGTCTGTCTATCCGTCCGCCCGTTTGTCTGTCTATATGTCGGTCGCTCTGTCCGTTTATCTGTTTTTATCTCTCTCTGTCTCTCTGCCTGTCCTTTTCTATGTGTCTGTTTGTTTGTGGGTGCGTGTCAGTCTGTCTGACTCTTCCTACGTACCTGTCCAAAATCTTCCAATGTGGATCCTAAAGACGTCCTTTGCGCATTACCTTGTCTCTAGATACAAATCATTGTGTTAAATCATTCACATGATTCATGGTGTAACTATTACAAGTACGCCATCAAGGATAGGATGTATCACACCTATTTGTAACAATCAACCCAATTTGTAACAAAACCTAATTTTCAAAAAGACTTGGCCGTATTTGTTGAAATCTTAATGAAATATGCATATTTGTATGTTTAGGGGCAATTGTTTTTTCTTGTCGAAACTCATTGTTTATGAAACTGCTTTTGTTACAATAGGGTTGATACACAGGATAGGTAATAATCAGATACATTTACAGCCAGATTGATATATCAATGAATCGAGAGTCACGAGAGAGAGAGAGAGAGAGAGAGAGAGAGAGAGAGAGAGAGAGAGAGAGAGAGAGAGAGAGAGAGAGGGGAGAGAGAGAGAGAGAGAGAGAGAGAGAGAGAGAGAGAGAGAGAACAGACAGACAGACAGACAGACAGACAGACAGACAGACAGACAGACAGACAGACAGACAGACAGACAGACAGAGACAGCAGACAGAGAGACAGACAGACAAAGACAAAGACAGAGACAGAGAGACAGAGACACAGACAGAGAGGCACAGACAGACAGACAGACAGACAGACAGACAGACAGACAGACAGACAGACAGACAGACAGACAGACAGACAGACAGACAGACAGACAGAAAAATGAAGGAAAGAGGTGTTGTGATCCTTTATCCAATCTGACAGTTGAATAATCAGATGGAATTCCTTGATTACCGTTATTGCCCACAATGCATTGCAGAATACTACCTACCGACTCTCTGCATGGAAGCTGTGCTTTGTGTGAGCAGAGGCTAGGTCTATGAGGTAGGTCTTCTTGTAAGAAACCGAGACGACGTGGTTGGTCATTTTGCACGGCTTATGAACTTGTAGGTAGGTTTTTCACATTTGTTACAATGCGGGATTTGTAACGTGTTTTCATGACGTATTTTTGAAGTTGGGGCCACGAAGGGTAATGAACGGGCGCTATAGCCCGAATAAAGACAAGGTTATAGGTGTTTTATAACACACCACAAGCTCATGTTGTATTACGTTATATTTTTTAATGTTTTTTGATATTTTGCACCGCAGCAATCCATTGTAACAAGTTTACATGACGATATTTCCACAGCGGTTACAGTAGAACATGGTACCATTTTCTTCCAAAAAATATTTTTAGCACACCTAGCAATATCCTTGGCAGCACTTGAATCTTGTTCGTCGTGGAGCTGTTTAATTTCCGGCGCTGTTGGAATGGAAAATCTTAGTTTTAAAGATTGGCTTTTCGCTCAGCCCGGGCGCACACCGCGTTCTAGTGACCCGCCATTGCAGCAAAGCTGCAGACGACGATGTGGTCACGTGACCGGACACTTTTCCAAACTTGGTAAAAACTATTTTTCTGGGGAAATAGTTTTTCAAAAAATCCCCTCTGTCGTCACTTTTGTCGATTCAGTGGGGAAGAGACGTATCCATTTTCTCGTCACGTGACGTATTGTGTCGAATCGCAAGACGGAATGAGCATGTGGCGTGTTATAATATTTAATAAGAAGTCTTGTGCTTAATGTTTTTATTTTTGAATACCAATAGTTCAACAAGGAGGTAATTCTGTTCACACTGACATTGTGACTAGAATATGGCATCGCCATGCCGCGGCCGTGGATTAAGATTGGTTGATATCACGATCTGATGATTCAAAGAGCTAGTATGCATAGCGTGATGTAAATTTCTAGTTTCTCGACATACCAACCCTTTGACGGAAGCTTTTTTTACTGCTAATGAATTCATTCCGAAGTAAAACTGCTTGGAGGACGTCGTATGCATCAGTTTCCCGCCGAAGTGAGTGCAGTTACTCAAGAAATTCGTTAACGTAGTAACAGGATCGACATGGACTCTGAACTCTTAACAACTTTGGACAGAGGCCATTGTGCAAACACGTATGTATGTAAACTTGGATAGAGGCGTGTCTAGAGTTCTCTTTTAGGTTTCAACAGTATTGCTGGCTCATCAATGTAGACTTCTTTTATAATAGTGTGTAGGTAATAAATTTCAATACAAAACTGCAACACGATTGTACCACACTCATTCCTGTTGTTTGTTTGTTTGTTTCTTTTTCTTGTTTGGATAATGAGCCTACAGTAGACTGGGTTTAATGTCGGCTCGCTAATAAAAGACAGTGGAACTCCGTGTCGCACATGTTACTCGAGATAAGTGCATATGGATTTTCATAGAACTATAGTCACGTCTACCTTACCAATAAATTCTTTCTCCGTTTGTATAAAACACACCCGAGAAAAACAGCACCGCCGATAAACAAGCAAGAACATGTCACAATAATCGCTGGCCAATACCAAGGAGTAGAATCTGAAGTAGAGTAATACACAGTTTGACAGTTTAATTGTGCACGTGATGTGAACTATGTGCCACATGGTAAAAGATTAGAATTTTCACAGGGTGAATTCCTTTGAAACATTCCGATATATTATTAAGCACTACTTAAATATCCACAAGAGCATTAAAATTAATTCAATTACAATGTTACATGCATGCCGTTTATAGTAAGAAGGTGATGGTCAGAGAAGAATATGCATATTTTATGAGAAACTCTCCCGGTAACAGAGAATGTAGTTTTAATTGACTTACCAAACATGAAAGACTAATCTAAATTCATTAGAATGTTATGAAAACATTCCGTACTTAAGAATTTCACTACTTGCTACATTCGAGGAACACAAGATATCTGAGTAGTGATCAAAAATAGATGTACACACGTATAAAAGATTGAGAGGCAAAGGCAAAAATACCACGACATATCAAAATACATGCTTACCTTCTGAAGACAGTCCTATCCTCACCAATTTAATTTTGCACTGATCTTCAAGCAAGTCGTTCGTAGCAGTACTGACGTACTCTCCATAGTCTGCATTTGAGACGAAAGTCAAGGTTAGCGTACTTGTTGTCTCGGTTCCCACTGTCGTCTCTTCTGAGCTACCATCGACTGATTTGCCGTCTTTGTGCCATTTGAAAGTTGGCGCCGGATTTGCGGACACCACGCAGACGAGCGAAGCATTCGCCGTAATTTCTGCCTCCACTTTGTCGCTAAATTTTGATCGCTGAATGGAGGGTTTATCTGAAACAATAGAAGACCAGATGTGAACTGAATGTGCACATATGTTTTACAACAGGTTCATTTTTTAATAGTAGTACGCTTCACAGAACAATGAGATATATGTAGCAGATTTCATCAATATTCGCACAGTACTCTCAGAGTTAAATCTAATTATAAAACTTTATTTAATATGCAAATGAGCTGTTTATTAACTTGACAGAGTTTAATGCTTCATGGGGCAATTAGATGTCTAACACATGAATATATGTAGCACGTTTCATCAAATTTAATGCTGTAATTCTGCAGTGATATCACTATTACAAAGTTCATTAAATATACACACGAACCCTTAGTTAACTTGATACTGCTCAGTGATTCACGCGACAATTAGGAACTTATCAGATCAATATCTGTAGCAGCTTTCACCAAATTTCGTGCCGTAATTTTAGAGTTGTATACCTAATTACGAAGTTGATTAAATATGCAAATGAACCCTTAATTAACTTCACACTAATATTTTTTTTTACACAAAAGTTAGATATTTTTCGGATAAGTATCTGCAGCAGATTTCATCAAATTTGGTGCAGTTATTTCGGAGTGATATGACTAATTGCAAATGTTCATAAAATATGCAAATGAGCTATTTAATAACTTGACACTACCTAATGCAATTGATTAATGGTCTTTTAAGTGAACAAGCGCGGATTCACTTTGATGTTCTAAATAATGATCCTATAAATCTTATCACTTGAGTATAAGTTGTAAATTTATTATGATTGTGAACTTCATTTCCGGCATCATAGATGTTGATTCTTCTCTATAAATCGCTTAAGTGCAAGAGCTTTTCATGAACGAGTTACAACGATTTCTAAGCATTTTGGCAAATAAAAACTTGAGGTCGTCAATCAAGGAACAATTAATTAAGCAATTTTAAATATCTTTTTTTTCCCGCAAGACGGTTGTATTTACAGTTAGGCTATACATAGACTAAAAGTTTACTCCTTGTCGCCTACGATCTCCTGGAAAAGTTACGCAAAGTTTGTATTCACTGGGACCATTATTTTCTCACCTAATCCAATTCAAATTACTTCACAATTTTTTTATATTTATCTTTGACGGCTAACGTTTGTTAAAACTGCCGATGATTTTGAGGACTTTATATCTTTTGGTCACATTACATGAGTGCAATGGCAGTGCTTTCAGTTCTTTACTTACAGAGTACATCCAGATAGGTGGTGCTATTGCCAACGCCAAGGGTGTTGTCATAGAACGTGTTACTCGCCAAACAGGTGTAGTACCCAGCCATGTCTCTTGTAACGTTGGTTAGATCAAGGTCCGCACCAGACCGCATTTCGCCGTTGAGCAACACCCAGCCTATGCTGTCTTTCGCCGCCGGATTGCTGCTTTCCAAAATACACGTAAGCGAGACGCTCTGTCCTTCTTTGCGTTCCACGCGCTCCCTTGTGCTAACCGTCGGTGGATCTATGAAAAATCACATACGATGATTTTCGTTACGTTTATCAAAATTTATCAAATTTACTTTATCAATTTTTTTACTTAATCACAATTTTTAATTGTTACTTTTAACAAAATTTTGTTCACATCTGAGAACGACAGCATGGACGATTAATGTCCTAACCGTACATGCTTATAATTATGAAGTTTTCGAATTAATCGTGAATGTATGAAACTGCACATTTAGTTGTCAACTTTGTTATTATAACTTGATATGTCATTTAAAGTCTAATTCTTTTTACTTGGTGCGGACGGAAAAATATTAAAAAGTAAGATATTTTACATGAGCTCAAATAGAGTTTGCATAACTCAAATATGTCTTGAAGCATTTCTACCAAATTACATCTCAGGTCATATATCACGCAAACTATGTACGTGATTATAATTAAAAATCAAAATGGATATTCCTTTCGCATTTAGAAACCAATGTGGAGATACAATTTTTACAAAGGCAACTTAGCATTGCTATCAGCATTCGTATAGAATAACATTTTCAATCATATATCTAACATTTTCAATCATATATCCAATATTTAAAAAAAAAACATTGCACTGATTTTATAATTTGCAATGTATTTCACAAGCTTGAATAAACACTCCAAGAGCTACGTTGTTTTACAAAGACATGTTGATGTGGAAATCTAAATGTCCCATTAGCACAATCATTATTTGATAAACTTATCAGACCCATTCTTGTGTATGGTTGTGAGGTGTGGGAACACGAGTTTACCTCAAAATCTGCTATAGAAGACGTTCATCTAAAGCTTTTGCCGGTTCTTATTGGGCATTGCAAGAAACACATCAAAACTCGCAATATACAGCGAACTCGGTCGATATCCCATCGAAATTTTCATTCAAAAACAGATGATCAAATACTTTAATGGACTTAATAATAGTGAATACTGTTTGTTAAAGGAAGCATTCCTTGTTAACAAAACTCTGTAAAGCAAGTGGTATTGTAAGATTAAGTCAACTGTACTTATATCGGAGAAATGCAACTTGTTAATTCCAATCAAATTATTACTAGGTCTGAATCGACCAAAATTTATGGTAAACTTAAAGGCAAATACGATGAAATAAAAAAGATAATTTGAATCAATCCAATATGGCTGCCCCAGATTCATTGCGTGTATTGTAATAAGATTCTGCCATATGTCTTAGCAATATGAATATATTAAGAAGAAACTGCTTAGTCCCTAGGAATTAATTTCAAGGATGGTGGAATAATCTCATTATAGTAATAGTTATATTCAATTTATGCAAATTTTCAAGAGTCTATGGAAGATGTTAACCTCAAATATTGTTTCTTTTTGTCAAATAATTCATCTTTTACTTTAAAATGAATTAAATAGTTGGTTTCATACGTGATATATAGTCAAAATATTATTTTATCAAAATGCTGGCAACCATGTTGAACATATGCGGATAAGACAATGTCCTCAAGGTAGATTCGGGTGAACGTTTAATATGTTGTTCTGGATACCTCTCGAAAATGCATTCCGAAGAAACAATCTATTAATAATTTTGGTTGGTCTAGCCCTATATTGACTAGACAAGTGATTGTCACTTTACAGTGTAGACTGATCTAAACCTACCATGCTCATCGTCCTGTCATAAAATTATTGTAGAAGCCCTGGAATTAAGACTAAGAAGGGTACAAACAGAATGCAAATAACTCCTAAATGTGAATCAAAATTGGTAGAGAGGGAGTAAAACATACTTTTCAAGATATAATATTGACACTGACCTGCTGTCGGAGGTGCGCGCGATGGTTAACACTTACATTGTACATGGCGAACAAACGATTTTGAACTGGTGCCACTGTCACCGTGCCAGATAGCGTTCCATGCTAGGCATGTGTACGTCCCTTTTCGATTGCGCTGGATATCAAGTAGAGCGACAGTGCTCGATGCAGTGACAATGGTTTCCCCACATGCAACCTCTTCATATTAATTTATATATATTAGACATATTTCCCCTAGGTTGGTTCGTGTTCAAGTGTTTGGTATGTCAAACTCCAAAATGCATTTTGAAGAAGCGATATGTTATGACTTTTTGATAGGTCTAACCCTATTTTCACTAGACTACACGAAGCGAATTCTACTCTCTAGTGTGGATGGGTCAAAACATACCATGGTTATTGTCCTTTCAGAATATTATTGTAGAAACCCTGGCGTAAAGACTAAGTAGGGAGCAAACAGAATTGCCAGTTATTCCCGCGTCTGAATCAAAAGTAGTGAAGAAAGTAAAACCTACTTTTCAAGGTATAATCTGTATAATCTTGAGAATGACCTGCTGTTGGATGTGAGAAAGATGGTAAACACTTACATTGCACATTAAGAACAAACGATTTTGAACTTGTCCTACTCTCGCCTTGCCAGAACGTGTTCCGTGCTCGGCATATGTACGTCCCTTTTTGATTGCGGCGGACATTTGACAGAGTGAGCGTGTTCGATGCGGTGACAATGATTTCCTCGTACAGCCATTCCACAGTTGCTGCTTGGGTTAGATTCTACACTGCAGACTCTGCTGTACGTGCTGCCTTCGACTACATCATCATTGGCACCCACAAGGCTTATCTCAGGAGAATCTGTACATGAAATAAGTGAAACAAATACAAAAGATAGTTGGCGAGAATCGTAACATCCAAAGTGCACAGCGCTTATCAGAATGATTTATCGCAATTACACTAAGTGATGTACAATTAGAATCTTAGAGGGCTGGTTAGGAAATTTGAAAATAATACGTTTTGTGACAATATTTTCTCTTGATTTTGCAAGGGTTTTGCATAATTCCCCGCCCTAAAAAGCTTCACATATATTTTTACAATCAGCAATGCTGTAAAGAATTGTCTTTTTCAACTCTTACTCCGTAGACTGTTTTCCTATGTTGAAGATCTTGTCATCATATGAAGTCACAAGACCTTCAATAGGAATACTATTAAAATGTGTTACAGCTGTATGAAAAAAATACGACCAATATAATCAAATCGCATAATAAGAGAGTAATCACCGGAGGTCAGCGTAAAGCTCAACCAGCCGTCTGCATATCACTTGAAGGGTGACTGTTAAGTCAAAGGTGTCGTGTACAAGGCCAAGGTATCATTTTGGACAGCATAGAGAAGGTTTACATCGACCTCACTTATGACACTTCAAGTATAGCTTCGCTAATCACATGCATTCTGAGCATATTGGCAATTACAAATTGGTTAATGGAGTCTGAACCTTAGATTTCATATTACAAACTGTACAAATGTTACAGTATACGTGTTACATACGAGATTGCCTCCTCGATTTAATCAATGATATTTATATTCCATTTGTTCATTTTGCTGTACATGTAATATCGGTTTATGCATTGTATTACAACTCAACTAATCATTTGTCTATCCATAGTTTTGATCATTCGTTTCATTGCTCACTCGATTGTGTGTGTGTTACATTTCTAGTACGAAAGCGCAGTTAACCTCAACTACAATCCCCAGGGGGGAGTATGTTCTCTTTTTTTAAATGATTCAAACGTGAATGAGAAATCAGGATGTTGTTGGTTGGGTCGGACAAATGCATTTGACTGGTTAATCGGAGAAGGGTGTGTTTAACAAAACATAAGATTTGTAAATAATCAACGTCACTCTATTGATACCTACACTGCACATCGAGCTTGAACGAGAGAGACCCACTCCCGCTGTCGCTGTTCCAGAAAGTGGTGTTGGCATGGCAAGTGTACGTCCCATTCTGATATCTTTGGACATTCTGCAGATCGAGAAGTCCATAGTTTTCGACGACCTTGCCTCCATGTATCCACTCCACAGTCGCACTTGGGTTTGAATAAACAATGCAAAAATTGGTGTACGATTCGCCTTCGATGACAGCGACAGATGGACCTACAGCATTTCGTAGGCTTACATCAGGAGGATCTGTCGACGAAAGAAATGGTCTTATAATGTCTTATTGTGTTGTCACATAAGGATTCAAATAAATATTTTCGTTACGTTTTTGGGGGGTGTTCTTGCTGACATTCTTACCTTTTTCGGGAAGGCGCAGCTAGCACTTCAGTCTAACAAAAATCTCAAATAGGCCAATGTCGCACCAGTTCAAAAACTGTATTTTACCAAAGACCCAGCCCTCAACCATGACAACTTAACTGGCACCCCGTACACACAACTACACTCTCTTCCTAAACAGCTGTTTCATTCTTGCACAGACAATGTCTCGGTTGCAAAAGACTCAATTGTTACCTGCTGTCATTAAAGTGACACTTGGTTGAATAGTTAAACCTAGCCAGTGCATTTCATCTTTTGATCGTGACGTTAGCTAGGGAGAATTTTCCCTTTTCAGATAATCGGTCTTTTGTCGGCCGTTTCAGAAATATATGAAATCTGCATGTGCATACACACATTGCATAACATATACTAACGAACAAACAAACAAACAAAAACAGAAAAACTGAAAATCATCAGTGGAAATTAATCAGTCATTTTGAGTCATTATCTTACAGAAAAAAATTATATAGTGTCTTTTCTGTAAACCGAATACTGTATATTTATGCCGATGCCTGAGCTAAAGGCACATAGTTTTTTTATTGCATCCCGTTACGAATCAATTAACAAACACTCTTTGTCAAAGTACAAATTAGGTCAAATGACTAAACCGTATTAAGTCAAACACGGTCGGTCCAGCAACCTTATCAGGCCTATGCTGAAGATAGGAATTCACTTTTGGATTCGATAGTTTAGCTGGAAAATAATTCAATTCAATTCAATTCAATTCGATAGAACTTTATTTATCCCAAACACGGGCAATTAAAAAGCGTGGCTCAAAAATAGTGCGGACCTTACAACCATTACTGGCTTTGGACCGCCAAACGATTGATTTGAACGTCGTTTAAACTACCTGGCACCTGCACCTATCAGTGTTCACTGTCTGGGGATCTAATAAAAGTTAACGCAAGAACTCTATTGTAAGTGATAGAACCAGCTTGTTGAATAGACGTTTGCTGTGAAAACAATCTACTAATTTATTTTGTTTCTTGTTGATTGTTGTAAGCTTTGACACCTGCATGCTTGTTTGGTTTGAAATTCAATTTGAAGTACTTTTGTAATGATATTTTTCTTCTTGAATCAAAATGCGGACTGTTGTGAATGACGGCTGTAGCATTGTGTGGTAACATGAGAAGTTATTAGGCCGAAGCAAATCATAAACATGAGCATGAATGTTGTCAAAATTACCAGTGAGGGCGCTATTAACATCAACAACTTAAAATTACCAAGGACTTACCAACGCGAAAAATTCATCACTGGTCAAACTAACATTGATCTAACACCTGTCAAGAGGATTTGTGTCGCTGAATGTTTAAAATTGGAAAATTGAGCGCAACGCTACTGTGGTAGCCTTTGGGAATTAATTTATGGCCGAGACTATACATAAAAGTAAACTTGATGCAATCACTCTTACAACTTTCTTATTGTTAAAAGAATACCAACATAAATCAAATTGCTTTGTACGAAGTCAAAAAGCAGCGACAACAATGGTAATATGAACAATTTAACATGATTTGAAAAGAGGTTTTTGATTACTTACACTGTACGTCAATAATAAACTCTTCCGAACAGTTTAAGGACTGCAACTCGAGACAAAAATACGCGTTTTGGTACTCGAAAATGCAGGTATATTCATCTCCATCTTCACTACGATCAAATACTCTTTTCATGTAATCATTGGTCTTTTCCTGTGTTCTGGCGACCTCTTTGCCATTATTTCTCCATACCAACTGCCCCGGGGCGTCATCTGGCAGATCAACCCAACAGGTGAAAGTCACGGAATCCAAGTTCTCGATGACACTCGTGCCCTTGACGTTACAGAACGGTCCACTCTCTGGATCGTTTCAAACAACAATTATTTTATTTCGTAATTCTTTGCAGTGTTTTTTTCGGAGGGTCATTGTTCATTTTTTGTTGTTTACATATTTTTTAAATATGAAAATTGGTAAAAGAGTGACAACACGAGAATATATGATGAATATATTACCTTGTCAGGTGGAAAGCTAACACAAATGGCAATGTGTACATGTACCTAGCTTGCTGGCAGGATCTGTATCTTTGTCTAAACGTTCAAATTCGTAGTAAACAAAATATTCCATGCACATGTATATGCTAACTCATAAAATACAAAATTGCAAGTGCATGAAAGTTATGCATGAACTTATATTTGGTCATAGACTAATTCAACTAAAGCTATCATGGTATACATTGTCTTCCGAAACAGTTACACTCACCTAAAACGAACAACCTAGCTGCCGTTGACACGCCAGTTTGATGCACCGTGCATTCGTAAGCGGATTCAATACTCTTTTCGACGAAGTCAATAAATAGGTGAAACTCGCCCATGAGGTGATCTCCGATAACTTTGAAATGTTTGTCGTAAGTCTCATTGCCAGACGAAATTTGCTGATATTGGCCATAGACTTCAGAATACCATGATATAGTGTCCCCCAGGTCTGATATACTGCAGTTCAGTTGTGCAGAACATCCTCTGTATGCCAGCGTGTCAGTGGGGATTTCAGTGAAGGGTGGTTGCGATTGACCTGGAATTAATTGAAACGGCAGTAATGTTACCTCCAGTCAAAATAAATGTTTTGATTATTTCCCAAAAAATGTTCGACGAAACTGGAAAATGTTTAGCAATACCATGGACAAGCCTGTAGTATCACAAAGCTTTTAAAAAGACGAATACAAAGACGTTCGCTTGTCATGCAAAACTTCTTTTTTACGCTGTTCTCAATCTGTGAATAAACGACAACATTCTCTCTGGAAATACTAGGATTATTTCCTTGTTCATTTTTATTTCCCTTTTAGCAACGGACTCTAGACTTCCTTTCAGCAAAGTCTGACGACTCTGTCAGCTGAAAGTTTCTTGCAACCTTATTATGTTTATACAAGGATATGAGCAGTGGAAGACAATACGTCAAAAAACAGAATCAATGAAACAAAAACTTCCCTCGAAATTTACTGTTTTTTATTCCACACAATATGTGCCTTCAAGGTGGGTTTAACAGTACCCTACGCATGTTCTGCCTACCATGTCGACTAAAATTCTCTGCACGCTTGCTAAACAGCGTTATTGTTTCCGCCATTACGCGCTTTAAAGTCAGAAAAGGGGTCTCAAGACTATGAAATTGAATGCAACTTCTTTCTCCAAACGCTGTTAAACAAAAGCATACTCTACACTCACCAATTCCCAGGAAGCACATACAGGCGCAGAGTGTCAGATAAAAACGGCTAGACATGTCGGCACAGATTCAAGCCCAATTGTCTTCAAGGAAGCTAGCACTTGGCCTTCAAGGCACACTTCATACCGATGAAACAGTCTAAGAGAAGGAGAAATATTAAACGATTAATCAGAACCGATATTTGACTACCTAGAGTAGTAATTGTAAGCGACAGTTATCATAGGCGTAAATTTCAGTATCTTAACAATAGCACTGCTGGTGCGAAAAGTTTGAATCACACAAAAGTGTATACGAACAAAAACCCAAAACTATGATATCGCAATGCATTACTCTAAAAAAGATTAAACTTCCTTCTGTGACGAGATATGATATTCAAAAGCGTCGTTTGATGTCGACGCAAGGATTGAACCTGTTAAAAGTTCCGCCCGAACCTAAAATGTAACAGTAAGTTGTCTCTGTCGAATTTGCAGAAACATTCACATGGGCGTCTTGCACTGGCATTGTAAACATTAATCTGAATATCGCAGCAGGCATTGTTGCTTTACGCTGAGTCGCAGTCTACAGTCGAGTGTGGTACGGTAGTGTGTCTCAAACTCATTATCCTGGCACTTCAAACAGCTCTCCGCCTCTTTGCGAAAACATTTTGAAACAATAATCACAAATTTTGCTGTCTTAGTTGCTGTAGACTGAAAGAGACTTACCGTTTTAAGTACGAGGTGTGTTGACGTTAAAGCTGTTTTTTCAGTGCTTGGTACGGTGAGGTCTGAAGTGCGGCCAGGGATGTCTCACATGACATGCAAATTACTGGAGACGTCATAAGGGCTAGGTGAGAATTCAACGGGGATGGGGACTTGATGTGTGAAAAACAATTTCAAATGTAAAGCTTCCATTTGCGATGGAAACAAGCTATAAGGGTAGTCGCTGTCCAGTATCTATCATATGTGTCTGTTTGTCTTTCCATTCTAGTGGTAGCCTATTTTTACATTCAAATGTAAATAGCAATCTGCGAAATACTTGCGAAGTCTGTTCATCCATGCATTATGACATTAAACTGGTCCAATAATCATTTCCATTCAAGGTAATATATTAAAAGGTCCATGGGACAATTGAGATTTACAAATTTAAGTAGGACCATCCTGAACCACTGATAATCAGTGGTGGTACCAGGTGTCCGGAATGGGTAAGCGTACCCTGCTAGCATGCTACACCCGTCAGGATTGGTCCCAAAATTGTCTAAATATTGTATGAAAAGATACAGGATATGAATCACTGTAATAAGTCAAAGCCGGGAATGCTGTCGTTAATCATTTGAGTGACCGAGGTGTCACATTTGGCCACAATGTCGTCATATCGACCGTAGAACTTTTTGAAAGTCCTAACGAGTCTTTTTGTTGTGTATCCTTGTCTCAGTAATTTTGATGCCAATGAGCTGTGTCTCAGTTGAAAATCAACAAAGGAATCACAAGCCCTACAATACATGAGAAGTTGAGACACGTACACACCATAAGCAGGTGCTGATGGAATATTACTTGACAAGTGGCCAGGGGATAATTTATGATTTCAAAATCGAAATCATCCCTTTTGTCATACAGCTTATTGTATAGCCCATTAGTACCCACTTGTAGGAACAGATCAAGATATGAAGCAGAGTTTCTACCCTCTGTTGTTTCTTTGATATCCAACTCATCAGGGTAAATATGATGTAAGTAATTTGATATGTCTGGATTGTCTAGACTCATCAGATCATCGATATATCTGAGCGTGTTGTTAAAACGCCTTGCAAGTTTTTTAGACCCTGCTGTGTAGAGAGACTGTAGGAACTCTGCTTCATATGAATACAAAAATAAGTCTGCAAGAAGGGGTGCACAATTTGTACCCATTGGTATGCCGATAGATTGTTGAAATGTCATACCGCCAAACTTAACAAATATGTTGTCGATTAAGAAATTAAGCATTTTAATAATTTCTTCATCTGTGTATTTGTGCTGGGCATCCATTTTGTTACTGAAATAATCTGTCCATGCATAGTTAGTCAGTATACTGTCGAAAATGCAATTTTCATAAGCAGTTCAAAAACTGTAGAAAGTGATACGGACTGATTCAAATCTGTCATTTTTATCAAATGAAATTTCCTTTTAGTAGCTTTTGTTTTCAACTAACCGACTGACTCATTGAAATGTGAAACGGGAGAAAAAATTTACTCGAAAATTTTTTGTCTTCATAAATATATTGTTTTCTCCTTTTCATCGTAATGGTTTTAAATACTTAAATATTTCAGTGAAATGTAAGAAACTGACTTTACCCCCAAAATTTAAAAAAAAAACCGTTTATAATTGCTTACCCGAGTTATGACTTTAATGTTTCTGTTTATGTCTCCAAATAGCTTACCTAATAAATGTTGGAACTATAAAATGTATATGTATATTTGGAAATAAAAGGTTATTTGAAATATTCAATGTGCTTTTGAACTATAGAGCAGCGGACATAACATGTATAAAATAAGTATATTACCCTACTGTATGTATAAATTCATGTAAACATTTCTAAATTTCCTCCATATACACGAAAGTCCTTACATTAGTGCGTTCACATCCGCCGTATTATTTAGTATTTACTGGTCTTTCTCGTATTCTAATTACAGACACTTCGACTATCTCCCTGAGCAATGCATTAAACGAAGTCACCCTCCAAAAACGTTACCATAGAACGTTGACTCTCCCAAGATCGCACAAGCCCGATGTTAACTTTGTGCAGTCCCTGTCGGGTCAAAGATCACAAGGAAGTAGAAAATAGTCGTAGACGCAAGTAGTGCTGTACAATAGCCGTTCAGTCTTGTGTAAAGTCTTAAAGAATGTATGTATGAACCCATAGTACATGCATGGAATATTAATGAATCAAAGTCGTTAAGAAGGTTCAATGCCAACATAAAGTTGGGATTTTTCACACTTATCGTACCAACTTGCATACCCGATGCTTTCAAGAGGCAATACACTCATTGCGTGATTGTTGCCGACTGTCCAACCTAATGCTACGGTTTCGTAAATCGCCGTTTGCTTTGAACGCGGGGATTTGTGAACATTTAACCCTGAATGACCCGTCCAAGAGAAACGCATGGGTCTTGTATCCCTTTTATTTCATTATACCGATGAATATGATATTACGAAGGCGCATTTACTAGGGTGGTTACGCCGTCGTAAGAAGCCAATGAAGTCATTGTTCGTTATTTATTCATGTCAGCCCGATTTCCCTCTGTGGAGGTCCAACATTCCACAAAAAAAACAATGGGATTAGTTCAAACCACGGTGGTGAAAGGGTTTGTGGGACTGATCTATTCTGGGTCATTCTTTTATTCTGAAAAGGTACGGTTCGTACAGAGGCTATTAAAGACATAAATTTCGTCTGTAGGCTTAGGCTGCAGATATTTATTTTTGCGATAAACCTCGGGGTCAAATAATCAAATTAGTTACAACAGTGATTATCTGCTCCTCAAGCTAAGTCTGGATCTATTTGAGGAAAAGACAGTTGTATAGTCTTGTTTTGTTGTTAACGTCTAAATCCAAAGTGTGCTCAACAGACCTAATACAACAATGGTTGCCATTTTGAAACTCAAACGTTTGGAAAATGTGACCGGTACATTGTACAAGTCATTCGATGCCTTTAATCTAGCGATGTGATTTGTCGAGATTGAATGCAATAGCGCTGTGTTTGAAATATGGCACTGTCAGAGTTTGAACGTGACCTGAATCTGAAGTCTCTGTAACGATTTAGACTCAATGATAACAATTTAGAGGTGGTTAATGGGGTGGGGAAATAAAGATCACAATAATATCAGCAAAACTCTACTAGTTTTGTTTTATTTTTACAAAATTGCACATCCAACGGTTTGGTTACGTCGTACAAAGATACGAGCCTTATACTCACCGATATGAAAGCAAGGAAGCATTTAATTTTTGTTCATGGCCTACACAAACCTTGATTCTATGTTAAACCGCCCACGTGGAAAATTTTCGCGACGGTGAATTTATGTTTGGATGGTCACTCCACGAGTAAACAGACCTATCTATCACGTTGGACGGAGGTGGCACACCGCCAGGCTTGTAAAGAAGACACGACCGGTCATTCTGGATATCCAGAAATCACCGGAAGTCCACATCGTGCAAGTCCAGTGTGTCTAAATGCCCTATCAAAAACTGGTTTGGCCTAAATATCACAAGGCTTGTTTAGTTTAGTTTATTTTAAAGATGTTCCAGAATACTCTGCTCCTCATATGAGTGTGTGTTACAATAACATTCTATATCAAAGGCAAACAACGAACTTCACTGTCAAATTATGGTGACCATAACTTCATTAATTTTGTCAATTTTATGTTTGGTTTTTCAAAGTGACCAGCATCTGGCCAAAGGCATTTTGGGGCAAACTATCACTAATTTACGATAATGTACACACATAATTAGCAAGCCAAATGGTAGGATTTTAAAGTACCTTTCGGGTTAGAGGAAATCATGTAGGTGATACACTAAGAATACATCATAAAATAAAACAAAAAATAAAAAAATGTTTTATTGGCGTTGACACACGGGTTGGAAAATATGAAAATGTTGCTGATATTGAATATGTTTAAATTATGTAGATGTTGGTACCGAGTTTGTATATATTTAAAATCGAAAGTGCTCATCGGAAGTCACAAATAAAGTGATAAAAATAAAAATGATTATGTTAAGTTACATTTGAAGACAATTATCACAGGATCGTTTCCTCACTTAGATCATGATTGTTTACTCCAATGCACGTATGTAGAGGAGACTAGATGTGACTATCAGAGCAAAGAGTGAAAATTGGCCACATATATTAATATTCATAAGTTTACTTTACCTCTCCTATCACAGTAATAACAATCGAGGAGTCAAAGGTTAGCTCGCTCTTATTGTAGATTTGTAAACCCTATACCTTATAGCTGACACTTGATGTGATTTTTAACTATTAACAAAACGGACCTTCCTTTACCTAGAAAACTAAGTTGCATCGTGAGAACACCAAGAGGCATACAGCATGTCTGCAAAATTTATGGCGACCGAGTATAGCTGTACTAAAACTAAGAGCAATGGTGGAGTGAAATATCCGAACTTCGCTCTTTTTATTCAACCTTTTAATGCGACTAAAAACCACTCATAAAGCATTTGCTTCCTAGGGATCTCTAGAAACTTGTCTGGGCGACCGAGCCACTTAAATGGTGCCTCCACTTCACAGACAAACTGAGCCAACGACAGGAAGTAAGCACTAGTACTGAAATATTACTATTTTTATTTTGCTCAGCTAATAGGTATTAAAAGTCGTCAGTTTGCCATGCTGCCTCAGATGAAACTTTGTAATAGTGTTATTACTTTTTGTATTATAGAAGTTAGTTATTGGCACCAGAATGTACGTAGGCCAAAGAGCCATACAAATGGTCAAAACAGTCACTTAGACCAACCAGTTACACGTTTTTTTTTGGTTTTTTTTTTGTTTGTTTTTTTTTGAAAGGTGTCAAAAACATTGGGCGGATCTTACATTTGTGGGAAAAAGAATCGAGAACAGCACAACAAGTGGATGTGTTTTAATCCCAACAGGGACAGTTTCTATGCGAGGGAAAAGTTTAAATGATAAAAAATATTATAGCACATAGTGTTTACAGTCCGTCGACAGTTCGTCGAATTGCAGCCACAACATTTATTCAGAGACCGAGAAATTTGACTCCTACATAAATGCAATGACACAGATATCGATAAAGCTTGTTCGACGAGAAGTGGAGTGACACATATTACAGAAAATTCGCACGCTCTTTGTTCCGCTTTAACTGGCATTGTTTGTTTGTTGTTCTATACAACATTACTACAAACACATGATGGTATCATTTCTGTGTGAAACAGCATTTAACGTATATCGGGACAACGATTTGCGATCTTCAACCAGTGTGGGACCTACACTCTACACAGTGCTTACCTTTATGTCATAGTGCAGCAGAATAATAATACTGTAAAAGAGTGTAAAGTTTTATTGTGTATTGTGCTTTTATTTATATTGCAGTATTGTAATTAAAATTGATATCGGCAAGACATGTTCAAGAGTATAGCTTATTTTATAACGATGCAGTTTTACTATACTACGTTTATCTTTAGCTTTAAGACGACATTGGTCATTATCCCTTAAGCTGTCCTTCATGATGACAGCAACATGCATCCAAAATTTAGGAGAATATTCGACAGGTAATGATAAAAGCGCTTCAAATACAACAGTGAAGTGAGCGTACCGTCTGTAGGTGGCCCTCATCTTATCCCACAACACTGACACAAAAACGTCTAGATAACTTAATCGCTTTTAATAGCCGGATTGAATGTCTTTCAAAATTTGAAGTAGTATGTATGTATGTATGTATGTATGTATGTATGTATGTATGTATGTATGTATGTATGTATGTATGTATGTATGTATGTATGTATGCATGCATGCATGCATGTATTGTTATATTTATTTATACCTAACTTAATCTGTTCACTATGAAGTCTGCATACATGCTTGTCAAGGCCTGGTTCTTGCATAAGTGATTGCGTGAAGGGCTAGGTAGCATGTTATCATTTTTTCTGTTCTTCACTAATTTTTTATCAATTATAAAAAAATGTCCTGCTCGATAAATCTGATAATACTAATAATAAGCAAGTTGCCGATTCCAAATGTTATTCTTTGTATTGTGACATTCAAACCGATAAACTCGGCATCCATCTGTTTCCCATAACACATTCCAATCAGGCTTCATAGCATTTTTCATTCCCAGCCTTTTTATAGTCTGGAGTGTCGGCACATGCCTTTTTCACATCTATGAAAACCTGAAATGTAAGGAATGGCAGTGTTGTTAATACCGTTTATCCTCCTGACTCACATAGCATTTAACAGGAAAATGATATTAGGTAGTTCCCAATTGCAAAGTTAACGCAGTTGTTAAAATTCCTATCTTTTTCGTATAATAACAAATATGCCAGAGACCAGCCGCTTAAAACAAACAGCGTTTTATCGGACATGCAGCTAATGAATAATGCCCGATAACTCGACCTGCACGCAAATCGAAAAAAAAAAACAATTTTCAGGCAAGGGAGGATTGCTTTCCTGGTCAAAGTGATAAAAGAACTCAAAGGACAGTTGAACTAGGCAGTTACCTCGCTGCTCTTAGCCATGCTTCCAAGTTCAATGGCGAGTTTGGAGAAGGATGGTCGCTCAGTTTTGTTTTCAGACCAGCACCTCGTCATGATGGAGTATCTTTCATAAAGAAAATAATGGCCTGTTACGGAACTTTCATGTTGGAATATTATAGAACTTTTTCTGTCTAAGGTAGAATGCCCCTCGGGACTTTCAGATGTTAGGACGCTCATTTTTTTTAATTCTCTTCTGATTTACCACTTCGAGAGGATTTTTAAAAAGCCTTTGAAATAAGAATATATTTTACCGTTATTATTTTTTTCAAGAAATCGAAAGTTTCATATTCCGCATAGAGTTAACACAGGGATGGCAGTCATTTTAAATTTCAAATAGCTATAGATTTTAATAATTTGTTTTTCTGGTATCGACTCTGCACGGTAACCAAGACGCATACTACCGCAAGTCAATTTCGTTTGAAAACTGTCTGCCCACAACCACGGTAAACTACCATGAAAAAGCATTTTTCCAATCTGTCTTTAGCGCAGAAAAAATACATGCTGGTCTTTCGTGGTATACAAGCGAGGTTATCGCCTTGTATTCAGAACAACAATTCATTTTGAAAAAACAGTTCCTCTTACGTTACAACGTCTATTATTAACAACGAGACAATGAGACATATACAATTTAACCATTATATTCTCACACATGGTCACGGCCAAGGCACTCTTTCTTTGTGTTCTGACCAAGAGCTTGACATCCGGTATTTTAAGTCAACATTAAGCTTACGAGTGACTTCGAGTTCGTAGAAGCAATGCCGCATGGCAGACAGCTGGTCATTTGTATGTGAACAATTGTATGCCAACAAAAAAAGCAGCAATGCTACTGTCGACGTGTGTCCTTTCTAAGTTTCCATGTTTTTGCCTGTTTGTTTTTTTTTTGTTGGTTAGTTAGTGTTTCCTTGATTGATTATCAGTTTATTTGTATGTTCTGCAAAAATATGCATATGGTACAGCAATAACTGTAAATGCCATTCACATATCTGAATGAGTGACTGGTGTCGATTAATGCACGAAATGCTGGTTCGTCTGTCGTTACTCACAGCTCAGCGTCACAGTAAGTTGGTCTCTTCATCCGAAATCCTTTTGAAATAAATTCATTCACTTTCATCACGTTTTTGGCTGTCGGGTATGGTGTGTTACCTTTGTAATCGAAATAAAACATAATCACAGTTGATGCAAAATGGGACCACTGCAAACGAATATAGCTGTGATACAATATATTCAAAATGTGTAGTAGAATAACTGTGGTATCGCTCTATGATGCAGACTGACGATCCTGTATAATCAGTGGTAAGGCAACACAATCATGAATAAATATCATTTAAATCAATCTGCGATACTTTTTTTTTCAAAGAGTGCTTCTATCGCAGTACTCACCATCGAATTTCTTAAACCCACAAAACTGAGACAAAAAAAAAAACATACACGCCATATGACTAAGTTTATTCCAGCGCGTGAGTTATTAGTTAATGCATGTTAATACCTCATCCGTTCATTAATGGTATATGTCGGCAGTAGCAAGCAAACCACAGGTTTAGGAGATCCAAAATCAACCTGCAAGTTTATTGCTTTTGTAACAATTCTGTGGCCACACTCACCTAATGTTGTGATCTCCCACAATACAACACCAAAGGACCATACGTCACTCATAGTTGAATACTCCCCTGAAGTAAGCGTTTCCGGTGCAAACCATCGTACTGGCTGATGTGTCTGACGCTGAAACAAATGATATATGATATTATGAATCGCCTTGCTCATTATTATTTAATTAAGACAATTATTATGGTTGTTAGACACCTACTTTGTGGCGACTTTTAAACTTACCGTAAAAGGGTTTACATCGTTCAGGTGAATTGTATCGTGGAATCGAACATCTTTCACCCTGCTTTTTCGGTATTTGCACTATCTTAATTCTATAATCCTATTATATATACACAATACATCTTTCACTCTTAATGTTAACGTCATTTTCTCAATTAGCGTGAACAAAAGCAAACGGAACGACATAATTGTTTACCTCTTTAACTCTGATAGCTTCAATGTCCTCATCACCTCTAAGACCAATATTTGATAACTTACAACTTCTCTTATCGTCTGAAAGCAGAACGGTTTTAGCCGCCAGTTCCCCGTGCACAAACTGCATTCGTTAAAGGGGTGTAATGTTACAAAAATACGCATAATGCAATAATTGCCGGAGATTTTATAAAATACAAAAATAACCGATGGCAACATGATAATGATTAAAAACCTAGACTCCAGCATTTGCTTTCTGTTGTGACCCGTAAGTAGATAATGTCATCGCCTTTCGACTATGCACATTAGTGTTAGGCATTTGGTATTATATGCAGGATTATTGTCTGTTTGATATTCTTTTGTACGCAGTAAGATATGTCTCTTTCAAAGACATATCTTGCTGCGTACGGTCCTTATCGAGCACTTTATCTATCAACATCTTGATTTACACGGGATGCGCTGTTGCTTTTAAAAACGCGATCGAGGGGCAAACTTCAAGATGGTTCAAGATTCAGCTAGAATTGAATTCTTGCAAAAGGTACATCCGTGGAGGCATTGATGTATAAATATAATGACACTGCAATGATAGCAAAGTTGACCGTCCGGTAACGGTTTGCTGGAAATATAGAGGCACATTTAAGCACCTACCGACTTGGAGGCGAGGTACTGCATACCAGTGGCAATCTGCCTTCCAAAAGAGACGAGATCCTTACTCTTAATAACCCACTTCAGTCGAGCGGCGTTCGCGTAGTCGCTCGTCTTTTCTCGCCGATAATCTCGCAGGTACTTCAATAGATTTCCTTGACCCATGAACTCCATGATGACGTAAATGGGTTCTGAAATGACGTTTTAAGTTCATGTGAATGTTTACGTATCATGAATATTTGAACCATAGATAATTAAGGTATCAAGAAAACCGAAACCCAACGCATACCATGTTTATTCTTTTAACAACAAGAATAAAAATAGCAATGCGAGTGTGTCTGTTATATTTATCGTACGTAAAGTTGCACTAACCAACCAACGAACAAACTAGCTAACTTATACTATATATATATATATATATATATATATATATATATATATATATATATATATATATAGATAGATAGATAGATATAGATATATAATTGTTTCGCGAAGAAATCCATGTTAATACGTTAATACGTAAAGAACTATGTCTAGTTATGATTGCGCCGTGAAGATTTTCATAGTCTTATTATTTATTATTTAAACATTGACTTGTTCATATCATGTGGAATTCAACATTACGACATATCTATATGATTTACAGGGGATGCGATGTTGCTTTTAAATGCGCTATATGATTATGATTTTCCAAACCTTTTATGTAGGACATGGCTGCAGGTCATGTGCAACGAGTATTGTTTGCGGCGCACGTGAACTATTCTCCAGGTACCCTATCTGTGAAACTACCTACAGCAAACATGGCTTATAAACAAGATTTAGTGTAAAGATGCCATTCATCTTACCCGCCTCAGTACAGCAACCAACGAGACCTACTATATTCTTGTGTCGCCCAATACTCTTCATTATTTTTAGTTCTACGGTCAGTCTTCTTTTATCATCATCAGAGGCACTGTCTGAGAGGATTATATGATTATATATATAAAAAGACAACAGCCTTACGATAGGAAAATACACCGCTGAGGGCGCCAACGCCTCGAAACCTGGATTAAAGAGCGAACGCCAACTCGAGGAAGATGTTCGGTGTGAGGCTATGTGCATGGATTTGTCATGTTGTTTATCGAGGATAGCTGGTGTGAATGACATCATAGGACACAGGAGGTGAGAGTACCTTTTTTTGGACGTGTTGATACATCAGGATGCAAGATAAAGGAAAAGATATGACATCATTTCAGTTAGAGAAATAATTTTCACTCACTGTAGAAAGCCTTACCTTTGACGTATTTCACAGCTACCACTGTCTTGCCACTCTTGCCGGCAATTTCAGTCGCCGTAGCTTTGTTTACCTGTCCGAACGATCCCGTGCCGACGATTCGTGACATTTCGATGTGTTCGCGTGGGAAATCATCGGAGCGTTCGCCGAGTTTCATGTAGATGTCATCTGTACCCGTACCAGTCCGACCAATCGTAAGCGTGGTGTACTGCGATTCTGAAGACGTGTAATCGTTTTCCTGTGGGTAATGCATGTAAATCTATGAATTTTACTTTTCGCTTGGCTGCATTGATCCCGAAATAATGTCTTGCACAATATCTAGACTTGTTAATTTGTATGTATATCAAGATTATATAGATTAAGGGGCAATGCACCCAACACAGCGTATTTTGCTCAAAAGTCACGTTTTTGCATATATTTATTCAAATTTAGTTGATTTTATTAGACGTTAGTTGCGTGATAAAAAGTGTTAATTTATGCAAATGTATGTTAATCACCCGATTTCCTGGCTCCTTTTTCATCCCTATTTCAAACATTCCAAAGAATTTAACTCCACTCCGGCTGGATCAAATTTTGTGAAATCTTCACATTATGTTCTCTAAATGCTACATAATAAAACGACTACTTTGTTCGGCAATATAGTTCTTACATTTTGAATAAGAGGCATTTAAAGTTTGCTAATTATGATTTAAAGCACTTTTTGAGTGTCAGTCTTTCAACTCTTGCTATTTTAGAATGAGGATAGATAATACAAAATATAACAGTCTTTTTTTCTAAATATACTCTTCTCTCCGGTGAAATATCACATTTCAGAAAATAGCATCAAGTGTTTGACTTAAATTAAGTTTTATTACCAAAATATGCAAGAGTAAACTACTGCTACATACTAAACCTTAGAGTCACTGCTTTTTGAAAATATATAGTATGAGAACCATACATTTGCATCAAAATATTTGAGAACAAACATTGCTACTTAGATCGTTATAAAATTGTGTAATTCTGGTAATTAATTCAATGCAACGCCCCCTCCTCCTCCTCTGATAGAAAAAAAAAAACTTCAAATGTTTTGAATATGCTACAATTCATTCCATGCAAAAATGCCGATTACCCCTATCAAGGCATTTAGAGTGCAATGCCTACACATAAATGATGTAAAACACCTCTGTCTTCGTTTTGCGCCGAGAAAATGCCGTGTATTGCTCGGAAATTATACCCATGATGGTTACATCAAAACGAACGTTTCCAAAAGAACGCTTTTCTCT
Source organism: Ptychodera flava (assembly GCF_041260155.1). Lineage (NCBI taxonomy): Eukaryota > Metazoa > Hemichordata > Enteropneusta > Ptychoderidae > Ptychodera > Ptychodera flava. Next base: position 32,341,612 of record NC_091930.1, read on the forward strand.
TACAATTGAAGCGATCGTCAGAATACATACCAATGAAGTTCTTGCCTTAGAGAAATCCACATTCTGATAATGAGCTCCGTCTTCATCGTAGTCCTGCTATGCAAAGAAGATGATTTCACACCTAAAACAGATTACCTCTTAAGTTGCACGTCTACTATTCTACATAAAAGATGCTTCGCTAATGTAGATTCATGACCCTAAAAATGACACAGGTCTAGCTCGATAGTGAAGCGATTAATGAGTTAATGATTTTTGATTAATGAGTCACCTAATCATAAAATGGAAAATTACTACGAGGTAAGACTCTTTCATTTCCTCAATAAAAATTGAGAATTTGGAAGATTTAAAAATGAAAGGAGACATCAAATCTGTAGCGATGAAGTACACAGTACCATCATCATTTTAATTCCTTCTGTGTCTACCTATATGGTTGTCTGTCTGTCTGTTTTTCTTACATACCTTTCCAATATGTTCTAATTCTGATCCTAAAGGCATCTCTCGTTCTTCTTTCTGCCAAACGATAAACACAGAAATAAGCTGATCAATGGTGTAACTATTACCGTAACGTGTGCGCTCACCAGGATATGACTGTTTTACTAACGGATACATGAGTTGAAAGAAAAATCGATAGATGATCAATCGACAAGACTGGTTGATAAGTTCATTGAATGGTTGACAATAAATAGACTACAAAGGATGGAAAAGAGAGAGACACAGAGAGACACAAAGAGACAAAGACAGAAAGATGTGGTACATGTACAAAGTAAATTTCAAAGTTTGTACCATTGTAAGCGATAGCTTGCAAGGAAAATAGTATGGAAATACTGTTGAGTCGATACCTACAGGCAACTTTTTCCTCCTCGTATACATGTAATATCCGAGAGCCAGAGCAATCCCGACACCGATAAGTAAAGCAGAAACTGTTCCGAAAATTGCTGACGAAGTGAAATGAAAACAGGAACAGAAAGACGATAAATAAAAATAATATAAAAAGTGATCATTTTAGTTGTAAGATTAACATAATCCGCATATTTAAATGAATCTTTCCAGTAAAATATCCAGAATAGTCTTCATATAGACTGTACTAAATTATTCACAGTAATATTGAATGAAAATTCATTGAAACTTTTAAAGAATGTTCTATTTCTTTGGTAATGCAATTGCGTCAGTTAGGCTATGATGTGTACATACTCTATGAGAAAGGAGGGTTAAGTTTGATGTAATACACCGATAAAGGTTATGATTCATTCGGTATGTCTGAAAATATGTTAAACATAATATGACGGATCGACAGTCTATTTACATGTAAGCGTATTAAATAGTTCGTTTTGCTTGGAATACGTTTTGAGAATTGTAGTCTCATTTGTTGATATTTCTGATTCACCTCTGCCTTTCTGGTGTTGCAAGTCATACAATGTTACGGATAGATTTATCTCACATTCCAGTATTGCGCTATTTGTGGAAATCAAGGATAACGCAATACATGTGCTTGATATACAGAAGACTGAGATAAGGAAACTGAGCATAATGAATCTGCAGCAGATAAAGAAACAAACGCTAGACATTTGATGAAATACATACCTCCTGCAGACACTCCTCCCCTCCCTACCAATTTAATTTTGCACTGGTCTTCAGAGACGTCGTTCGTAGCCGTACTGATATACTCTCCATAATCTTCATTTGTGACGTAAGTCAAGGTCAAGGTACTCGTTGTCTCTGTCCCTTCTGTCGTCTCCTCTGAGTTCGTAGTGATGTTATTGCCGTCTTTCTGCCATCCAAAGGTTGGTGTAGGGTTTGCGGACATCACGCAGACTAGCGATGCGTTGGCACCGATATCGGCCTCGACTTTTTGGCTAAACTGCGATAGCTGAACGGCGGGTTCGACTTTTTAAAGAAAAGAAAGAATTTTCGGTGCCTTGTCATATTAAAATATAATATGTTTCCCGCATATGTAACGGCGCGGGCTAGAGTAGCACGACCGTCAAATTACCCATAATCATAAAGATACAATATAGAAACCTGGGGGCGCCATCAATCAGCCAAAAAAGGCAACATACATATTCTATATGAAGGGTAATCTCCAGTAATTTTACGATTTGGTAAATGAGCGAGATATTAATCTTTTTCGCATTCATTTCTTGACAAAAGTAAGTACCATTCTGTGAGACTATGGTTTAACTCTGTTACCCTAATTTAATTTACGTATAAAGCAATCACAAAGTTGACCTTCGACAGACATAGATCGTTTAAACTGCTGATGATATTGTCGGAGTAGTAGGCAGTTTATACATGCTTGTAACGATGTGTTTTCACTTACACAGTACATCTACATAGATGCTACTGTTGCCAAAACCTTGGGTATCGTCATAGAAGGTGTTACTCGCCATACAGGTGTAATACCCGGCAATGTCTCTGCTAATGTCGATTAATTCAAGGGTTTCACCACGCTGCGTTTCATTGTTCAGTAAAACCCAACCGATGTAGTCTTCCGGCGGATTGCTGCTTTCCAAAGTACACGACAGCGTCATATTCTGTCCTTCGATTGGCTCTTCACGCTCCACTGTGCTAACCGTTGGCGGATCTACGAGGAACCAAAAAAGTTATATTTTCTCTATCGCTCCATAAATGAGGATTGAACTCATTTTCTATTTATTTAGTTATTTTTCGATTAACTTTCAGCAGTTACGTTTCGCGATCATGACTGTATGGGTATACGTGATTTAAATTGATAATACGTTCTTAGAATATTAAAATAATAGAAACGTTTTCTTAAACTTCCCTTACCAAATCAAGAATTAAAATTAGACGTCACCATGCAAACTTTGGTACAAAAGACAAATCACTCAGTATTTATCGACATTAAAATTTGAAATTGGCAACTTCCCTGTGTAAACGGTATTTGGAAATTGACATTATTTTTTTTTTGAATCTCGAGAAACTAAGACGGCAAATCTTTTTTACTCAAAATCAGAAAAAATGTAAATATTTAAGAGTCCGAATATCTGTCGCCCAAACGGATTCTACCGTAATTCGTTCGACTAGTTCGTGTACATGTACTATACTCTGCATTGAGCATGTATGTTTTCTCTACCATACGACACTAAGCCGCTAAAACCCTTAAGTATACATTCAATTATAAATGGCTTGGTATTTGAAAACTATTAAAAGGCACTTTACTTCAAGGACTTACATTGTACATCCAAGTTGAAATATTGAATGTCTTCGCCCGCAGAACCATCCAGGAGTTCATTGGTACCAACGCAATCATACCGTCCGCTCTGTCCGCGACTCACGTTTGTAGATCCAACAGACTCCCATCGTTGACCACAGAATCGTCGTGTTTCCACTGCACCGTCGCCGTGGGGTTGGCGTCGACGACGTAGCAGTTCCTGGTGTAAGATCTGCCTTCAACTTCCTGGTCTCGGTGTTCTTCAATTTCCACTTCTGGGGGATCTGGAGGACGTGATATGAGAAGATAGGACATAGAGACAGAAAATATATTTTTGACGGTATCATGTACCTTAAACTTACTTTGAAAGGCGGTGAACAGAGAGATAGCAGCAACAACAAAGAAAAGAAACAACAACAAACAAAGTACGAAAATGATATACAGTGTCAATGTAACAAAATACATGTCTTATCATGTTCAAGAACATGCTATTGATACGGTTGCATATATTGTTTTTGCTTATTAAATTATTTATTATGAGTATTTATCGGTTGTTTAGTTTCTAAGTTATTTTTTGTTTTGGTTCGCATACGTACTGTTCCTACCTGCAAAACAGGTGCTTGTCTTTCTGAGTGATAATTGCCGATGACACATTTGGAAACCAAATGTTGAAGTGAGTCGTGGGCTCTTATCTTGTTGTTTTGGGAAAGGACAATGTCAGTTACGGGCGTGAAATCTCACGAGCTTTCATGATTGTGAAACTAAATTATCAGTAATGTTATGATGGAATCGCGGAACTGTGGCGTTTTATGTGAACGATAATCCATTTAACAATACCCTTTTTTATATGTGAGGATCTCATCTGGCGATAGGAGAATAGGAACTTGGAAGTGAGACACGAATTTGGCGATCATCACGTTTTCAAACAAAAAATAGAATTTTAACTTGTAGTTTCCAATGCACAAATGGTCGACACTCACACTGCACATCGAGTTCAAACGAAACAGAACCATCGCCACTGCTTGAGTCCCAGAACGTGTTCGTCGCCCTGCACGTGTACGTCCCATGTTGGTCTCGGTGGACGTTCGTTATGGATAGCGTATTCGACACAGTGACAACTTCATCATCGTACACCCATTGCACGGACGCGATTGGGTTTGAGTCGACGCTACACTCTCTGCTGTACGGGTTGCCTTCTACCACGGCATTGTTGGTACCCAATAGACTTACCTCAGGAGGATCTGTCGAAGAAAGAACCCATAACAAGTGGGAAAAATACTTTGCCGAAACAGAGATAAACAAAGCGTACACGCAAAGGCAGGCTTTAACAAGAACGTGCGATTTATAACAAGCGAAGGGTGGTCAGGCTTCCGATAAGAGTTTTTTGACTATCAAACAAATGTATCGTTTTCTATATAAACATTGCATTATACAAAACAGTTTTCAACAAACAGAAAATCTGCGATGTTTGTGTGGGAAATGTGTACAGAACCGTATGATTTTGCAGCATTATGTTTTAAATAGCGTGCTCGCTAAACGTGCTCGCTAATTCGTAAATATTTACAGCTAGATATTGATGCAAGTTGGTGAACAAATGCAAAAGCGAATGGATACCACTCCCTCAATTCTTTATTATCAGAATCTTCAGTAAAGTTTATTCATCATTGTAAAGCTCTATGTAAAAGAGGAATTGCCGCTGATGGTGATATTATGACAATTAAAACTTCTTGTTATAATTGGATGCTTTTTCTATAAATTGTTGCGTAACAGAAAAAGGTACGTCAAACCGTCGATTGGATTCAGGAAATCTAAATAATATTTGAATTTTGAACTATGCAATCTTAAAGACGGCTTTTCGGTTGCAGATGGGGAATAAGTCGTAAAGTTACTACTGGCAATTCGCCAGATTTTTACATAAATGTTAGATCGTTGAAGACGTGGTGATATTTAAAAACTTTTACAATTTAGTTATCTCAAAAGCGCACAAGCTAAATAACTCTCTCTAATTGAAACATGCGGATTCAATTATTTTCTGTCCTTTATTTAAAAAACTATGATTGACAAAGAAAGTGATTTCTCACATTGCACGTCGAAGAATACATCGATGCCGGTCGATCCCATGGTTCCATTCCAAAATGTATTACTGCGATACACGTGTACCGTCCGTGATCTTCACGTGATGCAGATGCAAAGATCAACCAATTGTTGCTCGATGCGTCATCCCAGTGTATGGTGTCAACATCCGGGTTACTATCCGTGACCTTGCATTCGACTTTGATGTCATTTCCAGTGATTACCTGACCAGTGTCACTGGCGGAGCCAGATATTTCCGTTTCAAGTTCAGGGTGATCTGTTTAAGGAGAAAAGAGCGCGGAGTTTGTTTTGAAGAGCATTAGGGCAGGCAGAACACGCAAAACTACAAGTTAAAAAATTCAAAAGTAGATTTGAGTAAGCAGTTTATTTTTGTAGGTGTTCGGGCTGACAAACCGCAGCGTTCAGCTCGTAGGGGAAGGCAGCAACCAATCTTATTAATCCTCGGCGAGCAGCAAATTCCATGCCATGACTTGTGTTCGATGGTTAAAATCTGCGCGTAAGGGACAGATAATGGAAGTTATGGGTTGATTGACTATGGGATGGCAAACTTCACATAACGGGAAAGGGCAATATTGATATGTTTTGCGTAAGGTAAACTGAGGTACATCAGAGTATTGTACAGAAAAGGCAGAAAGAAAACTCTTCTCGTCGGTGAAGGGAGAGTTACAGGAAGGATGATGATTTTTAAACAGAGGTAGATAGAAGGCCAGTAACAAGTAGCTCCCCTCTTTGTACTTAATATTATTCAAATACGTTAGATTTGTATACATTTTCGTGAAAAAGGCCTCTTCTCACAATATCGCGAAATCGCCTTAGAGTTTACCCCGTGACTGTGAGATACTGTAAATGTCCGTCTGTGATATATTAGTACGCAAATATACTTGTCGACAATATTGGGAACACAAAACCGTTTAGATATTGATTTCGAGTTTCAAGTATCAACTTGATATATACGGTGGTCACTTTTCATTAGGGCGACGTGGGCGATGACAAGGAATAATATACATTCCAGCATTTTCCCATCAAACGAGATGGATTAAGTTGGCCACATTAGGCATGCATCATACGTGGCTTTATTTCTTTAGACCGAAAAATTCAGAATTACTGTCATGGAACATAAATATTAACTTGCATTGCCGTTTGGAAGGCTCGAGGTCTCTACACGCAACCCTTGATAGATTACGGTGATACACTCAGCAGAACTGCTAATAATCCAATCGTGTTATCATTTTCTGGATCGAGGTTCGGCGTGTCGACAATCGTGATATCTTTATTTATACAAAAGTCGCCCTTTGTGCTTGATTTACATTATCGCGATGCGAGAGTTAGAACTGCAACATTCCTTCCTATAGTTTGAAATTCAAATGTTTGTACCTGGTATATATGTATCAATACTTTGATAAGATTGCAACTGTCGGCACAAACAATTTGTGCACGTAAATAAAGATACTATCTTTTCTCATAGTGTACCAGGCGGTGTTGTTTGTTTTGGTGTTTGTTTCAACCAGGTTCCGAGTTTCAATCCAAAGTATATCCGTGCTGTCGTTTATCGATTTTTCTTTTCATTGAAACATCTGGCGGCACTTTGATTGAAAAACACGCTGTCGTTAAGTTTCGAAGGTATTAGGATTTTCCCTAAAACGCCTTTTTAACCATTAGACTTCTATAAAAAAAAAACAGCTTCATCTTGAATCAAGCTGACTAGGCATCGTCGGGGTTTTTAAAAGCGCGATCCCCAGATGTTTCGATTTCGAGATAAAAATGATAAATGAAAACACGACGAACGGTTTACTGTGGATCGAAACTCGGAACTCGGCTGGATTCAAAAACAGCAAAACAACACCTGGTACAACGTGAGTAGAGTATGTGAATCTACACGCCCACGTTATTTGTACAGATCGTTTGAATCAAGGTCCCTGGACCGTGTTTGAATCTAATCTTAAACCAAATACTTGTATCATCAAAGCATATACAATCGTGCTGATTGCGAATAAAAGAGGGGATGTGGCAGTTTCTAATTTACGCCGCGTGATAATGTGAATTAATCACACATGACAATCGTATAAAGCAAGACATCACAGTTGATAATACGCCTACTTTATATACGAACTCATAAGGCTAAATTTCTGGTCATAAGCCGTGCACCTCTAACTTTGTTTACTCACCTATCAGTGTCTGTTTGTTTATGGCTTTATTTCTGGATTCAGTTCATTTCCGCGTTTTTAGCGTGGCGGCCGAGTCCAACGTTACCAAACATCTTTACATGTCACCGGAAGGGAATATTTCAGAAAATTGATGTTGTTGACGATTCAGTATTACATAGAGTCATGGCGAATAAACTGAAAGTATGGTATTTGAAAGCAATCGGTCGGGACGATGCGAAGCGGCGGACTAGTAAACCCTTAGGGGCGAAAAGAGAGGTAGGTCAATTTGAAAATAAAAATTGCAATACTTATTTGGTTACTATATAATTAATACCTACACTGCACATCCAGCTCGAACTTGTCGGTGCCGTTGCCACTACTGCCGTCCCAGAAAGTGTTTGTCGCTTGGCAAGTATAAATTCCGCTCTGATCTCTTCGAACATTATGTAGACTGAGAATTTCAGAGTTTTCGACAATGATGCTCCTATGTATCCACTGCACATGCGCAATAGGGTTCGCATCGACTCTGCAAGACCTAGTGTACGAGTCGCCTTCGATGACAGCGTTATTTGAACCCAGTACATTTACAACAGGAGGATCTGTCGTAGAATGGAAAGTCATTCATATTGTTAACGACTAAATTGAATGCTGTGCTAGTCTAAATTCTCGACCTTCAGACATAAGCAAGATCCTTCTATGTAATAACATATGAACAGTAAGTCTCTGCACAGGGGCAAAGTACACTTCATCGCTCATTACCCTGAGCTTTTCCTGTTATTTATTAAACAAAACGTAAGTATGATTTTTCGTGTTGTTGCTGTAGAACTACTCAAATGCATATTTCCTTTTACTTAATCTCCTCCGGACACACATGACTTGGCAATATTACCCAAACCCCTTACTCGAGTCAAATTCAGGGCTCCAAGACTTTTCATACGCTTTTGCTAAAGAAACACATGATCTTTTCATTAAACGTTATCAGCGACATAGGCTTGACTGTTCCCAAATGCCATTGATAGACGTCTAATACACTAAATAGGCCAGTGTCTTCTTTGCCCGCGTCTTTGATGTTGTGGCATTTCTCTGCTATCAGCCAGTCATTTACTTGCCGGCTTAAATGTGATGACGAAGCCTATAATTTCATGTGGCGCGTTGCAGGTAAGGAATCAAGCGAAACACAACAGTCAAATGAACCTTGTTGTCTGTGTTTTACTGCAGTCTTCCACCAGTCAGTACTACATTGACAGATAAAAATAAAACACAAAATAAGTACGCGGCATATGATAACCTGAGCTATGTTAGTGAATATAACATTATATTACTTACATTGTACGTTCATGGTAAAATTTTCTCCACAATAGAATGGCTGCAGGCCATGACAAAAGGAGGCATCCTGAGGCTCGAAAAAGCAGGTATACATGTCTCCACTTTCATTGCGATCAAATATTTTTGTATAAACATTTGTCTTGTTCTTTGTTCTAGCGACCTCATGGTCGTTTTTCATCCACACCACCTCCCCTGGGGCTTCATACGGCAGATCGATTGAACAGTTTAAGATGGCCGTGTCCACGTTCTCGATGACAGTAGTCCCCGGTCTGACATAACACGTTGGTCCGCTATCTGGAATTTCTCAAGCAAAAAATACCAGTTCTGTTTTGATTTGCTATTTTATGTGCAAGGGGTTTTTTGTCTATTTTTATTAACTTGCCTCTTTCCGTTTTAAAGGTAAATAAGTAAAATAAGTTTAAAAGTTGCAAAAGAAGAATATACGAGAAACATATCATTTTAATATAAATCGATTTCTCAATAGGTGCAGACGCCGAGGTAGTTTGTAGAAAGGTAGCTAGGTAGCAAGGTATATACATACGTTTGTTTGTTGATATTGCGTGGTTCGTTTGTTCGTTAACTCGTGCATGTGGTTGTGCAAAATGTGGCTTATATATGTGTCCCAGAAGATAAATATCTTTATTTACTGACGTAAGTTTTATCTAGTGACACGGACTGTATGAGTTGTGGTTATTAGTTTCAAAAACTATGGCACCCACCTAAAACGAATAACTCCGCTGTGGCTGAGACTTTGCCATTTGTTACTCCGCATTCATAGCTGGATTCCATGCTTTTCTGAACGTCCTCCATGTACAGATGGAATTCGCCCTGTAGGTGATTGCCGGTTATGTCGTAACGAGGGTCGTAAGTCTCGTTTCCCAGCGAGATTTGCTGGTAGTGGCCGTCGACTCTGACTGACCACGATATGGTGGCGTTTATTTCCGATATACTGCAATTAAGTTGTGCAGAACACCCGGTATATGCCAGCGTGTCGACGGGAATTTCAACGAATGGTGATTGCGAGTGACCTGAAAATGACGAACACAATATAAAAAGCCCTTTCTTATTTTTTTTACAAATCAAAAAATATGCGGTGATTATTTCACAAAACTGTCGATTACTTTAAAAGTATAGCACTGTGAAGGTTTGAGAAACCAAATATTTGTCCCCGAGTCGCGTTCTACCTTAAATGTAGATGTAGTGAAACTACGAACCATGTGCTCGCATCTGCGAAAATTAAACAAGCGAGTACAACGTGTTTGGATGCCGTCTTATCCCTGTTTTAAGCTTCAGTTAGTCTTCAATTTAGTTCTATCACGCTCTAGCTCTTCTCAGTGTCTGGGTCCCCGTGGTTTCATGATCGCGTTTTTTTTGGACATGGAGACTTGAGACACTCTAAAAGAAATCCAACAGCCGTGACAATTGCCCCTAAGTAACCTCATGTTTATATGAGAAGCAAAAGGTACTCTCTTAAGACTCTAAAGGATTCTAAAAATCTTGAACTCGGCAGGTCAAAGAAGGAGCATCCCTTTTGACAGAGACAACATTGAATCCCATGGATACTCTCAATATCATTAATGCTTTTTATGAGATTTTAAGAAGTGTAATATTATACCGGGTGAGAATTTTTAATGTAATGAAAGTCAATATCAAGCGAATTTATCTGCACACTTTGCATAACAGTATTTACCAGTCAGGCTTGCTATGCGCCACAGAACTTGTTTGAAGTGAAAAAGAGGGACCACCATTATTGCAAAGTAAATGCATACTATTTTATACTCACAGCAGATTGCCAGGACACCGAGACAGGCACACAAAGTGAGATAAAAACGGGTCAACATTTTGCGACAGATACCAGTCCAAACTGTATTCTAATACCCTCAGGTTTAACTTCGCGGCAGCAGTTCCGTGTTCTCCAAGTCTAAGAACAGAAGATAGTTCAAGCATGTAACCAAATGGTTCTCAAGAGTTGTCTGAGGCTAACCATCGTCTAACCGGGTGGCAAATACCACGGGCGGAACTCAGCACCTCTGACACTAGTTAGTTCCTCCAAAGGTCGTATTTGATACAGATCATAAATATGTCCCCACCTTGACTAATCAACACAAGATAACCGTCCCTTCCGTGTGGAAGTGTAGAAATTCACGACCTCGCCTAATATTAAAACAATCCCATGGTGCAAACAATCAGTCCTGCTCTGTTTTAAATTCATCAGCAAGCTACATCTCCAAAAGTTGCACGCACGTCACACAAATCAATCTCGACATGCAATACAATGTAAAACCCACGCTAAACACTATTAATACTTCTGCGTGAGTCGCGCAGCCTTTTTCAAAGAATTGTTCAAGACACAGAGTTCCTGTTTAGAGAACTAATCACTTGCAACATTGGCGTACTCGAAAGACTGTCGCTACGGTATTTGTCTTTCAAATTCATTCAAAGACATGCGGAAGTCGGATCAAAAATACGCGACTGTAAGACATACATATAGCCACTGTCACCTCACGATATACCATTGCTTATTAAGTTTATATTGAAAGCTAAGCCAGGCAATGGCAGACTTGCCCTGGCATCGCTCCAGCGCTCGAAGTTGTACGGCTCGCGAAAAAAACTCGTATACGATGACGTCAAACAGAGAAAAATTCCGTGGGATTATATATTTATCACATGAACAGTCTTCTAATTTTTCTTTGATGTGTATGGATCAAAATTAAGCTTATAGTAACAAATTGCATGATTTTTATCGCGATTTTGTGTTTTATTTACGCGGATTACTTACAATTAATGAGTAAAGCGGTCCGTCCGGATATGTGCAAATGTTTACAGGTATACTTTCATTCATAAATCCCATTAAGCTAAAAATTTGATACATGGAATGGTATCTCCACCAATCAGACATACGGATTCGGTCACGTGCGCGTGTCATGATTGTCTCGCGCTGGAGCGATGCCAAGGCAAGTCTGCCATCGCCGGGCTTAGCTTTCACCGCGCTGGCGACTGATAACGATAGTATTTTGAGTTATTTAGAATATTTAGAATAAAGCAAATGCAACGGCACGATCGAAACAGTAGTTATCATTCTTAGAGATGCTGTGGCTTTTAAAATATCACAAGTTTACGGCCTTGGCGAGCCCGAAAGTTTCAGATCGATGACACACACAGTGTACGCTTGTACAGTGGGCACTGCCGTCACCGGTCTCCGCCGGTGGCCATCTCAGTCGTCAATGTTTTCGTCATACGGACTTTGATATTTGCTGTAACACATATATCGCCCGTAGGTACTTCCCAATTTTGTTACTTGACGGGAACTCTGTTCTGTTGTGAGTGTTGTCCGAGTCAACTTTCGAAATGCATCGGATTCTACAGCGCTGCACTGCAGAGTTTACCCTACAATCGACAGCTTAGGCTTGATTCCGATCGAGAAACAACGGAATAGTATTTGTGTGATGAAGGAAATTTATCGTTGTTCGTCGATATTTGGCGTTCTATGTCGCTTTCCCGAAGTTTATACAGTATTCATTTATTAAGTTGAACTTTCGTTGAGGTGTATCTTTCGGGTTTATCGCCAACCGGGATGCCAGGTACGACGTTCGCTTGGCGATCGCCAGGTACGACGATATCCACATTGAGCCTTGCAACTAGAACCATGACGTTACTGAGCCAAACAATCGACGGTATCCTCATTCGATTCTTCGGAATAGTAAAGCTTTAGCGACTCGAAATTTTGTTGGGCATGCCTTCTATGTTTCCGTATCTGGATTTATCGGGTCACCTTTTTGTCAAAATGCCATGAGAGCACGGCATCGATCACGACAAATCGGTCTGTGTCGCGACGTGCACGTACGAACGGTACCATTGCAGGAAAAAAGTTCCGGTTGATGACGTACAACAGCGGTAATATGGATTTCTTATCTGTGCTGGTGTACGTCACACAGGTGGAGATACGGGCCAGTTATGTGATAATGTACTTTATTTCTCATTGTTTCTGTCACTGCCATCGTGTCACGACAGCATGTTTCGTATAGGATTAGAATATATTTGCTGTCCCAGGTACAGTGGAATAAGGCGCCGTCTGTATAGCACTGAAAACAAAACGAAGGTTCTAAAACGATTGAACAGTAAAAGCTGACTTTTTTCAGTGCCAGTTCAATGTATGCCTAGAGGAAGTTGGCATTTAAGGGTCACTCGAACTTGTAAAGACCCTGGGAGTGGTCAATAATGATGATCACGAAGTTATGCTGAATCTTAAGATTTCGACGAGCGCTGTTTTGACGAATTCAACAGCCAACTTCCAAAACGTCACGCCCCTCAAAAAATGAACCTTTCTTCACGCCTACGCGCACGAAAGGTTCGCGGTTTACCTGAATGAAAAGGCTTTTTTGTACGAAACTATTTTTTAATGTATTTTTTTTTTGTCGCTTGTTACATGAGGATATCAGAACAAAACTACTAATGTAGAGCAAACAGTCATATGCTTAGTTGACACCCAGTGTTCAAAGCCAGTCAGACAGCGGTGTATTTTTGTAAAAAGCTTTAGTTTTTTCACGAGCTATTTACACGAGGTCAGGGATTGTAGCCCATGAATAACAGTGGCGTTAAGCAAACGATGTTGAAGTGGAATGTGGATTGATCAGTCAGTGGTTTCTGAAAATGTGCATTTTACTATGCAACGTTGTCTCTAGGTCATTATGACTGATGCGGAACTGAGTATCCGATCGTAAAAAAGTTAGTCAACCAATACATGCCACTTGCCTCTTGTCCCTGGACTTGGTATTGCAGAACTGAAGAAGTCAATTTCAAAGCTGAATCTACCAAATACCATACTGTAATTAATGGAAAATTAGGCAAAGGAGAATAAACGTTGTTCGTTGTGCAGCAAAGGGGAATAACCAGTTTTCAAACCCGACCTTTTGAAGTAATGAGTGGCAGTGTGTTTGAAAGTTATTTGCTTTTACAGAAAACGGTTTTCAAATCGTAATTTTGACCGTCAAGTGTTCAGGTGAAATGTCGAGGGATCAGAACAGCCTAAGTGGGCTTCTGTTCGAAGTGGCTATTTGGTGTTGGCAACCGCTGAGTGCGATATCATTCAAAACTTTGTAACTTATTGGGAATGTTGATATGTTTCAAAAGTATGAAAGTTAAATATGTTTGGTTTTTGTGTGAAGAGGTATGGAAATTAATGCCCAATTTTATGTATAGGCGTACCTAAGGGACAAACCACAGCCTAACTTCGTGATTATCATTATTGACCACTCCCAGGGTCTTTACAAGGTCGAGTGACGCTTAAATGCCAATAAGAAGCTGTCATGTCTCAAGGTTGCGAACGAATGTGAGAAGTCGAATTTAACACGGAGTTCAATGAAAATGACGAATCTAAACTAAGGACCATAATAGGTGGTTGCAATGGAAAAACTCAGTAACCTCGCATCATATGACTTCTGATTTATGCTGTGTTTGTCACTTGCTTTATCTTGCGAAATAGTCTGCGGTCGTTTTCTGAAATCGCTCAACCGTCGTCGCGTTTTTCAGAAATGTGTCGTAACGCTATCGGCTAAGAGTGACTTACCAGGGAGATGTCAACATCGACTTCTCTCAATGGTCGTCAAGTGTTTAAGGTCACTGACGTGTAAGGTCAAATGAAAATCAATGCAGACGTAATAATTTGTCTGATATCAAACGGTGAGACAGTCGTGTTTAAATTATGCCTTTCTACCTCTGCGACTTTTATTTTCAAACGTGAATTTTGCGATCAAGATGTGAACTTTTTACCCAAATATTATATATCATCTGAAAGCAATTTCGAGTCATTCTCTCCGTCCATTACCGAGTTTGATATTAGTCTATAACATTCTGAAGGTCATGTGTTTAAAGTCATTCTCTTCAATGACCTTGAATTCAATGTGATTCATGTTAAGAGCTTTCCGGAAGATATTTTAAGGACAGTAGTTAGCACATCGATAGACATTCTACATTATTCTTATATCTTCTAGATAGAGTCATTTTGATGTACATACGGGATGGTACAGATTTTCAGTCAGACTTTCGAGATCACTTCAGTGTTTACTTCAAGACTATTTTGGACCTCAACACTTAAACTTGACTTGTTCCGTGAGCTGAGACTCGAATAAAGCTGAAGCCTGCAAGCCTAAGAAAGACTAATAATCCTCACTCATCAGAGCCTTTCTACACTAAACTCTCCGGAGACAGGGAGTTTTTGTTCCGTCGCAGCTGAGATAAGTACATTTTGCTATGCATTGTACTTTTTACTTAATTTACACTCTAATCCTAATTATACGTTTTGATTAATTTATTTTTAAATAAAATCGCCGACTTCTCCGTCATTTTTTCTATCATAAAAGAAATTGGGGCTCGTCCGGGAGTGAACATTTAGCAATATTGATCATTTCATGTGGATTTTTACAACATTCTGCCAGTCTTTACCAAATTGCTGTAAATTCATTGCCTCTGAGCTTTGACGCTAGACTACGCAAGTGCCAGCAGATGATTGAATACGTGTAACTTACGTGTAACTATGCCAACGTCAACGGAATGGTAAAACCTTTATCTTTCTTCCGTGTGGGAGAGCTACCCTGTTTTCAGTTGAAACATGCATAGTAAAACTAGTATACCGTGTAGGTTATACCCTGGACATGTTAAGTTAACGTTAGGCTGGGATCACGTGATCATGTGTGGGAGTCCTAGATTCTGCATTCTCTCTTCTAAGCTCTCACAACAACAAGGGCAGGAAAAACAATAGCAGGAAGAAGAATGACAACAACAGCAAAAGGAGGGATATCGTATCTACTAATGCATTTTGAGATTTTCCCATATCATAAATTTGTAATGTCGACCATTCTAGGCCGGTAAAACAACATTCCAACAACAGCGAAATACTTCCGGGTAGGAGTTAAATCGCTGGATATTGAAAAAGAAAACGCATAATTGGATTTCATCATGCATAATTATTCAAAAACAAAAAGTAGAAACTGCAAGTGTACTGATTACAAAAAGATGAACGCTATCAAAAGCAGTAGACATAGAAAAAGGAAATTCAGACCAGAGAAATGAAATTCGCCCTGGCCCTTAAAACTAATGACAGGTTTTATTCTCCTGTGATGTGATTTGTTAGCTTCTCTGTTTGAACACAGCCACTATGCTAAACCAGTGTTGATCTGTCTCCCTGTCTGTTTAATTCAGGAAGGCGCATGAGCAAGTACTTTATATAAGCAAGTATTTTATATGTGTTTATCGGGCTTTTTTACCGATGGTTGTAATAAATTGTTAATGAGACAAATTTCGAAAATGCTAAGAATTTTAGTCATTTGCATGTAAAGTAATTGTAAAGCAATGTCATATTATGTTTAAATGACAATGTTGCTTGTCGTGTATTAACCATAGAGTGAATACATTGATAAACTAGGCATTACAAAGTAGATAGTTGGAGCTCATAAGACTTACTGGATTTTAATATCTCTCTCTGTCTCTCTCTGTCTCTCTGTCTCTGTCTCTCTGTCTCTGTCTCTGTCTCTCTCTGTCTCTCTGTCTCGCTCTCTCAATAAACTAAATTTATGAAGTAAAGAGCTGTATATTTTATGAAATATGTATTTTGGAAAAAGACCATAAATTTCATTTAGTACCAGCTGTCTGACCATTGTATGCAGTTTCAATGGAGCAAGACAGAAATAACATATGAAGTGAAGTTAATCTAGTTGAAAACGTCTAATATTTCCCGATGTTTTGGGATAAATAATGAAGGGAAACTTCTGAATGTTGATCTGTCTTTTGAAAACTACTATGAAGAAGGCCTGAGATATTTTAATCATATATTGCAAAGCGAGAAATAGGACACTATTTTTTCAGTTCGATATGTTTGCGTTATGTTGTTTTTGTTGTCGTATTTGTTTCATTCCTTATTTCATTCGTTAAGCAATATTTTACAAAAAGTTATTATATTCTTTCATTTACTTTAATCTGGCATTTCTGATAAATTGCTCGGCAATTTTATAGATGTATGTAGAGTTGTCATCATGTTTCAACTTTGAATTAAAAAAATGGTGGCGGTAGAAAGCAACGATTTGATCTAGATGTCGCCTCTTTGCCACTTTAGCATTTTGTTCAGAACGAAATGAAATACACTGCACCAGAGAGGTGGCGCTTTACAGAAGTTTCTTTCGTTTCAAACAAAAAAGTGTCCCTCAATGTATTCACGCTTATACACGTCGACCAACATTGTCGAAAGAACACAATTTCACACAGCATTACAATCATTTGATATACATAAGTATAATTCGAATCATTTTCGACATTTATCGCATGGAAACGTCATTAAAGTCATTTGTAAAAAAGCCCGAAAGGCACATATAATATACTAGCTCTTGTGTCTTCCTGAACTAAACACACCCAGACAGAACAACTCTGGTTTAGCATTAGCTGAAGTGCCTGAACAGAGAAGCTAACAAAGCACATCACAGAGAAATGAAACTGTCACAAAATTGTACAGTTTCTTGGGCCGTGGCGAATTTCATTACCTTTATGTGAAATTTGTTTTTGTATATCGACTGTTTGCAGAATTCTACGCATGGCAGTTTTTCTTGAAAAACCGCCAAGCAACTGATGCAAACGATATCATCACAACAAAGGCCCTTTACTCCATCAACTAATTGCATAATATAAAATGGATAACCACAACACAAGTACAAAAGAGTTTCAGTTTCATCTATCAATGTGACAATGCTGCGAAATCGTCACTCGCTGAACGTTCGCGGTGTAGGTTGTATTCTTCTTTGAATGGGACAAAGTAATATTATCCCAAAACAGTTTCCGTGGGGCGATTGATTTCACATACCGATCTAGCCTTACTCACAGCATTTGTTTCTGTTAAATGAAATAATTTTGATAAGGCCGGGAATAGTGCGGACATAGAATTTTCTAAAATTAAAATTACATTTTATAATATTACTTCCAATTCCCGACACGGGCAGCATTCATCCTGAGTTCAATGTTGACTGCCGAATGTGATTCCTCTGGCATAAAGTAACTTAACAATTCAGCTACTTCCAGGAATGTATCCAACATTTAAGGTTTATGCGTCAATGCTGGATTCCCATCCGGATTCTCTGAATAAAAGTTAGAAGGCGAAATGATAAATAGATATTTGCATTACATTTAGACGGGCCCCTCGGCCGTCCGATACATAAAAACTCTCACGTCGAGCTCGATTTTACCTTGGTAAAATAATATCTCCCTTTCATGCATTTTTGACACTGACCTTTTGTTTGTTTTCATGTCGCTATGTCAGCTTAACATATAGAAGGTATTCCGAGAGATGGCAAAATATTTAAAGCTTATGGGTATACTATTCAATGACATCCTGTAAAACGACCCCCAATGGTTGTGGATAGCAGCAATCAATTAAATATATGAATAGTGGTGACACACACACGGAAAATGTTACTTTGATACGCATCATCAATTACAATGACGAACTTTTACTTTCCAGGTGCCAGGATGGATGGCGAGCACGGTTGTCATGTAAGGCCCATAGACGAAAACTCAACCAAAGCCAGTTTGACTGCAAAAACAACTCGTCTGTATTGCACAAGAAGTGAAACAGTAACGTCAAAACAGAAATGTTTGGCTAGATGATAGACCTTTCATTTAGTCTATGTAAACATAGATTTATTACCACAGAAAGGGGTTGAAATCATAATCTACTTTTGTCGTTGCAAAGCAAAACTCCCACTTGATCCAAATATTTCGAGGTAAGCCGTTAAAGACATTCGAAAAAGTATGTGCAATATTATTTGTCCCGAGCGAGGTTGCCGATATAGACTCAAGACAACCGCCAATGTACTATTTATTAGGTTTCTTATTTAACAAATAACCTTGCAACAAGAATAAAGAGGCGTTCTTACCCAAATTTTGTATATACTTGGAATTTTTTTCATTTTGTCAATGTTTATCGCTGTTGTGACGGTCGTCATAGTAGCCACAATATAAAAGTATTAGACTAATAAGATGTACGCGTATTGTTTCGAAATTATACTCGGCAATTAATAATATATCTGACAATAACGAAATTATACTCCGGGAAATTTAAGAACGAATCACGTAGTAGACGTTCCGTCGAAACTGGTCGTAGGCGGTTCAGCGAATAAAACATTGATAACCATAACAATGAAATATAGTGTTAACACCATCGTCTATGTAATTTCAAATACCATCCATCGCGTAAAAGCAGGACACCAATTCCCGTTCGTCACCTTTCTCCAAAAGTTTGGGTGCTAACGATGAGATACTTGGTCGTCATAAAGCTTCTACTTCTGCTTATGTGCTGTAGAATACAAGCAAGTAAGTTTTCCATCATGTCTATTCGAAATGCTCACATAAAATTTATGAAAGTTCCCTTTGGCTACACTGCATTCTGACAATCATTAGATAAACCATCACAGAGTATAAGAAAGTGTCAACTGATTGTTTTCAGCTAAATGTCTGTATTCAATTAAAGCTTTCTCCTTTAACCCTTTCACCCCAGTTCCCTGTATACAGGTCCAACTTAGCCATAGAAAACAATGGATTTGGGACAAACCATGGTGGTGAAAGGGTTAAGATCAATAATACAAATCGGGATTCACCGTGCAAATTTTGGTACTCTACAAATAAATTTGCCAAAATTTAACAAGATTTGAAATTCAAAATGTCCATCACGCCGTGTTAACTCTGCGGGGAAAATAAAATTTTCGATATTCGAAAAACAAAGATGGCGAAAAGGTTTTTTACACGAAGAGCTTTAAAACGAACCACCCTAAGTAATCGATTAGCAAATAATTATAAGTGTCGGAATATGTGCCCGAGAGGCACATCCTTTCTTGAAGGGTTTTATAAAAATGTTCGTCTTTGCTTGTTTAGACAAATCTAAAAAAAAGGTATAAGGTTATTTTCAAAATACCGAAGTTTTTCCTTCATACATCATTTGCTTTTGTGTTATCTACGACAAAAAATAGCAGTTTTCGACCGACAAGTTAAAAGACATCGTTACAATGAAACTGAAAAGGTGTAATTAAATCGAGCTCTAAAGATTCATCTCTGTTTAATTGCCAAATATGTCAATATTCAACGTAGTGCGAAATTTACTCAGACAGACCATAAAGGGACCACCAATAACATATATAACTGTGTCGCATTAAACTAATGATTTAGCAATTGGAACTTTACGGGCGCTGTCGCTCGAATTCTAAAGATATGTAGATTTTGCGCAGTGCATTTTTCAACATTATCCCTATTGTGAAAGTCAATCAATGTCGTCATCTTATGAAACTATAAGATTTTAAGTGGGCCATCTAATTTTTCCATAATTATGCTTAATGTCAGACTAATAAAACACGTGATAGAACTTCTAGCTAAATGATTGTGGGCGGTTCAGAGAAGAACACGATGGTAATAATAACATCACAGTAGAATGTTGATACTAGAATAAGTTAATTGGAAGCACCGTGTATCATAGAAACCCTCAAGATCATGAGTGGCGTTCATCACATTGCTACGTCGAATTGCACCCGATGAAATACCTGACCGCCATAACGCTTTCGCTGCTTCTGTTTGGCTGCAGAATATGGGCGAGTAAGTTGTTGACATTTTCTACTTTAAAATCTCGAAATTGGTGTTTGGTATTTAACTTAGGTGCTTAAACTACATGGTTACCCTTGACAGATAAACAATCGCTTGTCTTTAAGGTTCAGATATTTTGATCCATTTACTATTTTGTCTGTGTTAATTTTTCAGGATTGTTTTCAACGTAGTATCTATCAGCGCGAAATAGTAAGCTTCGGATGTAGTTTAAAATTTGCCATCAAGATAAAAGTGAAATGAGAAGCCCTTATTCATATAGAGTAGCTAGTGTTAAAACATAAGCCATGAATAAACAGTGCATATCATTTGTGTTGTCACTGTTTTTAAAATCCGAGATGAGGATCCACCCTGATATTCCATATACATTTATGAATTCCATCACTTATTGAAGAATATCAATACTGATGTGAATATGTAAATGCCTGCACCCGAATTCTTTGGCCAATGGAGCAGAATTTTCCCGTGTATTTTCCAGATTTGAAAGTACCTCCAGAAATATCTCATTTTACCTGTTTACATACTTGAGTGTACTCTGTAATGCTTATAAGAGCAACGACATATCTATGGGATATGGGAGAATTCTTCCAATCGAATTTGTAGACATATCCGAGAAAAACAATTTGCTTATTATGACACTAAAAGAAAACCTACAGTATGCACACTGGATTCTCTTAATGTTTCAAATTAAATGTATTTAGTTATCTTCCGCTCTCCAAACCATCATAAAAGGTAGTGTTAAACACATTGCAGCTAACTCATTCGAGAGCGTTTAGCCCTGTCTTCTAATTTTTCGACTAAGACGCATATAAAAAAGCATATTTTTCAAATACCTTAGTTTATATCATCTTACATCGTTTGCCTTGTATTGTCTAAGACGGAGAAATGCAGCTGTCGACCCGCCTTTTAAAATATTTATACATTAAAAATGTAAAATTAGAATTTAATCCAACCGATTACGAAACACTTTTTATAAAATTGAAATGGAGTAACCGTGGTGAAAATATTTTGGTGATGACAATATATGAATGAAAACAAGATTGCCTAAGCTTCAAGAATGTCATCTTGTACAAGCTTTGAATAAACAATATAATGTTGAACCAAAGGGTTATTGCACTAGAAACGCGACTCATAGTCATGTATCACAATGAGAAATTACACAATATTTTTTTATTTTTTCGTAGATGTAAAATTATCCTGTAAGGTTAAGTGTTGTCATTATTTTGAGTAAATACTGTGCTTTTAATGATTATTTGCTGTTTGTTCCAATAAAAGTGTATTCTTTAATAGGTAAAGTAAATTTACAAGTAATATAATATTTAATTAAATATAATTATGACGTCACTGAATATAATTATGACGTCACCATTTGACAATCAACATATTGTAGACGACTCTTCACCTTAAATTATTGTAGGCGTTTCAGAGAAGATGTATTCTGTAACTATGGTAGCAAAAGGCAGGGTATTATGTTGATTACATTAAATTTAAGAATTCAAGGAACACAACTGCGATCGCATGCATGTTTTTGTACGCTACGCTCATAGGGCGCTCGTTCCGCGATGTTGACCATGCATTTCCAGGCACTCGAAGCACGATGCTTTTGCAAATGGCTCTTTGCGTTCCGGTTGGTTGGTGTCAAGGGATCGATTGGACGATTGCCTGTAATCTATACAGATGCGCGTAGCCAAACGAGATTCGTGCTAGCGTTCGAAATCCAAGGGAAAATTGCACTTATCTCATGTTAATATTGTGAAGACATAGCCCCTTCAGGGCCCTTGACACAAATATTATGTGTATGATAGTGTTGTATAATACCGTTTAGTATTCATTCGAACTTATAAGCGCGGTATATCGCTGTATGAGGTGCATTCGGCTACATGTTGGGCTTGTATCTCCTTGCATTTTTCGCTACCTTTCCTAAAACTCCTTTTGAATAATAGGCTAAATGCTTCCCCTACCAATTACCATTCATTTCCATCAACTTGTAATTAATAGAAACTATTTCCAACAAAACTTAAAGATCACTTTAACGTAATTTTTCCAATTTTGAGATAATTATTGTTCCTGCTTTTGCCGATTTCGAACAAATTTGCAGAAGCATTGGTGAGTATTGGCTGTAGATATGACAAAATATGGTGATTAAAGGGCCCCATGGCAGGTGGAGCTGACGAGATGGCCGACGAGCGTCATTGCTTAACATATTTTAGTCTATTTTTGCTTGTCAATGTCGACTATATCTCTTTAGACGACCCAGAGTTACCATTTTGAAAAACGAAAAATAAAACAAACCATGATTGCTAACGTTGGTTGATGAGTGACACGGAAACAACGACACAGAATGGCAGTGTTGTAGCCATAAACGCCCATGCATAGCGGCTATATAAAAGCAATTAAATTCACCTGTCCATTTCCCTAGACTGTAGCTATTATTTATTATTATCCCTTTATGTGTGTACTGTTTTTTTCGACTGCGCATTATCAAGACAAGTCAATGACCATAAACAACGTCCATGTTGATCGGCTCCGACAGGCTACCATAAAGAACCATTTTTTTAAAATTAATATAGTTAATGCACTTTTGAAACCGATAGGAAGGCCCCCGAGTAAGGACTCCAAATAATGAAAAAAAATAATGACAAATCCACTAATCTGTTCTATCGGATAACAATAGACCAAGTAGCAACAAATGCGTATATAAAAAGTAGCAACCCTTGAAGCGAATCCTGAGAAAAATTGAGAAACATTATGCGATCTAATATGTTGACGCCCTCAATTTTTTAGAAAAAACTCACATTTATTAATGGTACGATCAAATATCAAATTAACGTGGATACACAATATTTCTCTTCGAAATCGTGTATACAACAGCCATAATGACGTTTTCCAGATATGCCCGCATTATTTTGTGTTGGCTTTCAGTGCTCTTGCTGTCATATAAACTATGAATAAGCGATTAAATTTACCATCTATTCTTTACCGTTATTGTCATTCTTCTATTGTTGAGGGAGTACTGATATTTATATATAAGAAAATATGTATTTTTTATGTGCCCCGAGCTACTTTCGGCCAGGCGTACAAGTTTGTAGATCATACACGTAACACATCTGAGCAAAGAGAACTCTAGACGCTCTGCAACATTATTCATACTTTCGGTAAAGTTTTTGTTTGGCTTATGGTTTTCGCTGTCGCTCTAAAATACAAGCAGGGTGTTATATTACTAACAAACAAACCCACAAACACACAAATTGAAATTGTGTACGTATTGCTAGCGACACCTTTCACCTTTACCGACCACAGGTACAGTGTATGTTTCATGTATTTTAAGTAGCCGAAGAGTAGAGTCGAGGTCGAACAAGCAAGTATAACTTCTATCGATTTCGCTGTTAATTGGGAACGTCCCTAATAAAACAGTCACTACCAAAGTACACGTGTGATGAAGGTGTTATAACACGAACTTTTTTTAAATATCGCGTTATGTTCTTGTTATATGTACGCATTCAGAGCCGTTGTGCAGCAACTGGTAATTAATTACTTACCGGACGGTAATTAATTAGCTCATTTTACCAGCTGCTCGCATATCACGAAAAGCAAAAGAACTATTTGCTTTTAGCTAGGCCATAGGGCATCACTGTATAGTATTGTAAAATACGGCTAGTTTTCAATAGGGTTCGAACCCACAACATACGGCATCAGTCGCCTAGCGGAGAGGCCACAGAGAGAACCGCTCGGCTAAATCTCCACTCCCAACAAAGAGTGGTTCAATAGCCGGCTAAGTTGTTACATTTTCCTGACTGAGACCGCTCCACACGTTGTAGAGTTCGTGAAGCAATTGTAAAACATATTTCAATAAAGTTATGGAATTATTTGTTTTGGTATACTGACCGGTCAATACGCGATTTTAAAATTTGCGATGGACAGAAGTACTTTTAGGTGATCAAATAGGGGCAATTTTAAATTTATATTGGTTTAAATTATACATCTCGTACTTTTTTGCAGTCAGTGTAGTCGAAAATATGTTTAGGGTGTCACTCTGCATTTATTAAAAAATGCAAAATCCCGGTTTCATTTTCACGAGGAAGGTTTAGCAAGTCACTGGGCAAGAAGGCTCCACATCAAACGTTTCAATCAACTTTGTCTTGAACTTATGCACGTAGGTCCCCGAAAGTCCCCCCCCCCTTCACACACGCACACACACAAACATAGTATAATCCTTTGGTCCGTTTATTAAAATCACTTCGGTTTAAAATAATTACTAAAAACAAACACCCTTATATGTACATATATTTTTCATTTCATGGATATATGGTTTTGCTTTATGAAGATCTGTCATTATGTTCCATCGAGGACGGGTTCAATCTTGCTGCATCTGATATGGCTGGTATGCCGGTTCACAAATCGTCCTCTGAGGATTGCTGTACGGCATGCCTTCAAACCTTTGGTTGTAAAGCTTGGTCCTATCAAAAGTCTGACATAGGCATGGGAGCGTGCTGGCTAAAGGATGCGATACCAGCAAAAGATGTCTATCCCAATTTCATATCGGGCATTGTGCAAGGTAAGTGAGACAGGGAGTCTAGACATGATAGGAAACCATGAGTTCACAGCGTCCTGTCTGAGTACGGCCATTTGCTTTTTTGATACTCTCAAAAGGTTGCATTGAAGTCACATAACGTAGTGTCAATTTCTTTGGTATCGACTTTTTCCCACAGTTACTTACATTTATTCAAATTTTCAGCCCCTGTTGATAGACCTGCTTCTTTTAATTGATTCAGTCTTTGCAGAAAAAAAACTTAAGTATTGCCGGCAAAATAAGTTTTTTTTACAATAGCATCTAATTCGGCAACAAAAACAACGACGGTAATAGGTTTTGTAACACCTTTGTTGTCTGACACAGGGCGATCTATGTAAGTATGTTACAATTTTGTTTGCATCTGAAGACTTTTGAGACCTGTTACAGACGAGTTGTCGTAAATGTAGCACTAGAAAAAATAATTTCTGAAATTTTGAAATGATCATTTTATTTGTTCTATGATCGAACATCGCAAAATTTGACCAATTTTACTGTCATTTCAACGCCTTTAATAAAGAGCGGTAGAATACTATGTACGTTATGTTTTGTTTAATATCATTTCGTTGGCAGGTGGCTATATGTAGACACATACATCAAATATGCCGGCGAGATATCCTTATACATAACAATATAATTTCGTATGAGGCTTATAGACTGCCCTTCGTTGTATTCCGAGGAAAGTTCCAAAAGTAGTCACTTGAATGGCATGAAATGCGTTAAATACCAAGAAGTAGACAATTCGTGTAATTTTGTGAACTATTAAAAATACTTTAAAACGTTTCCAATTTGCATATTAATATAAAAGTAAATAACGAAAAAGCATTTCAATCCTTCCTATTTAAAAGACAATGATTATATGTAAAATCAGGCTGCTATTTGTTCATTCTTTAGCCAACTTGCAAATTTGGTTCACGCTTTGCTTCTTACACAAAAGTTAATGAATATATAAACTTTATTATATATGACACCCATACTCATATTAATTCATGTTTAGTTCTGGTATTTTGTTTTCTTAAAAATACAGCGCATTTCTAATTTTCAGTATATTACTTTATTAATTTCTATACTCCCTCTTTTTGCAGACACAGAGAAACCAAATGTAATTTGTCCACCAAACATTGAAACGAAGGTATTTCTCGATATGCCGACTGTCTCGTTGACTTTGACACTTCCAAACGCCTCTGACAATTCTGGTACTGTCCGTATGTCTGGAAGCCATGAATCAGGGAGTAAATTTACCATCGGCATAACAACAATTTCCTATACAGTTGAAGATCCCTCTGGTAATACGGCTTACTGTTGGTTCAATATTACCGTAAAAGGTAAGGATAAAGGGAAGCATGTACCTTAAAGATCATATGGTGCACATAGGTCGTTTTATGGAATGTCACTTGTAGCTAAATAAACGTGGACAATTTAATGATATCTTATAGACAGCATGCTTTCTCTAGCGACCTTGGCACATCTATCATCACGCAAACATTTAAAATACCTTCTATAATGTGATTCCACTTACTCTTGGATTCTCCTTAACTATTTACTTAAATTGACGTAACAACGTCCATACTTACTTACATATATACTTAACAGCACCATGTGAATTTTAGAGAAATCGGGTTGAAGAGTTCAATACGTGAATTGTCGCCTGACTCATACATTTATATCTTAATGTCGGTCATTTCTTCCCTTGAAGATATCTAAATAAAGAGTGAAATCACAATCCAACGATGTCCGTATGAACCTTTACTTTCCGTTCTGTTTCATATTTTTTTTTAATTTGTTGTTAGACAGGGCGTTATAAGTTGAACGTATTGAAAGTTTATTAACGGTTCCATTTGCTTTCTATACGCTATGTGCAACATGCATAAAAGGTGTCGTCCGTCCTTTATTTGAAGATAAAAACGGAACCCAGCCGAGCGTATCTCCAATAGAGGCTAGTAACATTACATATATTGCAAGGTTCAGATATTCAAATACGTGTATATACGCTAGTGTGCATGCATATATATAATTATATATATATATATATATATATATATATATATATATATATATATATATATATATATATATATATATATATATATATATATATATATATAAGTGCAAAGTAATAGAATCTATACAACTTAAGTTTCATGCATTCATTACTTTGTACTTAAAGTAATCTGTTTATTTATCTATAACGCTCTGCTTAGATTGGAGCCATGTAATTTGCCAGGAGGACATCTGTATACTTATAATATATATATACTATATATATATATATATATATATATAATATATATATATATATATATATATATATATATATATATATATATATATATAATATATATATATATATATATATATATATATATATATATATATATATATATATATATCATACGTGGAAATTAGCTATTAATTAATTTTACAATGCTCAGTGCTTTACGCAACAATTAGAAATTCATAAGATCAATATCTGTAGCGGGTTTTACCAATTAAGTGTCTTTGTCAGAGTTTTATCACTAATTAGAAAATTCATTAAAATGCAATAAACCCTTTATCATCTTCACACTAATGAATCTTCTCCATATCGTCAGATATCTGTCTGATCAGCATCTGCAACAGATTTCATCAAATTTGGTCGAGTTATTTTAGAGTATATGAATAATTACAAAATATCGTTAAATATGCAAATGAGTTATTTATTAACCTAATACTGCTCCGTGCTTCAAAGTACAATTTGACATTTATCAGATATTTGTAGCACGTATCATAAAATTTGCTGCAGGATTTTCGTAGATATATCACTAATTACAAATTTTAAGACAGACAGACAGACAGAAAGACAGACAGATAGACAGACATCGGTAGGACATAACCCCATGAGTGAGAACACGTGAACTAAATGAGTGAAAAGATATAGAAATAGTTAGGCCTGACTGAAGATTGCAAGACGCATGAAACTTAAGTAACAAAATCAATCGTTCTTGTGATATATTTCAATGACAGCAATTCCCCACAGCAACGTTTCTTTGTTTACTTCTTCTTGTTTAAAAAGGCTGTCGAAAGGTTCAGCAAATTATCCAAAGCGATCGATGATCTTACTAATGTCAACGTTTCCGCAGATGAAGTCCAGGTTATGGCTGAAGGTAGGTCTAAGTCATTGCGCCCACCATTCGACATAAAAAAAACAAATCCATCATTAAGAAATATGATAGTTTGGCTTTACAAATTTTAAAATAATCCTGTTACTTTAAACTTATCAATAGCGGCCATTCATTTCCTTTATTTCATAATTGGCTTGCACATTAGTCGTACAATCAATTATGACATCAGCGTATGCATACAGGAGCATTTGAGAATTGATATATGTTTTGTAATTTTATAGTTCATATTTTTGTCACTTTTTTAATGATAAAAAAATGCAATTTATTTGAAAAAAAACCGCCCATTTTTAACATTTTCCTCTTGGAAAGCTAAAAGTAACATTTACATTTTAAGTGCAAGTGTTGTAATCCGTATTGTACCCCGTATTCCATAGCAACGATCATTATTCCCAACTACGATTGTGGTCTGACCAATATACAAATTCCTTACAGACATACTTCAATCGATGGATGACGGTATTGCAGTACTAAAGAACGCTGCGGCCGAGAATGAAGAGAGTAATCAAGACAGAGATTTGTTGACGGAATCTGTACTTAACGCAGCAGACAGCCTGGCAAATTTTGTCTTACGAAACATTGAGCCTTCCAGTGGTCCCGTAGTATTGGAGACGCCCTCCCTCCGTTTGAACTTGGAAAGTGACAATGCAGAGAAACTGACTAACACTTCAGTGATGATGGGAGATAGAAATGGATTTAGACTGCCTACAGCAGAGGCACTTTTCCGAAATTCTACACAACAAAAAGATTCCATTAATAGAATTGTAAGTGTAGAACAATTCAACAAATCATAGGGACAGATACAAAGTCAGCGAGAGGTGAACGCTTTATGCGTTCGCGATCTAAGCTGTGAATGTGCTGGTACAAGTTATGTGTTTTGCTTAACTCTATAGGTGCAATTCTAATAAAGCAAAGTAATTGCAATATCAGAATTGTATTATGATGATTTAAAACAAATAATATTACGTATTGATTTGATCACCGTTCAATAGTCGTTGATGTTTTTTCTTTAAATGTAATAATTATTCAACGGTCAAAATCATGCCTAATCGAGTTCTTTGGTCATCTATACGTTAAATTAAAAGCAATGCTTTGATTTTCGTGAGGTACACAGCAAAACCCATTGGCCCCTGTGCAGGCCTTGTACAGACCACAGTCCAGAGGGACTGTGTACAGACCCTGACACAATCCTGTGGTACAGGTCTGTGTCAGCAAAGACGCCCTATAGCTGTGAATGGGGCTAACTAATGTAGAGATGGCTAGTACTGTGATGACATTGCAAAATACAGTGTTAATACACTATAAAAATAATGATGTGACATGGCCTGAAATTTCTGCCTGTCCGATCACTGTATTTTGAGCGGTGTACACGCTATTGTGAATGCAGACCTGTAACAGGGTCAATATTTTTAATATACAAACAATTATGTCTGTTATACATTTCTGTCAACAAATTGACCCAATTTTCTGAATATATACACCCCTAAAATCTGATTAGATTTTAGACCATGTAACAGGCCCTGAAAATTCAACACTGACTCACTACTGTTTGTACACCAGCATTTTAGCCATGAAGTCACAGCACTGGATTCACTCAGACATTCACTGTATGCATTTTATTAATACCAGTCTTGATACAGTCTTGTTCATACACCCCTATCTGACCAATTTTACAGGTCCGTTAA
Source organism: Ptychodera flava (assembly GCF_041260155.1). Classification (NCBI taxonomy): domain Eukaryota; kingdom Metazoa; phylum Hemichordata; class Enteropneusta; family Ptychoderidae; genus Ptychodera; species Ptychodera flava. Next base: position 32,371,380 of record NC_091930.1, read on the forward strand.
CGGGGCTATTACTAAGAGACTGTTACATGTAATGATCAGATCCTGTGACAGGCATATAATTATATCTGCACGTATGTTTGTTTGTTTTCTAATTCGAAGTTCTTCTATTTCATCTGGCAACAGCCAACATGTGTTAGTTTACAAAGATTCTTTCGTTTTGGCTGTTAATTTTGTATTTATTCCTTGCATGTCATTCGTGTTGTATTCACTTCAATTTTGATGAGTATCCTTTAGCATATATTTCACCCCTAAATATTCTTGTTCTTCAAAGTGCTGAACAGTTATTTTATTTCCAACATCGAACCATAAGTAGAGAGCGACAGCTGTTTTTTTGTTCCTTGTTAACTATTAAGCAGCAAATTGTAGCACGAAAACACCCTGACACTTAAGGCGGCTGAGTCGGTTAAAACACCTCGAAATCTGACAGTTAACTGTTCCTTGACTACAGGTAAAGCGGCTGAATAGAAGATCATTCCAGCATGGAAGCAAAGCAAGTGATATTCTGAGTCTGTCCTTTACAGACAGGGAAGGCAATCAGATAAGAGGTAAGACTACAACAGTTACTGTTGCCTCTACTACCACAGCTATCACCATCATTTCTCTGTTCGCTAACCATTGGAAAAAGAATAAATTTAATTGGCTTACATATTTGTAGTTTGCCTATTCCCTCATTTGTTTTGGAAAATGTTTACATATTGTACATGCTTCAGGCTTCAAGTTACCAAAAAAATATCATGGTTTGGCAAGTGAGCTATCGCTTTTCCGGTTTTCGCACTCAAGTAATAGCAGTGGTGTTTGCATATTTCGAGATGTTACGATACAATAATGCATCGTGCTCTTGTGTACCTACAACTAATGATAAAATAGAATAGTGTCTTCCTAAAACCTTCTCAGGAAATAAAAAATAAACCTACAATACAGTTAGCTAACTAATAATAACATTAGTCGGGTCGGAAGGTAGGGTTCCCATGCACCCCATGGATGTATTTTTTTAACCTACATTTTTGTAATTCTTAGGGTCTATACTTAATGAATTTTGATGTTCCCAAAATCAAATCGTGTCCCATGGGGTTCATTTGGCGCCATCTTTGCCGCCATCTTGGCCGCCATCTTGGATTCAACGATGGGGTAGGGGTCACGAATCTACCGCTCGACGGAAACAGAAACAATAAAATACTATAAACGTTACATTTTTAGAAAGTCAAGATCATGGCCTTTTCATTGATATATAACTTAATAGGCATTAATTAATATTCGAACGTCGATTAGACTTTATATCGGTCATTGGCCGTAAATCGTAAAATTTGCGAAATTTCACACCCAATAATTAAGTTCCCGTTCCTCCAAACAATTTTTCATAAGATATTTATATATTTTTGGAAGAACTCAGTGCAATAAACAAGAGAAACAATATTAAAAGTATGTGTCTTGAGATTTAGTGGGTGCATGAGCTTGTTTTCTTATTACGCGGTATGCCACATATCCGTGTGTAACATAAGGGGTAGGGTAATGTTTCCCTTTCTGTTTCGAATCATGAATGATGAAACCATAAAAATGTTACATTTTTTGAAAGTGCTGCATCAGACCTTTCTAAAAATATATAGATTTATGGGGAAAAGTTGCATATTTAAAAGTTACAAAGCTTAAACCTTTCGGTTTGTGTCGATTTTAAGTGATTTTTTAAGAACGAAATTACAACATATGGGGTAGGGGTAATGTTTCCCTTTCTGCCTCGAACCATGAATTATGAAACCATATAAATGTTATACTGTTTGGAAGCTCTGAAATGGGCCTTTCCAAACATGTATAGTTTTATTGGGAAAAGTCCATATTTTAAAGTTACAAAGCTTATGCCTTTCGGTTTGTGTAAATTTTAAGTGATTTTTTAAGAACGAAATTACAACATATGGGGTAGGGGTAATGTTTCCCTTTCTGCCTCGAACCATGAATTATGAAACCATATAAATGTTATACCGTTTGAAAGCTCTGAAATTGGCCTTTCGAAACATGTATAGTTTTATTGGGAAAAGTCCATATTTTGAAGTTGCAAAGCTTAAACCTTTCAGTTTGTGTCAATTTTAAGTGATTTTTTAAACAAAATTATAATATAAGGGGTAGGGGTAATGTTTCCCGTTATGCCTTGAGCCATGAATTATGAAACCATATAAATGTTATACCGTTTGAAAGCTCTAATATTGGCCTTTCCAAACATGTATAGTTTTATTGGGAAAAGTCCATATTTTAAAGTTACAAAGCTTATGCCTTTCAGTTTGTGTCAATTTTAAGTGATTTTTTGAACAATATGCACAAAACAGTTAGTCCGTTGGCCAGGTATCGAAATCATCCCCTCTACGGCATTTTACCCACTATGATTTTCTGTTAGCTAGTATTCTCAGCTGTCATAATCTGCTTATTTTCCATTTAACTAACTGATGGTGTGTGAGAGTGTAACGACTTGTTTGTGAAGGGCTGTCACGCCCTCGGTAGTAAAATAGGAATGGGTTAGGGGTAACATATTTACCGCTAGTCGGAAACAAAAACAAAAAAGTACCATAAACAATACATTCTTAGAAAGCCCAGATATAAGCTTTTTACTTTTTTGATAATTATTCGACTTTAGATGGCGCCAATATTCCGTATGCACATGGCGGTCAGCAGCTGAATCATTCACATAATGAACGTTGATATGGCCTGAAACTTCGGTAAATTCATTCAAGCAAACTCTTGTTTGATTAAGTTGATAGTTTTCCTTTCTTTTTTATTTCGAGTATTTGCCATGGCATGACTGAAACGAACCTTGAAACGAAGGCTGTACGTATCTATATCAGTCCGAGCCTGAGCGTGATCTGAGAGCAAACAGATCCGCAGATAATGCGAACGATCGCAACCGTTACCAACAGACTCATTATGCAGAGCCATGCCCCAAAACGCCCAACCAAACTTGGCACGACATGATCCCAGTCCTTTTCGAGCCGGGCTTTAAGGGAAGTGCGGTGGCCTTTGAAAGACCCTTTGGTTTGGTTTTGTACCGTAGTATAGGAAGAAAACCCGACCTGTCGTCGTTTCTGTGAATGTTTGTGTTGTTTTTAGTCCTTTTTTTGCCTATTTGAAGAATCGTCTTTGCAGCCTTCCATACTGCGTTCTGTGTAGCGAGTGTCTTCGATCGCTCTCTTTAGTTTGTGATGTACAACTGTCTTGAGTCCCGGTGCTTTATTGGGTGTAGAGGTAAATAGTTAGAGATCAGGGTGATAAATTGGTTGCCGCAGTGTCTTTCCAGGTGTTGCCACTTTTGAAGGAATTCAACACTCGGTATTTTGGCCTGGTAAGTATTCTTTAAGGTGTACCTGTAGGCTACGTGGTACTGAATACGGGCCACTTAGGTTTCAACACATTCGATACTCTTGGCTTTCGCTTATACCCGTTGTATGAGTAACTGGGATCGGAAATGGGGAAGGCTCAATTAATATCCATCTTTGCTAATATTAATTCTCGTTTGGCTTACAGATGGCCACCTCTACTTGTTTCGGTGAAAATTTGACTTTCAATTGGACAAAACATTGAGTATGACTTTCTTCGGTGTGTTATTTAAGCCTATGAAAAATATGAAAATTGCATACATATTGTTGTCAAATATCTCAAATCTTAGATTGTAAGAGATAGGCTTAGGCTTCCCTGTAATCATACAAATGAGTTAAATGGGAATTTATTGGAGTAGATTACAGTAATCGAAGAGAATGGTTGACACTATAGAAAGACTTATCTCGGATTGCGGGGACCTAACTATAAAAGAACAGCACAGAATACTTGCCGGATGTATTGACTGTTCATGTATAGTACAGGCTAGTACAACATGGAATGTAAAACATACAAATCAAAGAAGTGGCAAATTTTCTCAACTTTTCACAAAGTTTATATTCCATCATTACTATCAGGATTAGGATTTTCCCAATCTATAAATAAGCTATTACTTGATTACACCTTGATTCAGCATGACTAACATTTTGCATTTGCCACACCACCAGCCATGCCCGTCCCTGGGATCGCGAACAATGCCTTTAACGAAGCTTTTGAACGCTTTTTGTGAATTGTGTAAGAATGTCCTCTCTGTGGAGTATAATATGTGAAGCCGTTGTCTAGCTCGCTTGACTCTGATGATTATGATGACTTATTTTTTCTCAGCTGCTGGTGGCTGATCTAGCTCGAAAGTTAGATCAATCTAGTCTCTCTGATTCGATCATGCTGGTGGGAATGGTATCTTCAAGCATTGACCTAAAACGTCCGTTTGTAGGGTCTTTGCTTCAAAGACGTCAGGGTCTAACATTGGTTAAATGTCATCCATGATAAGAAACTAATGATAGATTCACTCACAAGGCATTTTAAACATTGAGGTGTCAATGGGAATATAAGCCTTTTTAGTTATTTTCTGAGGTTTGTCTCGCCTTCTTATTGCTTGGTGTAGAGAGTGTTTGTTCGCCTTCTGTTTATTATTTAGTTGCGTAATTTGAATGCGTTCTGTGACATTTGGCTTTTCGGGTTTTAGTTCCGGAATTATTTTGCTATTGAATTTTAGTACCCAGTCGAAAATGTAATCCTCATTGGGAGTATATAGTGTTCTGCGTTGTAAAATAATTTCGAAAAATTGGTTATGATCTCTTGTTTTCTGGTAAGGAAGGTAAAGTGTTGTCGATCCATCTTATCTTATTATGGAGAAGCTATATTGTGGATTAATGGTGATTGGTTTTCAGCGATAAAAGATTCTCTCGTGTTCCCGTGTGGTGTTAAAAGTAACACTATTAATAGTGAGCTCTGATTTGCCCAGACGGTCACATGACTGTGCATATATTTACGATATACTGTAAAGTTGGCCATTCCTATCTCCAAAGTGGGTTTCTTTCACATTGTTTGTATTTTCATCACAAGTTTCAATATACTGATATAATATAGCGATAAACAACCCCTTTAAGTCGGGTACACCACTCGAGCTCGGTTTTGACCATTTCACTCCTTATACACACGACTGAAGTTCGTGCGTATATGTTGTTTACCGGTCGAAACCGTGTGGTATCCTTTCAAAGTGGTGCTTTATTGCTTATATATCTCTCGCAATACAATTAAAGAAAAGGGATTGATTGTTGCTGCTGTCATATCAACTTTGCATGACGACTATGACATCCAATTTAGTGTTTGTGGCTTTGGAATATATAATTCTTGACATATTATAGCTGTTAACTTTCTTTCCCTAATTTGAGTTATTGAAATGAGTAAAACGTCTTTTATTGACCACCATTTTAGCTTTTTAGTGCTATTTAATGCCTATAGAGTATTTTTCTATGTTCCTTTCAACAAGTAAATGTCAGTAAAGTAACACAAACTTTTGAGTTTAGGCATTGTCACTGCATAATTTTTGAGTTTACCCCATCAAGCCATATCTTGTTGGAAAAACAACTGCGTTAGTGTTTCAGAGATATGATATTTATGTGGCTTCCTTATTCGCTGCATTTGGTAGGAGAGGAAACATTACCCATACCCCTATCCCTTAAATGTATATTATAGAGGGATGTACGGCATACCATATATTAGGTAAACAATCGACGCACCCCATAAGTCTCAAGAAGATACACTCTTTTAATGTTTTTTACTTCTCTATTGCATTAAGTTCTTTCAAATGATATATAAATACCTTGTAAAAATTGTTTGGAGGAACATGAACTTAATTATTGGGTTTGAAATTAAGCAAATTTTACAATTTACATTTCATGTCCGATATAAAATCTAATCGATGTTTGAATATCGATTTATCCCCATTTAGTTGTATACAAATGGTAAGGGGATTATCTGGGCTTTCTAAGAATGTATTATTATATTATTATTATTATTTTATTTCTTAAAAGCGCACTACACTGCGTCTCAGTGCTCTTTACAAGACTAAAAATGTATTTCTGAGAAAATAAGCATAAAAAAATAAAATGTCTATCTGGCAATAAAAAACAAAGTTACACTTTGTAATATTCCTTAAAAAGGTATGTCTTAACACTACGCTTAAAAGAATCAATAGTACAGTTTATGTCAGCATTAAAAGGGAGACCATTCCATAAAATAGGTGCTGCGACTGAAAAGGCACGGTAGCCGTAGTTTTTAGTTGTCTTGTTTGTGTCGCGCCTCAGTAAAACTACTTTGTCCGATGAACGAAGGGTGCGATTGGAAACACGGGCGTCTATTAGTGGACGGAGATAGTCTGGGCATTTTCCGGAAATAATTTTGAAAGTCATGAGAATGAGCTTAAACTTAATTCTTTGCTCTATTGGTAACCAATGAAGCTTGTATAGGACAGGTGTTATATGATCGGATTTCCTAGTACCGGTAACAAGCCTAGCTGCAGCATTCTGTACGGATTGTAATTTTTGTAGTTGGTAGCGACTGATCCATATAGCAAGCTGTTGCAGTAGTCTAAACGCGATGTTACAAACGCGTGAACTAATTTCTCAGTTGTCGGAGTATCTATCAGGGAGCGAATTTTCCCTATTCTATGTAAGGCAAAATACGCCGATTTACATATGTTGTTTATTTGACTCGTCATGAAACCGTCCGAGTCAAACGCGACACCAAGATTTTGTATCGTACAAGATGGAAGTATTTCTAACTCTCCAATTTTGAAACTATCGAGGCAATCTGTATCTTTCTTGAAACGTGATGAAAAGTGAATTACTTCTGTTTTATCATCATTCAATACCAGCGTGTTTGATTTCATCCATCCACGTAAATCCTCAACACATTGTTCTATATCTACTATAGCATCATCAGGCGTGTTACAGACTGCGTATATTCCGGAATCATCCGCATATAAGGTGTAATCTAAATCATGAGATGAAATGATATCGTCGAGCGGTGCTGTATATAGTGTAAATAGTATTGGTCCTAATACAGAACCCTGTGGAACACCGAAACGCTGAATGGCCTCGCATGATGTAGTGCTTTCAATGGCAACGCGTTGCAAACGATTTGACAGATATGAATGGAATCATTTAAGAGCTGTACCTGTGACACCAAATCGCCGTTCCAGTCTGTGAAGCAAAATACAATGATCTAGAGTGTCAAATGCTGCTGACAGGTCGAGCATTACCAGAATTACATCCTTGCGTGAATCTAAAGCTAACATGATATCGTTGTGTACACGAAGCAAAGCAGTCTCCGTGCTGTGCCAAGTACGATAGGCTGATTGACATCTTGCATATAAGTGATGCTCGGATAAGTAGGATTTCAGTTGCTCAGCTATTATTCTTTCTAGACACTTGGATAAAAACGGTAGATTTGATACAGGTCTGTAGTTCTTGAGTACATTGTGATCAAGAGTTGGTTTTTTGAGTAAAGGTACTTTTTGTTTTTGTTTCCGAATAGCGGTAAATATGTTACCCCTAACCCATTCCTATTTTACTACTGAGGGCGTGACAGCCCTTCACAAACAAGTCATTACACTCTCACACACCATCAGTTAAATGGAAAATAAGCAGATTATGACAGCTGAGAATACTAGCTAACAGAAAATCATAGTGGGTAAAATGCCTTAGAGGGGATGATTTCGATACCTGGCCAACGGACTAACTGTTTTGTGCATATTGTTCAAAAAATCACTTAAAATTGACACAAACTGAACGGCTTAAGCTTTGTAACTTTCAAATATGCAGCTTTCCCCAATGAAACTATACATGTTTGGAAAGGCCAATTTCAGAGCTTTCAAACAGTATAACATTTATATGGTTTCATAATTCATGGTTCAAGGCAGAACGGGAAACATTACCCCTACCCCTTATATTATAATTTTGTTTAAAAAATCACTTAAAATTGACACAAACTGAAAGGCATAAGCTTTGTAACTTTAAAATATGGACTTTTCCCAATAAGACTATACATTTTTGGAAAGGCCCATTTCAGAACTTTCAAACAGTATAACATTTATATGGTTTTATAATTCATAATTCGAGGCAGAAAGGGAAACATTACCCCTACCCCATATGTTGTAATTTCGTTCTTAAAAATGACTTAAAATTGACACAAACTGAAAGGTTTAAGCTTTGTAACTTCAAAATATGGACTTTTCCCAATAAAACTATACATGTTTGGAAAGGCCAATTTCAGAGCTTTCAAACAGTATAACTTTTATATGGTTTCATAATTCATGTTTCGAGGCAGAAAGGGAAACATTACCCCTACCCCATATGTTGTAATTTCGTTCTTAAAAAATCACTGAAAATTGACACAAGCTGAAAGGCATAAGCTTTGTAACTTTAAAATATGGATTTTTCCCAATAAAACTATACATGTTTGGAAAGGCCCATTTCAGAGCTTTCAAACAATGTAACATTTATATGGTTTCATAATTCATGGTTCGAGGCAGAAAGGGAAACATTACCCCTACCCCATATGTTGTAATTTCGTTCTTAAAAAATCACTGAAAATTGACACAAGCTGAAAGGCATAAGCTTTGTAACTTTAAAATATGGACTTTTCCCAATAAAACTATACATGTTTGGAAAGGCCCATTTCAGAGCTTTCAAACAGTATAACATTTATATGGTTTCATCATTCATGTTTCGAAACAGAAACGGAAACATTACCCCTACCCTTATGTTACACACAGATATGTGGCATACCGCGTAATAAGAAAACAAGCTCATGCACCCACTAAATCTCAAGACACATACTTTTAATATTGTTTCTCTTGTTTATTGCACTGAGTTCTTCCAAAAAATATATAAATACCTTATGAAAAATCGTTTGGAGGAACGGGAACTTAATTATTGGGTGTGAAATTTCGCAAATTTTACGATTTACGGCCAATGACCGATATAAAGTCTAATCGACGTTCGAATATTAATTAATGCCTATTAAGTTATATGTCAATGAAAAGGCCATGATCTTGGCTTTCTAAAAATGTAACGTTTATAGTATTTTATTGTTTCTGTTTCCGTCGAGCGGTAGATTCGTGACCCCTACCCCATTGTTGAAATCCAAGATGGCGGCCAAGATGGCGGCAAAGATGGCGCCAAATGAACCCCATGGGACACGATTTGATTTTGGGAACATCAAAATTCATTAAATATAGACCCTAAGGATTACAAAAATGTAGGTTAAAAAAATACATCCATGGGGTGCATGGGAACCCTACCTTCCGACTAGAATACATCATGTATTCAAGTTAACAGAGAGGGGAATGAGATATTTCAATTGGCCATCAAACGTAATTATATTAAATGACTTCTTTTTCAAAGCGTATTATTTAAATTGTCCTCAGTATTAACCGTTGACAACATGTGCACTTATTTTATTTGTTTTGTATTTTCTTGTTCCACCACTACAACTTACTAGTCAGATTGTAAATAATCAGTTATGGTACGTACATGTAAAATGCACTGTTATTGTTTAAAACTTGAATTATGGTCCCAATCTTACCCACCACTTATTATAAATAAGAATAGAGTTTGAACAAAAACTGGCTTAGTTGACAAGCTCAACATCATGCCTTGTTCATTAATCACTACCTGCAGCTAGCTGTGTTTAGACGAATAATGTAATGAGATATTGTACGCCGCTTCCTTCTATTGATGGCAGTTTAACTCTCACTTCGAAATTTCTTTCGTTCAACGCTAGTGAATGACACAAAGGAAGATATTGCCATCATATTTTCAACTGATCCTACTTCACCAGAAACTTACACATCGATAGACGGTGTGTACATCGAAGCAGATAACATTACATACTACAGGTCGAAAGCTCGTGTAAGTTGATCTCTGATTGCGTGATTTCTACAGTTGACACAACGATCGACAACTTGGTGACCAGCTGTTCGAGTACTTCTAGTATCAGACGACAGTGAACGTCATCAACTTTTACGTAATTGAGGAAAGAGAAACTGCGACATTGGAATATAAAATATTCCTTATATGTTTAAGGGTGCCTGATTTTGCCGAAAATCTTCGGAACCTGTATTTCTATCTAAGCGATAACTCTGTTGACAAAACGTTATCCTATCTGTATAGAAACGTATGACCTAATAACTCGACCCCTGACTTCGAAAGTATGAGGATAAAGATTGATGGCACAAATGAGTGTTAATAGTTGGTTATCAATGTACAATTTACAATCATCACTCATCGTTTATGACTATTACAGATATTGCATGTGCCGCACGCTGCAGTAATCCATTTGGACAGCTCTGATGAAATTTACACAAATATCACGGCCTACATCTTCGAAGACCTCGGAGTCAAGAATTCAACAGGATACACAAACTACAAGTTTTCCGTTGATGAGAAATTTTATGGCGACTACTCAAGTATATTCATCCCCGAACAAACGTTTTCGTCGACTGGAGATTATAACATAACGTTTGCGGTGGCACAGCGTAAGTTGCCTTGTTCATTAATCACTCACTTCTCTAAAATCGAGACAAGAAATCTTAACAAGCCATACAGAGAGAAAACGACAATGACAGTGACAAAGGGACGGAAAAAAGCAAAGGCTGATGTTTCGACAGGCAGGAAAAATAAATTTGTGTTTTTTGAGTTTTTCCATATTTCTTCAACTTTCTCTGGATCAAAAATATATATTAAAGGAAACTAATAAAACCAAGGCAGTAAAGCGGATTAACATCCAAAGATCCATAACCGTAAATCATAATCGTAACAACACTAATACTAAACGATTGTTGGACGGTAATACAAGGACGATATATATATATATATATATATATATATATATATATATATATATATATATATATATATATATATATAATATATATATATATATATATATATATATATATATATATATATATATATATATATAAATAAACAGATTACTTCAAGTACAAAGTAATGAAATCTATTACTTAAGTTTCATGCATCTTGCAATCCTCAGATAGAGTGAAAGGATTTCTAGCTCGACACTCTTACATATAGTATTGGGACGAACCATTCTATGTGTAGGTAGTGTTAAAATTCGATAAATAATATTTGTTTTGGTGGCGACATTTTGAAACCAACTCAGAGCGTTTGTTTAACAGTGTAGATTTGTCAGCATTGATAATGTGCAGCTTTTCTGATATACAAAGATTACATCGTTTGTTCATGTTAGAGTAGCTCAATGCTTTATCAATGATTGACCATGAAATGTCAAAGTCTTGTCCCTTATTTCTTAAGTTCCATACATATTTTGATAACTCGGTGTCGTTTTTGTATCTCTCGTTGCGGACGACTTTATGTGATTAGCGTAGCGCGTCTTGAAGGTGTTATCAGTGAGGCCGATATAAACCCTCTCTCCGTTGTCCTCCGTTGATACGTTGGCCTTGTACACCACGCCTTTGACTTGACAGTTACCCTTCAGGGGGCATGCCGACTTAACCCTGCAATTGCAATCAGCTGGTTGGTCCTTACGCTTTTCTCCGGAGATTACCCTCTTATTGTGCGATTTGATTATACTTGCCATATTCCTCATACAGCTATAACTCACTTTAATTGTGTTTCTGTTGAAGATCTTGTGAAGTTTAGACCCCTTTGGAAAATATTTATCGGCAAGTTGGAGAAATTTCCTGCCGATGTTGTTTCCACGTCTTGCTGAAAGGGGGTTGAACCACGTGATATGACGCTTCCTGTTATCGCTTCTCCTCGCTGATTGGTTGGTCTTGGTGAATTCAATTTGTTCGGTGTAGCCGCTTGATATATATATATATAATATTATAATATATATATATATATATATATATATATATTATATATATATATATATATATATATATATAGTGGAAATCCTGCAGCAATAGATTCGGCAAATCGGAAAAATACAGACACAATTGTTGAGAACAACCTACTGTGCCCAATTTGTAATATGGCGAATAAATTTGGCAAACTTGACAAACTGTAAATTAATAGTTTTGCCAGTGGTGAACTTGAAAGCCAGAATTCTTTATAAACAAACACAACCCGTGACTAAATTTAGACCAAGTTTAACATGCTAGAGCATAATTTCTTCATAAACCAAAACAAGAGAGAAGTAAATACTGTAATCATGTTGACTTTATCGAATTACAGGATTTTTTGCTGTTTTGCAATGCAGGGCTTGATCTGAAGCTTTCAATGTACGTCAAGCAAATCATGTGTGGGTACATGGATGAGAGATCTGGTACGTGGAACAGTGACGGTTGCAAGGTAATGATATTGATTTTACATGAACAAATAATACGAACGAAAACGATAAGCTCATTTATTACTAGTATCTGAACAGTTTAGGTCGTATAAACATATCAATTGTCTGTCACATATCAAATTTTAAAGAATATGTAAAACATGAAAACTATCTCATCGAGTTGACAATTTTAATTGACTTGCATTCAAATAAAGTCATTTCATTTAACTCCTAGGTATCACCAGCCTCTAATATGACCTCCACAATATGCCTTTGTGATCATTTGACAACGTTCTCGCCGTCAACCGTTTTTTGAATTCACGAACAGATACAGAAAGCTGTAATATCTCGAACCAGACAAACATCTTGAGCTAGTGGCTTAACGGCGGTTAAAAAGTTATACAAGTTAATTTTTGAAGACCATCAAAAGCGAGGCAACAACGACAGAGAAGCTTGTGTTGTGCGTCATGTAAAGCTGTTTAAGGATATGACATCCATTTAAAGTTTTTCACATCTAGTTAGACTAAGATTAATTTTGTTCTAGTTTTCATTGTATTTTTTAACATACAATGCAAACGATTTTACAGCTGACAGAAGGCGTTTTGAAACACTTTTATCCTAAATTTGCAACTTCTAACGATGTAAAATTCGAACACTTACACATCATTAATTTAAACGTCAGAGGAAAGTAAGCGATTTATTGAAGAAGTGATGTTAATAATTCTGCTTTTCTTTGCAAATATTTCTATAAAAGTAATGTCAGATTAACATTTGGTTATATGACATCCGAGTATTTTTATCAATATTTAATCCTTCAATATCAGTAAACGTTCATCGTTAACATATTGTTTTTTTAGACAACGTCAAGTAACCACGTATAGAGTTTATTAGCATAAAAAGCTATGGCTTCAATTATTGCGATCAGCTATATTTTGTCGAAATAAATCCTTGCTTTTTAATCTAACCTTTTGTTTGTTAGAATTAAGTCGATCGCGTGTGTCTTATGCATACTATTCACTGTAGGAACTCTTCATTTTCAAAGTTACTCTTTCAAATGAATACCATGTCATTTGGTTTATTGTCAATACATTTTTCTTTGAAATACATTTTATGACAAGTTAAATGGTTTATGATATTCCAAAATGAATTTATCTACGTTTGTGGTCATCTTATTATTTAATTATAGCCAGACAAACTGAACTTTGTCACTTTAAATTTTCATGATTGTATTAACACTATTTATATATCCGTCGAACTGCTGTAAGTTTTGTATGTAAAAGGCAGCCAGCACGTGTAAAGTCACAGTATTAAATTTAATTTTTGCTGAGAATCATTACATGTTAGGGTCACCGTGCGTCTATTAACAAAGAAACTGTGAATATCTATAGAGACCAGCGGACTGCTGCAGACCTATATGCATGCTATTCTTCGACCTTGTGGGAGGAAATAACCAAGCAAAAAAAAAAATGAAACGAAAACTGTCAGAACGAGATAGAATACTTCAGGGTTTCCAATGGCATAGTTAATGGATAATGGATCCCATCACCGATACTTAGAATAATTAGCTACCTGTAGTCAGTGTAAACTGTATTATTACATATGTACCACAGATTACTTGCATCGAAGCGCGCGCGTACTACCGGTATTTGCACTGCAGTGCAATACCAAAAACATTATGCCATACCTTTATGTTAATGAGTATTTACCAACTTTGACCCGGAACTATTTTTGTTTGTAAACACAAAAAATGCCGTCTACAAGATTTCATTTCACTTTGGTTCGATGCTAGTTATAGTAAAATGCATGGCATTACCGATTAAAATCTACGACAAAGAAAATTGTCTGTACTTATTTTAGTGTGAGGATGATTTTTATTACCCGGAAGAGTAGTTTGTTTGTCAGCGAAGCAAAAACATTGACAACTGGCGACGTCCGTTTCTAGTTCCATGGATACACGGTGGCCGCCGTACCACGGCGGCCATCATACATCGAAACACACGTAACTGCGGACGCAGCGGAGCCAATTAAACAGTTAACATTTTCAGAGACGTTTTTGCTAGTAGTTTTCTCACCGGACATTCCCAGTTTACGATAGGAAGTCACTTTTGCATGCAGTTTACTCTGTGCTTGTGTGGCATACACGCTTATGATAAGAGTGATCGCTGTGCAAGGTAGCCTAAACAGTGAAATTTGATCGTTCGACAGGTTACGTTTGCCGTATCTTACTCTTAAATTTCCCGTAAAAATCTTCGAACTGTTATTTGTATCGATCATTTAGAAGAATTTCAAGCTCAAAATGTGAAAAATCAAAAGCGTTCCATGTTCAAAGTTCTCTTCGTTTGGCTATCTGTGGCTACGTATGTATGTATGTGGTACGTATGTGTGAGCGATCGCAAGCAGAGTTCGAGCCCTCCAACGTTCCTCTTACGTCATCCTTGATAAACAAGTAAACAATAGTTTAGCCAATCAAAATAGAGGGTGTGGCGGCGCTGACCAATGAAAATTGAAAGCTGATTCGATGCCTCATTACAGTGATGTCAATGTTATATAACTCCGCAGGGTCGCCCTGAAGCTTTGACAGACAAGTAGTACGCACGACTAATCGTCGATTTTCTCGATAAATGATGCAAATAAAAGATAGAACATATGTAATAATAACAGAACCCCATGGCCGGTGAGTGCAAGCGCGCCGTACTAGCGGTATTTGCACTCGTGCTGCGGTGTATTCGGCTGTCCTTTCACTCGCTTCGCTCGTGAAAGGACTGCCGCCGAATACACCGCAGCACTCGTGCAAATACCGCTAGTACGGCGCGCTTGCACTCACCGGCCATGGGGTTCTGTCATATTATTAGGGTGTGATTATTTAAGTGCACAAGACAAGGGTTAATAAAACTAGCTCACATCGAAAGTTTCGTGAAGCCTAATGTCTTGTGAATGTGTGAACATGTATGATGTCACTGTCGATCTTATGTGTAGTCATAAGGGAGCCGTCATTATTTACGGTCTGGGGGCGGCGAAATGTGAGGGGGTCACTCAAAAAATTGTAAACTTCAAGTGGAGGTTGCTCATAATGTTTGGATGAAGAAGGGGGTACTCAGTTTTTTGTGCAAAATAAATTGAAACAACGCGCAGATTGCACCATTACACACATCAAATTATCAAACTTTTTGATGCGAAAGGGGGACAGCCCCCTCTCCTGCTCTCCCCTGGGGTGTATTAACAGTTTTACTAGTAAAAGACAAATTGAAAATACTTCTAAGATTTTACCAGACTGCACCATTGCACTCATCAATTTCTCATAATTGTTCACAGGATTTAAGACAAAACTGAAATGTTGTGTATTCATCCTTATTATCACAGAAACTTATGTTTAATTGACTTTAGTTCAATAACCATTTTGACTTTTAACCATACCGTATATAGGTTTTCATTAGAAGCTGGCAGCTGGAGAAATGACACTAGAAGGTCACAGATTGCCATTCCTGCATATTCTTTGATCGTAAAATCTCTGGCAAACTGAGAACTGTTTTTTAGAAAAAAGCATTTGCCATTGTTTGGTTGTTGAATACATTGACCCAAACATTGATCATGCAAAACTATGTAATGGAAATATTAGTATTCGATGTCATTTTCACACAATTATACCGAGTGTAAAAAATAAATTGGAACAATTCTTTACGCACACTAATTCCTCCAAATTTATGGTACGAGAGTTTCGGTTACTCGTTCAAGTTGCACTATTTTGAGCAGCGACCAACATTTCAACATGCGTGGTGCCAGGAGGAAGGCGACGAAGCCCGGAACAGTGTATTGACTCGGCTACAATACAGCATCAGAGAGGCAGACAAAGAAATTAGACGGTTAGAGGCAGACCAAACGACTCAGCCCTTGCATATCTTTCGGGGGCAAGATGTAGTCAAATGGTAAGGGGACCACGTGCAAACTCTACTCGGCAGCGTCAAAAACACATCCGTTCAGCACCAATCATATGTCGCAAACATGGAGACTCTTCGAGGGGATCAGGATTTGAGAGAACAAGCCGGAAGATCATTTGCGGACTTGGCTACCTTCCACCGACAAAGAAGCATCATCCAAAGCGCCAGCCGGTAAGAGAAAGTCCGGTATTTTTAGAAAACCCCACGATCACGTGGTTGGAGCGATACTGTGGCCTCATGGCGTAAAGCGAAAAGTTGACGTCTTACCCGTCATTCAGTCAGTCGATTACCATCAGTTGATGTTCGGCAGTTTTCTGCAAAGATCAATAAGGCGATATTAGTGGATAGAAATTAATTTAGAGAGTAAAGAAAATAATAAATTTATGATTGTGAATACTGTCGACAATAATAAAATACCTGTCTATACTGTACACTTGCAAAAGAACTCTACTGCACTCGAGTCTTGAATGATGATCACTTTCCATGCCTCAGTCCCGTAATTGCAGTACAGAAGTTGTTATTAATAATTTTATGATTACTAAATATTCTTGATAAAAATTAATATTTCTGCCATTATTGTAAACTTATAAAAGTACCCTGCAGCAGTAAAATGCTAAAAAATGACCACTTACCAGTATTTATGGCGAACAAAACGCAGTTGCAGCACACACCCTCAGAAATATGGTCTATGTAGTTACACTGCAACAGCATTGCTCAATATAAACTTAAGGTACACAGTATCGGCCCGGCAGACTCTCTAAACAGTCAATAGTAGGAAGGGGTCTGACAGTCCAAGCAGTGCACAGGACTTCAAGTAGCTCACGATTTCTTCCTTGCTGCTTGTTGGTTTCCAAACTTTTTCTGCTGCTCTGGGGCAAGTCGATAGGTTAGGCATCGAACTTGCCTGTTTTAGATCCTCGGGTTTGTGGCAATTCACGGGTTATTTGCCGTTCTATTAACAAAAGGGCCATTTGCAAAAAATTAAAGAAATTGCAGAAAAATTAAAATGCAACGCTCCTTATTTCACTTTTTACTGGTATTGTTTGTTGTTTTAGTTCTGTACAACATTACTACGAGAACACATCCTTGCTGTGTAATACAGAGTTTTACAAAAATTGAGAACACGACTTTCGATCTTCACACAACGTCGGACGCACACTCAACGCAATCTTAACATTTATTTCATAGTGAAGCTTATGAACAATATACTAGACCAGTGTAATATCACATAATTGTAAAGTTTAATGGGCCTTCGCGAATTTTATTTCCTTTGTCTGAATTTTGCTTTAATTGTATTTGTACTGTTTGCAGAATTTTACGCATGGCAGTTTTCCTTGAAACACCACCAAGCAACTCATGATGCGATCAATATCATCACAACAAAGGCCCTTTACAATTAATTCAGTTAATTCAATAATATAGAATGGATAACCACAACACACATAAAAAAGAATTTTCAGTTTCATTGGTCATAGTGACAATGCTGCAAAATCGTCATTCGCTTAACATTCGCGCGATGTAGGAAGTATTCTTCTTTGAATGGGACAAAGTAATATTATCCCAAAACAGTCTCCGTGAGGCGATTGATTTCACATACCGAGCTAGCCTTACTCACAGCATTTGTCTGTTAAATGAAATAATGTTGATTAGGCCGGGAATAGTACGGACATAGAATTTTCTAAAATGAAAATAACATTTTCTAATATTACTTGCAATTCCCGACACGGGCAGCATTCATTCTGAGTTCAATGTTGACTGCCAAATGTGACTCCCTTGGCATAAGTAACTTAACAATTAAAGGGGAAATTTACCCAGGCTTTTTCCAGGAATGTATCCAGCATTCAAGGTTTAAGCGTCAGTACAGAATTCCCATCCGGATTCTCTGAATAAAAGCTAGAAGACGAAATGATAACTTAAATTCAGACGGTCCCCTCGGCCGTCCGATAAATAACAACTCTCACGTAGAATTCAATTTGACCCTGGTGAAATAATATCTCCCTTTTATGCATTGTTGACACTGACATTTTGTTTGTTTTCATGTCGCTATGTCAGCTCAACATGAAGAACGTATTCCGAAAGATGGCTAAATATTTCATACTTATGGGTATACTATTCAATGACATTCTGTAAAACTGCACCCCATGGTTGTAGATTGCAGCAATCCATTAAATATATTAAAATTGGTGAAACACATACGGAAAATGCTACTTTGATACGCATCATCAATTACAATGACGGACTTTTACTTTTCCAGGTGCCAGGGTGGATGGCGAGTACGGTTGTCATATAAGGCCCATAGGGGAAACGTCAACGAAAGTCAGTTTGACTGCAAAAACAAAGACAACTCGTCTGTATTATAAAAGAAGTGCAACAGTAACTAAACACAACATAATTGTTTGGCTAGATGGTAATTTTTTCGTTTAGCCTTATGAGAACATAGTCTAAATTATCACAGAAAAGGGTTGAAATCATAATCTACTTTTTGTCGGAGCAAAGCAAAACTCCCACTTGATCTAAATATTGCGAGGTAAGCCGTAAAAGACATTCGATAAAAATATTGTGCAATATAATTTGTCCCGAGCGAGGGTGACGACATAGACTCAAGACAGACGCCAATATACTATTGATTAAGGTTTCTCATTTAACAAATTACCTAGCAGCAAGAATGAAGAGGCGTTGCTACGCACATTTCCCAAGTACGTGGACTTTTTTGCATTTGTCAATGTTTATCGCTGTTGTGACGGTCGTCATAGTCGCCATCATATAAAAGTATTAGACTAATAAGATGTACGCATATTGTTTCGAAATTATACTCGGTAATTAATAATATATTATATCTGACAATAACGCATTGTATGAAAGTTACTCACTCCGGGAAATTTAAAAACGAATCACATACTAGACGTTCCGTCGAAACTGGTCGTAGGCGGTTCAGCGAATAAAACATTGATAACCATAACAATAAAATATACTGTTAACACCATCGTTTGTGTAATTTCAAATATCATTCATCACGTAAAAGCAGGACACCAATTCCCGTTCGTCAAATTTCTCGTAATGTGTGAGTGCAAACGATGAGAAACTGGGTCGTCATAAAGCTTCTACTGCTGCTCTTGTACTGCAGAATACGAGCAAGTAAGTTATTCATCCTGTCTGTTTAAAATGCTTAAATAACATTTTTCATAGTTTTCTTTGACTAGACTGCATTCTGACAATCATTAGATAAACAATGTTATTAAGGATTAACTGGTCTTCTGAGCCAAACGTCTGTGTTCAATTCAAGCCTTCTCTTTTAAGAACAAGAATACAAATCGGGAGTCACCGTGCAAATTTTGGAACCCTAGAAACAAATTTTCCAAAATTTAACGAGATTTAAAATTCAAAATGGCCATCAACCCCGTGTTAACTGCATTGAAAAAGTAAAATTTTTGATATTCTAAATACGAAGACGACGAAAAGTTTTTCTTTTGTTTTACACGAAGAGCTTTAAAACGAATCCCATAAGTAGTCCATTAGATAGTTGTTAAAGTCCGAATATCTGCCTCAGTGGCACATTTTTCCTGATAGGGTTATATGAAAGTTTTTGTGTTTGCTGGTATAGAAAAATCTTTAGAGATACATTCATAGTATAAGGTTATTTTCAAAACACCGAAGTTTTCCTCTCGCACATCGTTTGCGTTTGTGTAATCTAAGAGAAGCAATAGCAGTTTTCGATCGAATAGTTAAAAGACCGCGTTACAATGAAACTGAAACCAAAGATTCAACTCTATGTAATTTGCGGAATATGTCAATATTCCACGTAGTGTGATATTTACTCAGAGAAACCATAAAGCGACCATCAATAACATAATATAACTGGCATCCCATTAAACTAATGATTTAGCAATGGGACCTTTACGGGCGCTGTCGCTCAAATTCTAAAGATATGTAGATTTTGCATGGTGCATTTTCAACATTATCCCTATTATGAAAGTAAATCAATGTCGTCATCGTATGAAAATATAAGATTTTAAGTGGACCAGCTAATTTTGCCATAATTATGCTCAATGTCAGACTAATAAATAGTCTATGAAATAAAGTTACAACGAATTTAACAACGGATCACGTGATAAAACTTCTAGCTAAATGATAGTGGGCGGTTCAGAGAAGAACACGATGGTAATCATAACATTAAAGCAGAATGTTAATACTAGAATAAGTCAATTGGACGTATCGCTCATCATAGAAACCCTCGAGATCATGTGTTACGCTCATCACATTGCTACGTCGAATTGCACACGATGAAATACCTGACCGCCATAACGTTTTCACTGCTTCTGTTTGGCTGCAGAATATGGGCGAGTAAGTGGTTAACATTTTCTACTTTAAGATCTCAAAATCGGTGTTTGATATTTATCTTTGCTTAAACTACATGGTTACCCTTGACAGATACACAATCGCTTGTATTTCAGGCTCAGATATTTTGATCCATTTACTATTTTGTCTGTGTTAATTTTTCAGGATTGTTTTCAACGTAGTATCTATCAGCGCGAAATAGAAAGCTTCAGATGGAGTTTAAAATTTGCCATCAAGATAATAGTGAAATGAGAACTCCTCAATCAATATAAAGTAGATAGTGTTTAAATCGTTATCTAGGAACACTAGTGCGTATCATCTGTATTGTCGTCTTGATCAGTGTTTTTTTAAAATCCGAGATAAGAATCCCCCTCTGATATTGAAGAATATTGTATTGATGTACGTATGCAAATGCCTAAACCCGAATTATTTTGCCAATGGAGGAGAATTTTCCCATGTATTTCCAGATTTGAAAGTACCTCCAGAAATATCTCATTTCACCAGTTTACATACCTGAGTGTACTTTTTAATGCTTAAAAGAGCAACAACATTTTTTATGGATACGGGAGAAATCTTCCAATTGAAATTATTTTAGGCATGTCCGAGAAAAACAATTCTTTACGTATGACACTAAAAGAAAACCTATACATGCACACTGGATTCTCTTAATGTTTCAAATTAAAAGTGTTTAGTGATCTTCCGCTCTCTCATAAAACGTAGTGTTCAACACATTGCGGCCGTAGTCATTCGAAGACTTTTTGCCTTGTCTTGTAAGTTTTTGACTAGGACGGATACTAAAACGGATAATTTTTCAAAATACCTTTTTCAGTTAAAATTAGAATTTAATCCAACCGATTTGAAATAATTTATCAGAATAAAAGACCCATTTTATAAAATTGAAATGAGGTAACCGTTGTGAAAATATTTCGTTGAATACAATATATGAATGAAAAAGAGGTTGCCTAAGCTTCAAGATTGTCATTTTGTACAAGTTTTGAATAAAAACTATAATGTTGAGCCTGAGGGTTATTGCACTAAAAACGCGACTCATAGTCATGTATCGCAATGAAAAATACGCAGTACGTTTACGCAATTTTTATGATTTTTCGTAGATGTAAAATTATCCTGTAAGGGTTAAGTGTTGTCGTCATTGTGAGGAAATACTTTGCTTTTAATGTTTATTTACTGATTGTTCCAATAAAAAATGTATTCTTTAATAGTCAAAGTAAACTTTCAAGGAAGATAACATTTAATTAAAAATATTTATGACGTCACTGAATATAATTATGACGTCACCATTTGACAACCAACATATTGTAGACGACTCTTCACCTGAAATTATTGTAGGCGTTTCAGAGAAGATGTATTCTGTAACTATGGCAGCAAAAGGCAGGGTATTATGTTGATTACATTAAATTTAAAAATTCAAGGAACACAACTGCGATCGCATGCATGTTTTATACGCTACGCTTATAGGGCGCTCGTTCCGCGATGTTGACCATGCATTTCCAGGCACTCGAAGCACCTTGTTTTCGCAAATGGCTCTATGCGTTCCGGTTGGTTGATGTCAAGGGATCGATTGGACGATTGCCATTTTTCGTTTCCTGTAATCTATACAGATGCGCGTAGCCAAACGAGATTCGTGCTAGCGTTCGAAATCGAAGGGAAAATTGCTCTTGTCTCATGTTAATATTGTGAAGACATAGCCCCTTCGGAGCCCTTAACACTAACATTGAATGTATGATTTTGCTGTATAATACCGTTTAGTATTCATTCGAAATTAAGCGCGGCGCATCGCTGTATGCTGTGCATCCGGCTACTTGTTGGGCTTGTATCGCATTGCATTTTTTTGCAACCTTTTTAAAAATCCTAGGTTGTTGAATAATAACCCAGGCTAAATGCATTCCCTAACCACTTACCATGATTCATTTGACATCAACCTGTAATTATAGAAACTAGTTCCAACAAAACTTGAAGATGACGTTAACGTAATTTGTCCCACTTTGAAATAAATTTTGTCCCTGCTTTGCCGAATTTCGAACTAATTTGCAGAAGCACTGGTGAGCATTGGCTGTAGATATGACAAAATATGGTGATTAAAGGGCCCAGCCCCATGGCAGGTTTAGCTGACGAGACGGCCGACAAGCGTCATTGCTCAATATGTTTTAGCGTATTTCCGCTTGCCAATGTTGAGTGTATCTCTTCAGATGACCCAGATTTACCATTTTGGAAAGTGAAAAAATAAAAGAAACCATGCTTCCTAACGTTGTTTGATGAGTGACACGGAAACAACGACGCAGAATGGCAGTGTTGTAGCCATATCCACCTGTTCATAGCGGTTATGTAAAAACATTTAAATTCACCTGTCCATTTCCCTGACACTTTAGGTATTATTATTATCCGTTAATGTGTGTACTATTTTTTCGACTGCGCATTATCATAACAAGTCGATGACCATATTAACAACGCTCTCGTTGATCGGCTCCAACAAGCTACCATAAAATACCATTACTTTTCACAATTAATGTAGTTAATTCACTTTT
The DNA here is from genome assembly GCF_041260155.1 of Ptychodera flava. Classification (NCBI taxonomy): domain Eukaryota; kingdom Metazoa; phylum Hemichordata; class Enteropneusta; family Ptychoderidae; genus Ptychodera; species Ptychodera flava. The sequence continues at coordinate 32,394,373 of NC_091930.1, forward strand.
GAAACCGGCAGGAAGGCCCTCGAGTAAGGACACAAAATATTGAAAAAAAAATGAAAAGGCCACTAATCATGTATAAAAATAGCATTCCGTAAAGCGAATACTAAGAAAAATTGAGAAAAATTATGCTATCTAATCTGACGCCCTAATTTTTTTTTAAATTTTCCACATGTATTAATGGTACGATCAAATATCAAATTAACATAAATACACAATATTTCTCTTCAAAAGCAGGTACACAGCAGCCATAAAGACGATTTCTAGATATGTCCGCATAATTTTGTTTCGGCCTTCAGTGCTCTTGGTGCTATATAAACTATGAATATGAGCTTAAGTTTGTCATCTTTCTTTACCTTTATTGTCATTTTTCTATTGTTTAGAGAGTACTGAAATTTTTATGTAAGACAATATGTATTTTCTATGTGACCCGAGCTACTTTAAGCCAGGCGCACGAGTTTGTATATCATACACATATCACATCTGAGCAAAAAGAGCTCTAGATATTGAAAGCCATGACTGACTTAAGTAGTCTAATATCATGTTGTTCTGGGCATGTTATATGTTGTGCTGGGCGTTCAATATATTGTACTGGGCATTCAATATATTGTGCTGGACATTCAATATGTTGTGCTGGCCATTCAGTATATTATCCTGGCCATTCAATATATTGTGTTCGACATGAAATATGTTGTGCTGGGCATTCAATATATTGTGCTGGGCATTCAATTTGTTGTGCCGGGCATTCAATATGTTGTGATGGGCATTCAATATATTGTGCTGGGCATTCAATATGTTGTGCTGGGCATTCAATATATTGTGTTGGGCATTCAATATGTTGTGCTGGCCATTCAGTACATTATCCTGGGCATTCGATATATTATGCTGGGCATTCAAAATATTGTGCTTGGCATTCAATATATTGTGCGTGGCATTCGATATGTTTTGCTGGGCATTCAATATGTTGTGTGACAGACACTGTCAAAAGCCTTGCTAAAGTCCATGTAAATTGAATCTACCTGTTATTTATTGTTCAGTGAAACAGAGATGAAATCTGTACATGTCAACATATCAAACCAAATGTTTCCATCGATCAGCACGGATTTGTTAAAAACAGATCCACTACAACTAACTTAGTGGATTATACAGATTTCATCTCTGTTTCACTGAACAACAAACAACAGGTAGATTCAATTTACACGGACTTTAGCAAGGCTTTTGACAGTGTCTGTCACACACTTCTCCTATACAAAGCCGCCAAATTCGATATATGTGGTAACCTGCATAGTTGGCTGGCTTCTTATCTTCATCTTGGACGACAGAGGGTAGTGTTTGGTAGTTGCTCGTCAAAATGGTACACTGCTTCGTCTGGTGTGCCCAGGGTTCACTCTTGGGGCCACTACGTTTTGTTATGTTTATTAACGATATTTCACGTTAGACATTTCTGTAAAGCTCAGCTTGTATGCCGAAGATGCCAATATCTATCGCACCATCACATTCCTCGCTGACTGTGTCATGTTACAGCAAGACCTTGACAAATTTGCTCAATGGTGTAACAACTGGAAGCTGCCACTAATATCAGTAATGTAAATTTATCAGTTTTACACTTAAGAAAAGAATCATTTCCTCTCTTGATTACTCCATCAATGGTACTCCTCTTCAACGGGTCTCTGTTGTCAAGGATTTGGGCATTTACCTTACTTCCAACCTTAATTATTCTTTTCACATCAATAACATTGTTTCTAGAGCCTTCAAATCTCTTGGTTTATTAAGCGTCTCTGCCAGCCATTCAATGACATTTCAGCAATTATTTCTCTGTATTTTGTTTATGTAAGATCTATTCTAGAGTATGGCTCTGTTGTGTGGTCACCCCACCAGCAGGGCCGGTCAGAAAAAATTGAGCGAGTACAAATTAAGTTTGTGAAATACATTTGTCGCAAACTCAATGTTCACTGCAGTAAATCCAGCTACCCATTTTATTGCAGAATTCTGAACATCCCTAAGTTACACAATAGAAGACTAACCCTTGACATGTGCTTTTTATACAAAATAATCCATTCACATTATGATTCACCAAATATTCTAAATCAATCTGGTTTTATGCCCCCAGTAGAAATTTACGCAAGAAACCCCTTTTTAAACCAGACTTGTGTTCTGTTATTAATTGCAGAAAATTCTCGACAGTGTCCAGATGCATGACTGGTTTTAATGATATCCCTTTTAAATGTAATATAGATATTTTTCTACGCTGTGTTAGTTTTAAAACGATTTTATCCAGTCATTTAACAGTTCTCCTTTTTGATTCGTGTATGTTTTTTTCAATTTAATGTAACGTGTTACTTTTATTGTTGTCTTGTACATTTGTCTTGTGATGGTGTGACTTTTTATTGCGCAGATATGTTAGTGGGTTTGCCCGTTGATCTGTGTGTCAATAAAATAAAAAAATAAAAAATATTGTGCTGGGCATTCAATATTGTGTGTTCGGCATTAAATATTTTGAGCTGGCCATTCAGTATATTATCCTGATATTCTATATATTGTGCTGGACATTCAACATGTTGTGCTAGGCATTCGATTTGTTGTGCTGGGCATTCAAAATGTTTTGCTGGGCATTCAATATATTGTGCTGGGCATTCAATTTGTTGTGCGGGCATTCAATATGTTGTGATGGGCATTCAATATATTGCGCTGGGCATTCAATATGTTGTGCTGGGCATTCAAGATATTGTGGTGGGCATTTGATATGTTGTCCTAGAAATTCAATATATTGTCCTGTGCATTTTATACGTTGTCCTGGGCATTTGGTATGTTAGTTTTATAATGGTGATTACTTGTATACGCATGATGCAACAGTATGGGCATGTGTTATTTTTAGGTGTTCTTAGTATTCTATTCATGTTTGTTTTAACTTTTCTTTGGAGGGGGCAATGTCATTGTACCTTTTCGCCTGTCAAAAAAGGGGGGTCACAAGTTTTTGTCCTGAAACGAGGTCTATCTACTTTTGAAAACTAATAACGCAAACTTGCCCCTCCCTTTAGAAACTGAGCGGTTCCTAAGCAATAAAATACCATACTGATTCCGCTCTCACGCAGCGTCCCCTGGAAAAATGACGCAAAACACTCCAATATCCCAATATCAAGTGGCCTGTGCATCTTGACCTCACTGCTCTTCTGTTTTTCACACTGCCGCACAACACGGAACGCTGGGTATAAAATTTGAAAACAATAACTACAAAAGTCAAAATATGGAGACTAAAACAGCAAGAAAATGTTACTTGACTGACTGTGCATCGGTAAATGTTGAATGAACGTGGACGATTAGCCATAGTACAGGGACATAGGTTTGGCACACAGAATTAGTCAAAATAAAGTCATGTAAAGACTGTATTTGTCTGGGGATTTGTAATTTCCAATGCGTTGTGAGATTTCATTAAACGTACTAATCAGCTGTTACTGATGAAACAAGCCTGTAGGTACTTATATAGACAACTGGTTGTTAAGTGTGAAAAGAGTTTGTGTACTGTTTATTATTTTTTGTCTTTGAGAACCTGCCACTAGTGAAGCAATATTTGGAACAAGTGGTTTACATTTAGGAACAGAGTAGGTAATATATACTACAACCTTTTCAACACCCAGCTCTACTTAAACGTCAAATCTGCTCGCCACTGTAATTGTAATTCTACCGGACAAACAGTATAACCTTTGGTTGACTTTGCTGTTCAAGTCGTTTTCAGGTACGTGGCTCGGCGCTTCGCGAAGCCCCTGTATTTGTTGTTCGAGCTAGGCATTCAATCGTATTACGGACTTTAACTGCAGTACATCCCTCATTGAGGGTGTGACTGAAGATGAAAAAGACCGTAATAATACCTAGCCATGTCGACATCAGATTTCAATCAGATAAAAAATTGGCCTGGGCTAGGCCAGACGTAACTAGGCCTGGGTTTTGAAGTTTGACAGGCTATTAAGCTAAGGAGTACAGTGTACCTCTAATATGAGTCAATGCCTCACTGTTTTAGTTAATTTCCTGCGGAGAATTCCGCCAAAGTCGCGGATCACGCTTAATCAAAAAAAAAAAAGTCATGGCCCTTTCACAGGGCGAAATAAAATTTTGCCTAGAACAACATATTAAATGCCTAGGACAACATATTGAATGCCAATGACAATATGGTAAATTCCCAGGACAACATATTGAACGCCCAGCTCAATATATTGAACACCAAGCATAACATATCAAATGCCCAGCACAATATTTTGGATGCCCAGCACACCTTATTACATGCCTCGTATATCGAACGTCGTGCGCTTCATAGGATTCAATGTAACTCGCCGATGACGTCGCGAGCCGCATAGTCATCACTGGACTTAAACTGAACCTGAACTATTTTCAACTTGAAAACTTTTGGATATGAAAGTCTTGAAATTTCATGTTTTGCACAGAAAATCCGGTTTTTTAAAAATTTCGCAAATAAAAACATTGATAAACCGCATAACAGTAGTTTAAATATATCAATGCGTCGTTCGATGATGAAAATCGTTCCTATTTTTAACCGTTTTTCGTCGAAAATGAAAATAAAGCATTTGACTATAATTTGCCACTAAAAGTAAATATTTTTGGTGCAAACTGAGTAAGAGAGGCATGTAATAAAAACATAGCCCAAACAAGGGACTATGTACCCTTGGGGTAGGAGACCATTTGCCCTCCTTACGTCGGGCAAATGGTCACCTACCCTCGGCACATAGTCCCATGTTTGGGCTATAACTTACAATATTGAATGCCCAGCACAATATATTGAATAACCAGCACACCTTGTTACATGCCTCGTATATCGATTCATGGTAACTCGTCGATGACGTTGCAGGCCGCATAGTCATCATTGGACTGAAAGTGAACCTGAACTATTTTCAACTTGACAATTTTTATGTACGTGTCGAAAGTTCATTTTTTGCACAGGAATTCCGGTTTTGGAAAATTTTGCAGAAAAAAATTGCTAACCGCATAACAGTAGTTTAAATATATCATGCGCCATTCGGTGATAAAATCGTTCCATTATTAACGGATTTTCGTCTAAGACGGAAATAAAGCATTGGATTATCATTTGCCAATAAATCTCAATATTTTGAATGAAAACTGTGTAAGAGAGGCATGTAATAAAAGCATGATAGCCCAAACATGGAACTATGTACCCTCGTGGCAGGAGACCATTTGCCCTCCTTACTTCGGGCAAATGGTCACCTGCCCTCGGGCACATAGTCCCATGTTTGGGCTATAATATACAATATTGAATGCCCATCACAACACATTGAATGCCCAGCAAAATATATTGAATATCCATCAGAACATATCAAATGTCCAGCATAACATACAGAATGACCAGCACAATATATCAATTGCCCAGCACAACATATGAATGCCCAGCACAATATATTGAATGCCCATCACAACACATTGAAAACCCAGCAAAACAAATTGAATGCCCAGCAAAACAAATTGAATGCCCAGCACAACATATTGATTGCCCAGCACAACATATCAAATGGCATTGCCAGCACAACATGATATTAAACCACTTAAGTAAGTCATGCCTTTCCATATCTAGATGCTCTGCAACATGATTCACACTTATGGTAAAGTATTAGTTTGCTTTCTGGGTTTAGCTGTCGCTCTTAAACACAAGCAGGGTGTTATATTATTAACTATCAAACAAGCAAACTAATTGAAATTGTGTACGTATTGCTAGCGACACCCATCACCTTTACCGACCACAGCTACAGTCGTGAGTGTATGTTTCATGTATTTTTCACTGCTAATTTGGGAACGCCCCTAATAAAACAGTCACAACCAAAGTGCATGTGTAATGAAGGTGTTATAACACGCAGTTTTGGTGAATATCGCGTCATGTTCTTGTGATGTGTACGCATTGTGATTCGTTGCGCAGCAACTCGTAATTAATTACCCACACGAAGGTAATTAATTAGCTCATTTTACCAGCTGCTCGCATATCTTGAAAAGCACAAAACATTTGCTATTAGCAAGGCCATAGGGCATTACTTTATAGTGTTGTAAAACAAATTTCAATAAGGCTATGGATTTATTTATTATGACAGACTCACCGGTCAATACGCGATTTTAAGACTGGCAATAAACAGAGGTACATTTAAGTGATGAAATAGGGCCATTTGCAAAATTATATTGGTTTAAATTATACATCACCTACTTGTCTGCAGTAAATGTAGTCGAAAATATGTTTAGGGTGTCAATCTGCATTTATTAAAAAATATAAAACCAGGTTTCATTTTCACGAGGAAGGTTGAATTAACAAATATGCAAGAGAGCTCGACTTCAAACTTTTTTAATCAACTTTGTCTTGAACGTATGCGCGCAGGTCCCCAAAAGCCACATACAAACATCGTATAATCCTTCGGTCGGTTTATTAAAATCACTTCGGTTTAAATGAATACGGAAAACAAACACCCTAATATGTACACATTTTTTCATTTCATGGATGTATGGTTTTGCTTTATGCAGATCTGTCATTATGTTCCTTCGAGGACGGGTTCAATCGTGCTGCATCTGATATGGATGGTATGCCGGTTCACAAATCGTCCTCTGAGGATTGCTGTACGACATGCCTACAAACCTTTGGTTGTAAAGCTTGGTCCTATCAAAAATCTGACCCAGGCACGGGAGCGTGCTGGCTAAAGGATGCAATACCAGCAAAAGATGTCTATCCCATTTATATATCGGGCATTGTGCAAGGTAAGTGAGATAGGGAGTCTAAACATAATAGAAAATCATGAGTTTCCAGCGTCCTGTGGGAGTGCGGCCATTTGCTTTTTGATACTCTCAAATGGTTGCATGGAAGTCACATAACGTAGTTTCAATTTCTTTGGTGAGTACTGTTTTCACACAGTTACCTACATTATTCAAGTTTTCAGCCCATATTGAGAGACCTGTTTCTTTGAATTGATTCATTCTTTGTAGAAAAAAAACCAAATTTTAACAAATTTAAACATTGCTGGCAAAATAAGTTCTTTTACAATAGCATCTACTTAGGCAACAAAAACAACGTCGGTGATCTGTTTTGTAACACCTTTTATGTCTGACACAGGGCGATCTCTGTAAGTTTGTTACAATTTTGTTTGCGTCTGAAGACTTTTGAGACCTGTTACAGACGAGTTGTCGTAAATATAGCACTAGAAAAATAATTTCTGAAACTTTGAAATGATAATTTTATTTGTTCTATGATCGAACATCGCCAAATTTGACCGATTTTACTGTCGTATTAAAGCATTTAATAATATGTCCTCAACAAGTACATTGCGCAGTTGAATAGGTTGTACGTTATATTTTGTTACGATTTCGTTGGCAGGTGGCTATATGTGAAACATTATCAAATATGCTGACGAGATTTTCTCACACATGAAAATTTAATTTCATATGGAACTTGTAGACAACCCTTCATGGTAATCTGAGGAACATTTGGAAACTAGTAATTTAATGACATGAAATGCGTTAAAATATTACACATGTAAGCATAAAATAATATTTATATATAATCCCCCCGTATTCCGAACGAGTGTGGCTGCGTCGCGGACGAGTGATTCCCCGTGTAGCGGCCGTATCCCTCCGAGCCGAAGGCGAGGGGGGATACGGCCGCTACACGGGGAATCACGAGTCCGCGACGCAGACACACGAGTGAGGAATACGGGGGATTATATATTTATCACATACATAGACCCAGTTTTCCTTGAATAAACCTTTCAGATATGATATCCCACACTAAATGCCGAGGAAAAAAGATAGGGACTATTTGAAAAAAAATTCCTCCGCTCATGTTATGCGGTCATGGTTGGGTCACAGCTGACTTGACCGCGCTCAGCTGTTCATGGCCACGCCATAGTTCACAATTACTTGAAGCACACTGAGGCTGCTCTTATGGATAATAACAACTCTCGTTGGGGGTATTCTGTGCGAATCAAGCGGAACAACGAAAGACCAGGTATCGTTTAACACAAGGTATTTATTTGATTTATACCATAACATCAATGTCAGTGAAAATTCATCGATCAAAATAACAATAACAATGACGTGCGAGTGAAGCGGGACGGCACCATTACTCTGTCACGTTGTTACCGAGAACAGATATCAATCGCGAGCATATTTCAAAAAATGTCGTCATTGTTTGAACACCATTCAAAGAACACTGCTTTCCAAACTTTGTATGAACTTTTGAAAACTTTGTTTGACGAAATTATCAATTGTATATTTTATATTTTACGAATAAAAACTAACTCGTTTAAATGTAATTAACAACGGTGTGCGGCTCGAATTAAACGAATGTCCGGAACCTCAGAAGCACTTCCATGACAAGGTAATTTGGGAAATTTACGCATACTATCATGCAATACAATAAATACAAAAGGCAATTAATTGAACATTCAAGTTCACTGAAAATCCTACGAGCTATCGTCGCTTTGAGAGAACAACACAGCGTTTCTTCGGATGCGTCTGTAGTCAGGAGAAGTATTGTCGCTGCTGTCTGAAATGACGAACGCTCTTCGCTTCCTTGGCTCGACTCGTTGACTGCTGCCAGATGCTCCGGCAACGTTGATGGTGATGTTAAACTTGCAACTTGCCAAGGTTGCTCCAGAAAACATCCCTGCTGCTGCAGCTGTCACGGTACTCTGTCTTGGGTCATCGTCGACGCTCCTTATCATGTTGTTGGTGGACATCGACAGAGGCTCGACAGCAGCAGGAGACGATCGTTGCGGCATTGGCATCAGTTGATTTCTGGGGTTTTCGGCGCCGGTCAAAATATCTGACATTACTTCCTGTTGATTTAAAGAGTTTACGGCGTACGAATTGATAGACTGGACATTTCTGTGACCAGAAAGTTGCATTATTTGGGTCGGAGGAATACCATGCTCACTGAGTTTCTGGATTGCTGTCTTTCGTGCACTGTGATTCGTTTTGGCGCCCCTTTATTCCGGCTCGTTCTGTGATGGTTTTCACGATACTCTCCAGTTTGTTTTTGCCCATCGGTTGTCGTTTGAACCATATCTGGATGGTTGTGTTATAATTTATGGCCAGGTAGAACGGAGAATGTAATTCGCACATGTCATCTGGGCGATGGTCTTTATATATTTTGTAGGTTTCAACGGGACAGATACTCTTGTCTTCAACAGCGAACATTTTCGGTGCGTACGGACGAGCGTGACCATATTGACCACTCCTGGTTTTGTTGTCATGTCCGGACAACTCCAGATACTCGCGACCCGCTGTTGTTGTTTCAGAACTATGTCACTCCAACACAATTTTCTCTTTTCGTCACAGGCTCGAAAACCAAGGAGCTTGGTGTTATTCCACCACACTGTGTATAAGACCGATTCTGGATTGTAGTTACCGAGTATTTTCTTTTCTCGCATAAGTTTAATGTCATCGTCTGTCAGTGGCTCGGCGGCTCGAGATTTATTTCCTTTGCCCTTCGACTTAAGATCGCAACGCTTCGCTCTGAGTGCATCTTGAGACACCTTAAAAACTGTATCCCTACAGATGGAATATCGGTAGCCTTTCTCTGAAAGGTAACGATCGATGCCTCGTTGGTAGCTGGTTAAAGTATCGGGTTCGTACTCACTGCCATCACTCTGTCGGGCTCCGATGAAAAACTTGGCAAGGTGTTGATCCAGAATTTCTGGTGGCAACAAATAAATTCTACTTGACTGCACTCGGTGGCCTGCAAAAAGCTTATGAACTGCTTGACTGATGTGTTGGTGGCTTTAACTGTGTTTTTTCGGCGTTGATTTGCGATGAATTGGTCAATTTCTTCACCACTGACATTTACGTGACGCTGCTCCATTGCTGACATTTTGTGTTGTCCACTCGATCGTCAAAAAGTGACAGCAGACTACAATTTTTCCCGCCCGCACATAAATTAATGAAAATTCTAGAATCAGCCGTATTTTATATTTTACACATGTATTTTAATACCCCGTATTTCCCTAAACTTCATTACCCTCCCACTTTTGCGTCTCGAGAAATTCAAAGCGGTGTTCATCGTGTCCTGAACAGCTGATTTTGTTTGTTTACGTTTGTTGAAAGTAGTCCGGGTCCCATATCCACCACATGTGGAATATGGATTCATCGTAGTCATATACCTATAGTGTGACGTCATACTATAGGGATAACTGGGTCTATGTATGTGATAATAATGTGTATTCGTTTCATCTAATTTGTGAACTATTAAACAGTATGTTTAAAAGGTTTCCAATTTGCATATTAATATAAAAGTAAATTACGAAAAGGCATTTCAATCCTTCCTATTTAAAAGACAATGATAATAAGTAAAATCGGGCTGCTACCTGTTAAATCTTTAACCAAGTTGCAAATTTGGTTCACGCTTTGCTTCTCTCACCAAATTTGATAAATATAAACTTTATTATATATTACACCTATACTCATATTAATTTTGTTAAGTTCTGGCCATTTGCTTGTATAAAAACACAGCGCATTGTTAAGTTTAAGTATATTACTTTATTAGTTCCTACACTCTCGTTTTTTCAGACACAGAGAAACCAAATGTAATCTGTCCATCAAACATTGAAGCGGAGACATTTCTCGGTATGCCAACTGTCTCGTTGACATGGATACTCCCAAATGCCTCTGACAATTCCGGTACTTTCCGTATGTCTGGAAGCCATGAACCAGGGAGTAAATTTTCCATCGGCATAACAACAATTTCCTATACAGTTGAAGATCCTTCTGGTAATACGGCTTCCTGTTGGTTTAATATTACCGTCAAAGGTGAGGCTAAATAGAAGCACGTGTCTCAAAGGTCATATTGTGCACATTGGTCGTTTTTATGGAATGTCATTTGTAGGTAAATAAACCTAGACAATTTAATGATATCTTATAGACAGCATGCTTTCTATAACGACTTTGGCACATCTATTATCACACAGACCTTTAAAATACGTTCTAAAAGGTAATTCCACTTACTCTGGACTATACTTATAACTATTTACATAAATTGACGTAACGACGTCCTTACTTACTTACTTATATATTTACCAGCATCATTTGAATTTTAGAGAAATCGGGTAGAAGAGTTCAATACGTGCATTGTCGCCTGACTCATACATATATATCTAAATGTGAGTCACTTCTTCCCTTGAAGACATCTAATTATAAAGTGAAATCATAATCCAACGACGTTCGTATGAACCTTTGATTCCCGTTCTGTTATATAGTTTTTGAATTTATTGTTAGACAGGGCGTTATAATTTTACTTTTAATGAATGCATTTTTAACGGTTTCAGTAGCATTACTTTACACTATGTGCAACATGCACAAAGGTGTCCCCCGTCCTTTATTTGAACAAGAAAACGAAACTTATAGACAGCCCTTCGTGGTATTCTGAGGAACGTTCCGAAACTAGTCACTTTAATGACATGAAATGAGCTAAATATTAATTAGTATACATTTCATGTAATTTGTGAACTATTAAACAATATTTTAAAAGGGTTTCAAATTTGCATGATAATATCAAAATCATTATTACAAAATGAAGCATTTCAATCCTTCATATTTAAAAGGCGATCATTCTTAATGAAATCAGGCTGCTACCTGTTAATTCTTAAATGGTTCATACTTTGCTTCTCACACAAATTTTGATAAATATAAACTTTATGATGTATGGCACCCATACTCATATTAATTTATGTTTAGATCTGGCCTTTTTCTAACAAATACAGCGCATTTCTAATTTAAATATATTACTTAATTAGTTCCTATACGCTCGTTTTTTTTTCAGACACAGAGAAACCAAATGTAATCTGTCCATCAAATATTGAAACAAAGATATTTCTCGATATGCCTGTTGTCTCGTTGACATGGACGCTTCCAAATGTCTCAGACAATTCCGGTACTGTCAGTATGTCTGGAAGTCATGAACCAGGAAGTAACTTTTCCATCGGCATAACAACAGTTTCCTATAAAGCTAAAGATCCTTCTGGTAATACGGCTTTCTGTTGGTTTAATGTTACTGTAAAAGGTGAGGATAAATGGAAGCATGTGTCTCAAAGGTCATATTGTGCACATCGGCTGTTTTTATGGAATGTCATTTGTAGGTAAATAACCTTGGACAATTTAATATCTTATCGTTATCATGCTTGCTTTAACGACCTCTGTATCACCACATAGACCTTTAAAATACGTTCTAAAGGTGATTCCTCTTACTCGTGGATTCTGCTAATCTATTTACTTAAATTGACCTAACGACGTCCTTACTTACTTACCTATATAGAGAAATCGGGTAGAAGAGTTCAATACGTGCATTGTCGCCTGACTCATACATTAGATCTTAATGTCGGTCGTTTCTTCCCTTGAAGATATCTAAATATAGAGTGAAATCACAATCCAACGATGTCTGTATGAACCTTTAATTTCCGTTCTGTTCCATAGTTTTTTAACTTTTTGTTAGACAGGGCGTTATAAGTTTAACGTATTGAATGCTTTTTAACGGTTCCATTTGCTTTCTATACGCTACGTGCAACATGCACAAAGGTGTCGCCCGTCCTTTATTTGAAGATAAAAACGGAACCCAGCCGAGCGTATCTCCAACAGAGGTTAGTAACATTACATATATTGCCACGTTCAGATATTCAAATATGTGTACATATACACTAGTGTGCATATATATATATATATATATATATATATATATATATATATATATATATATATATATACATAAATTAGCTATTTATTAACTTGACAATCCTCAGTGCTTTACGCAACAATTAGACATTTATAAGATCAATATCTGTAGCAGGTTTTGCTAAATTAGAAAATTTATTAAAATGCAAATACACCCTTTATTAACTTCACACTAATGAATCTTCTCCACAGAGTCAGATATCTGTCTGATCAGCATCTGCAACAGATTTCATCAAATTTGGTCCAGTTATTTTGGAGTATATGAATAATTACAAAACGTCATTAAATATGCAAATGAGTTATATTTTAACCTTATACTGTTCAATGCTACAAAGAACAATTTGACATCTACTAGATATTTTTAGCAAGGTGTCATGAAATTTGGTGCAGGTTTTCGTAAATATTACTGATTACAAATTTGAAAGTTCTTTAAATTTGTAAATGAACAGATAATTGACATTGCACTCACAGTATAATCATTATGATCTGAGATTTTCATCATTGAAAAGCTTCAGAAAAGTTTGTTCATTATTTCTTGATGTTTCTTGATATATGTCGAAACTGTTATTACCGTCTGTATGGGAAAAAATAGGAAAAACTGTATAATAACTTCATTAATATTTAAACCACATTAGCCAAAATCTAATTGGGTTTTGCCATTGGCTTCTGGTACCTGTCTAGCAAATCTCACTTGAATCCATGCAGGCGTTCTTGACTTATTATGTAAACAGACAGACAGACACACTGACACACATGCTGACAGTAAGGCAGACAGACAGACAGATAGACATCGCTAATACATACCCCACGTGTGAGAACACGTGAACTAACTGACTGAAAAGACATATAAATAGTTAGCCCTGACCAAAGATTGCAAGACGCATGAAACTTAAGTAACAAACTGATCGTTCTTGAGATATGTTTCAATGACAGCCATTCCCCATACCAATGGCTCTTTGTTTATTCTTTCTTGTTTAAAAAGGCTATCGAAAGGTTTAGCAAATTATCCAAAGCGATCGATGATCTTTCTCATGTCAACGTTTCCGCAGATGAAGTCCAGGTCATGGCTCAAGGTAGGTCTAAATCATTGCGCCCACCATTCAACATAAAAAAATCTAATTCATAATTAAGATATATAATAGTTTGGCTTTACAAATTTTAAAATCATCCTGTTACTTTAAACTTATCAATGGCGGCCATTCATTTTCTTTATTTCATCATTGGCTGACACACAGGTCGTACAATCAAGCATGACATCAGCGTATCCATACAGGAACATTTGAGAATTGGTAAATGTTTTCTCATTTTTGGGTTCTCATTTGAGTCACTTTTTTAATGTTAAAAAAATTGCAATTAATTTGAAAAAAAAACGACCATTTTTAACACAGTTCCCTCCTGAAAATCTAAAAGTAACATTTACATTTTTAGTGCAAGTGTTTTAATGCGTATTGTACCCCGTATTCCATAGCAAAAATCATTATTCCCAACTACGATTGTGGTCTGACCAATATACAAACTCCTTACAGACATACTGCAGTCGATGAATGACGGTATTGCAGTACTAAAGAACGCTGCGGCCGAGAATGAAGAGAGTAATCAAGACAGAAATTTGTTGACGGAGTCTGTACTTAACGCAGCAGACAGCCTGGCAAATTTTGTCTTGCGAAACATTGAGCCTTCCAGTGGTCCCGTAGTATTGGAAACGCCTTCCCTCCGTTTGAACTTGGAAAGTGACAATGCAGAGAAACTGACTAACACTTCAGTGATGATTGGAGATGGAAATGGATTTAGACTGCCAACAGCAGAGGCACTCTTCCAAAATTCTACACAACAAAGAGATTCCATTAATAGAATTGTAAGTATAGAACAACACATCATAGGGACAGATACAAAGTCAGCGAAAGGTGAATGCTTTATGCGTTCGCGATCTAAGCAGTGAATGTGCTGGTACAAGTTATATTGTGTTTTGCTTAACTCTATAGGTGCAAAGAAATTGCAATATTGGAATTGCATTATGACGATTTAAAACAAATAATATTACTTATTGATTTCATCACCGTTCAATAGTCGTTGATATTTTTTCTTTAAATATAATAATTATTCAACGGACAAAATGCCTAATCGAGTTGATTGGTCATCTAAACGTTACTTTGAAAGTAATGCTTTGATTTTCGTAAGGTACATAGCAAAACCCTCCATACGTAGAGAGCGACAGCTATTTTTTGTACCTTGTTTACTATTAAGCAGCAAATGTAGTACGGAAACACCCCGACACTGATGGCGGCAAGTCGGTTAAAACGCCTGAAATCTGACAATTAACTGTCCATTGACTACAGGTCAAGCGGCTGAATAGAAGATCATTCCAGCATGGAAGCAAAGCAAGTGATATTCTGAGTCTCTCCTTTACAGATAGGGAAGGCAATCAGATAAGAGGTAAGACTTAACCAGTTACTCTTTCCTCTTCTACCACAGCTATCACAATCATTTCTCTGTTCGCTAACCATTGGAAAAAGAATAAATTTAATTGGCTTACATATCTGTAGTTTGTCTATTCTCTCATTTCTTTTGGAAATGTTTACATATTGTACATGCTTTAGTTATTCAAGTTTTCAAAAAAAATATTATGGTTAGGCAAATGAGCTATCGCTTTTTCAGTTTTCACACTCAAGTGATAGCAGTGGTGTTTACAGGTTTCGAGATGTTACGATACAACAATGCATCTTGCTTTTGTGTACCTACAGATATGATAAAGAGAATAGTGCCTACTTGAAGCACTTCACGGGAAATAAAAAATATGCCTACAATACAGATAGCAAACTACTGATTACAGTATGTAGTCATGTTAGCAGAGAGAGGAATAAGATATTTTAATCGGCCATCAAACGTCATTATATTTAATTTCACCTGTTTCCGAGTGTATTATTTAAACTATCCTTAGTATTAACCGTTGACGACTTGTGCACTTATTTTGTTTGTTTTGTATTATCTTGTTCTACCACTGAAACTTACTATTCAGATTGTAAATAATCACTATGGTACTTACGTGTAAAATGCACTGTTTTTGTTTAAAATTTGAATTGTGGTCCCAATCTTACTCACCACTTATTATAAATAAGAGCACAGTTTAAACATGAACTGGCTCACTTGACAAGCTCAACATTGTGCATCTTAATATTCTCTGAGGACTATGATAAAAAAGCTCAAAAATTACGAATATAATTATCAATACTTGTAGCTAATTGTCTTTCCATGAATAATGTCATATTATACACCGCCTCCTTCTATTGATAACAGTTTAAATCTAAATCTCACTTCGAAATTTATTTTGTTCAACGATAGTGAATGACACAAAGGAAGATATTGCTGTCATATTTTCAACTGACCCTGTTACACCAGAAATTTACACATTGATAGATGGTGTGTACATCGAAGCAGATAACATTACATACTACAGGTCGAAAGCTAATGTAAGTGAATCTTTGATTGTGTGGTTTCAACAGGTGACACTACGGTCGACAGCGCTAACGAGCTGTTATGTACTTCTAGTATCAGACGACCGTGAACGTCATCAATTTTTACGGCATTGAGGAACAGAGAAACAGTGACTATCATGTTTATCAAAATATAAAATATTCCTCATATGTTTATGTTTATCTGATTGATCCAAAATCTTCAGATCCTTTATTTCTATCTTTGCGATAGCGCTGCCGACAAAACGACCTTATCCCATATGCAGATAAAAGTCTTACCCTATTACCCTATCTCTGAATTCGGAAGTAAGGGGATACGGAATGATTGTACATTTGTAGGTGTTGATCGATGTACAATTTATAATCATCACTCATCGTTTATGACTATTACAGATATCGCATGTGCCGCACGCTGCAATAATCCATTTGGACAGCTCTGATGAAATTTACACAGATATCACGGCCTACATCTTCGAAGACCTCGGAGTCAAGAATTCCACAGAATACACACACTACAAGTTTTCCGTTGATGAGAAATTTTATGGCGACTACTCAAGTATATTCATCCCCGAACAAGAGTTTTCGTTGACTGGAGAATATAACATAACGTTTGCCTTGCCACAGCGTACGTTGCATGGCTGAGTAATCACTTACCTCTTTAAAATCGAGAGAAGAAAATAAAAAAACCCAGACAGACAGAAAATGGCAATGACAATGACAGTGAAAAAGGGGGGGTAAACGAACGCTTATTATTCGACAGGCAGGAATAATAGTTTGTGTTTTTCAGTTTTTTACCTTTAAATTTTCTTTTTTTTAATTATAAATATATCAAATGAAATAAATGAAACCAAGGAAGTCACTCGAATCATAGACCCTCTAAGTTTTTCTCGAGGGTCTATGCTCGGATTAACATCTTAAGTCATGTAATCGTAAATCATAATCATAACGATACTAATAGATTGTTGGAGGGTAGTGTGGTCAAACATATAAAGACGAATAACTGTGATCCATTACTATTTACTGATTGCCGTGACAACTAGGTTAGAGTACAAATCACTGTTTGCTCATTCCCCAAAACGTCGGTATTATATATATTTTTTTTTTGTTTTGGTTGTAATCTTGCAGTAATAGATTCGGCAAATAGGAAACACACACTTACGTAATTGTTGAGAAACATTGCTGTACCTAATTTTTAATGTGGTGATGAAATTTGGCAAAAATGACCAGCTGTGAATGAATATGTTTGGCCTTTTTAAATATCAGAATTCTTTATAAAAAACACAACCCATGACTAAATTAAGACCGAGTATAACATGCTTACACCGAAGATGTAAATATTGTTATCATGTTGGCTTATTGCATTACAATATTTTTTGCTTTTATTTTTGAAATGCAGGGCACGATGTAAAGCTTTCAATGTACGTCAAGCAAATCATGTGTGGATACATGGATGAGAGATCTGGTACCTGGAACAGTGACGGTTGCAAGGTAATGATATTGGTTTTACATGAACATATAATATGAACGAAAACTATCATCTCATTTATGACTAATATCTGACAGTTTAGGTCGTGTGAACATATCAATTGTCTGTCACATACCAAGAGAATGTAAAACAAGAAAACCATCTTATCGAGTTGAAAACTTTAATTAACTTTAATTTATTTCATTTGATATAAAGATTTTTCATTTAATTCTTAGGTATCACCAGCCTCTAACATGACCTCCACAATATGCCTTTGTGATCATTTGACAACATTCAATGCCAGAAACAATTTTTGAGATCACGAACTTCAACAGATACAGACAGCTGTAATTACTCAAAACGGGCAAACATCTTGAGTGAGTGGCTTATCAACGGTTAAAAAGTTGTAAAGTTTATTTATGAAGACCATCAAAAGCGAACCAATTATGACAGAGAAGTCTGTATTACACGTTATGTAAAGCTGTTTTGCAATATGGTATCGTTTAGTCAAAGTTTCCCGTAGTCTAATTGAATTTGTTCTAGTTTACATCGTATCGTTTAACATAAAATGCAAAAGGTTTTACAGCTGACAGAAGGCGTTTTTGAAACACCTTTATCCTAGATTTGCAACCTTTAACATCGTAAAACTTCAACTCGAAAACTTCAATAATTACACCTTAGAAAAAAGTAGGCGGTTTGTTGAAGAATTAATGTTAATAATTCTGCTTTTCGTTGCAAATATTTACATTTTAAGAGTAGTGATAGATTTACACTTTGTAATACGTCAGCCTAGTATTTTTTTTTCTCAATATTTAATCTTTCAATATTAGTAAAGGTTCATCGTTAATATATGGTTTCTATGGACGACGTCAAATGACCAACTATAGAGTGTATTAGCATAACAAGTTATGGCTTCATTATTGCGATCAGTAGTTTTTTGTCGCAATCATATCTTGATTTTTAACTTGACCCTTTGTCTATTAGGATTATGTTGATAGTGTGCCTTTTGTATACCATGCACTGGATGAACTCTTTTAAGTTACTGTTTAAATATGGAAACTATTTCTTATCAATATATTTCCTTTGAGAGACTTTAAATGACAAGTTGAATAGTTGATGACAGTTCAAGTGAATTTCTCTACGATTTGTGGTCAGCTTATTATTTTAAGTTTGGTCAGATCAACTAAACTTTGTCACGTAAAATTTTGATGATTGTATGAGGTACATTTACATGGCAACTGAATGTTCTCGATTTGTTTGTAAATAGAAGTCAGCATTTGTAAAGTTATGTTGATATGTTCAATTTTTGGTTGAGAATCATAAGATGTGTTAACAAAGAAACTGCGAAGATAGTGACCAGCACATTGATACCGACATACATATCTAAGAATGTGCACGCTATTCTTTGACTTATTGGGAGGTAATGACCAAGCAAAGAAAGAATGAATGAAAAAATTATCAGAACAACATACAGTAATTTCAAAATAGCTTGGAATTACATCGTGCTAGGCTGATTAGAAAAACGATTCTGACAATAAAAGAATGACTAAAACTGCATCCATTGCAAACGTTCTCCTTTGATAGATTTTGCAACAATTTAACCCAATACGACGTCCACTGTTCTCACTCACAGAACACGTTGAGTGTAGGAAACACCAATCGTTGTACCGACCCGTACACACTGTACTGAGAAAAAACCTATCGTTAGCGTTCTGTGCAGTTTCATCGACGGAAAATTTGATAAAGGTAATATAAGAATGTTCAAGCAGTCATTGTACGGGTGAGGTTTTTAATTGGAGCGCGGCAACACTGACGATGTTGACTGTGGCACAGTGAACGTCGTATTGGGTTAAATTGTTGCAAAATTTATCGAAGGAGAACGTTTGTAATGAATGCAGGTGGCGTCATTTTCTATCACGGGGAACGTTTATCTTGTCACCCAAGCATGTTGTAATTTCTAGGTATTTTGAAATCCACTGTAAAATACTCCAGGGTTTTCAAAAGCATAGATAATGGCTCCCATTGCCAATAATCAACGTGATCAGCTAGCTGTCGTCAGTGTATAATAGAGGAACACGTACCCACATTTTTTCAAGTCGTGTACACATGAGTGTGTGTTCATTTAAGTTCATAAGACACTAGTTAATAAAACCAGCTCACATCGAAAGTTTTATGACGCCTACTTTTTGATGAATGTGTAAACATGTATGATACCACTGTCGATTGTATTTGTAGTTGTACAGTATGAATACGCCCAGAAACGTAGAGGTTAACCCTTTCACCCCCAGTTCCTGTGTACAGGTCCAACTTTACCATAGAATACAATGGATTTGGGACAAACCATGGTGGTGGAAGGGTTAAAGGTGAATGGCAGCGTGCCAGAGGGCAAAGCAACCAGTATGCTGATCGTTAAATTCATCTAACTCCGAATAGAAACGTTTTCATCCTGTTGAGGTAGAGCAGTAGCGCGATCCCAAGGGATTGACATCGTGTTGATCATACATGGCAGATGACATGGCGGATGGCGGCAGAGATGATACGATGAGAAACTTGCTCAAGTGGAAGTAACAAATTTCAGTGACGATACGTTCCTTTTGGCGTATGTCTGTCGTCATCGGAATGTGTTGTGGCTAGCATGTTTACAGTGCATTTACGGAGGGTTTCATACATAAAAATGAAGATGATAACATCATTAATCTTTAGTCTATCTACTTAAAATATAATCTCCCTCTATCTTTCAGTTCCGCAGTAATCGTTATTTTAAGGGATACTCTGATTACAATATCAAGCATTCGGTCAATCTCAAAGTTAGAATTGAACATCCCTCAACACGTGACAGAAAGATTAAAATTATCAGATTACTTCAAAATAAATTATCAGGTTTCATATACTAATAATTAATGAAATGGCCGCAAAATGTACAAGCAAACGTTCGCACCTGCTGTAGATTCTAAAAGAATTAGATTGAGGGAGTTGGGTTTGCAAGAAAAGAAGCACATCAGTCTATTGGTAAACGTTTAAACCGAGCGATATTCTTGAATACAACATTCTTTATCAACAATATAATATTACTAATTTTGATCCCTGTTAAAAACGGTTAATTGCGTACGATTTGAAAGTTGCGTGAGGGCGCTCTGTAATACATCCGGGTCAACCCTTCAGTCGCCCGTCAGTCAAGCAATGACAAGTTAGGTAATGTTTTCTCGCTTCGGGTTCAAATTTCATTATTTCGAGCAGCGACCAATATTCCAATATGCAGGGTGCCTGGACGAAGGCGACAAAGCCCTAAAACAGTGTATTGAGTCAGCTCGAATGCAGCATCAGAGAGGCAGAAAAAGAAATTCGACGGTTAGTTTAGAGGCAGCTCAATCAATAGTCTGGTTCCCTGACCCATTTCCCCGGTAGAGGGCGTGGGGAAATATAGGGTCAGGTACCGGCTAATGTAAACATGGACGCTATTGGTTTAAAATAAAACAAGCTGTGATTGGATGAAAGTAACACTTGTAACTTTTTCTCATCTTTCTTGGGTTTCGCATTTTCAGGCTCACTGACACCAACTTCTTGTTTGTACCACAAAGCCGTGGAGGTAGAAAGAAAGACTTTCTACCCATGATTTAGCCACTGTTAGCACACCTCTTAATACTTTTAGAATGTCGACATGATGCCTGGCATTTTTCACGAAATTCGGACACCATTCTATCCATCGAAATCAATGGTCGTTCACAGTTCCAACACAGTTTGCTTTCAATTAGCTGTGATATCGCAGCAGTACTTGTGGCGTGTATCGAACGTGCTCGGGTCATTGGGGTCACGCCACAGTCGGCGATGACCTCAATGACCCTAGCGCGTTCGATACACGCAACAAGTACTGCTGCGATATCACAGCCAGCCTTCAATCACCTCTATTTCCCCGTACTTCTGGATTAATCCTTTCAGTTTATGTTTCCCGTCTCGTGTGCCAATGTTTTTGGTTCGGATACCAGTGTTCGAACATAATTCTGATCCAGTCGAATTTTGACCGGCGTTTTCATGGTAGCAGCCATATTTGTTGTAGCATGTTCTGTCAGG
Source organism: Ptychodera flava (assembly GCF_041260155.1). Classification (NCBI taxonomy): domain Eukaryota; kingdom Metazoa; phylum Hemichordata; class Enteropneusta; family Ptychoderidae; genus Ptychodera; species Ptychodera flava. The sequence goes on from NC_091930.1 coordinate 32,416,084, forward strand.
TGACTAACCTCCGCCATCTTGAACAAAATTCTGTTCAAGATGGCTACCGGTACCTGACCCTATATTTCCCACGCCCTCTACCGGGGAAATGGGTCAGGGAACCAGACTACTCAATCGACTCCCGCTCTCGCAGACCTTTCGGCGGCAAGAAGTAGCGAGCACGCCGCGGCGCCACCTCTACTCAGCAGTGTCAAAGAAACAAAACACCCTCGTTCAGCACCAATGATATGTAGCAAACATGAAGACTCTTCGAGGAGATCAAAATTTGAGAGAACAGGCCAGAAGATCATTTGCGGAATTGGCTACCTTTCACCGACCAAGAAGCATCATCTAAAGCGCAGGGCGGTAAGACTGAAAGTCCGGTATTTTTAGCAAACCCCACGATCACGTGGTTGGAGCGACACCATGGCCTCATGGCGTAATGTGAATGGTTGACATCTTACCCGTCATTCAGTCAGCCGATTATCATAAGTTGATGTTCGGCAGGTTTCTGCAAAGGGCCATATTGATATAAGTCGTTAAAAATTCATAATTATTAATTTATTTGAAAGCACACGTTCTGAAAATGTTACCCAAAATGACGTAATTTAACATATACAGCGTGGGGGTTCCCCTTGATTGAGTTGATCTGTGACGTCACTTGAGCGAATTGAGCTTGTGTTCTTTCAAGGGATGAGATACCAGAGTTTTTAGGAACATGTGATTGTCATTACAAATTATAGGGTTTGTGATAATGTAGTGACTGTGGATGATGACGATGTTGTTGTCGTCGTCGATGGTGAGAATACCGGTGTCTGTACAGTTACCTCAGGCTTCTACGTCGTGGACAGGAATAACATGACGGTTGCCTTCTTTCACTTGCATGCCTATGCCTATGTCTGTGTCTATTTTTCGGGTTGGTTCGTTTCTGTGTACTTACGAAAAATGCTTCATTTACAACTTTGATTGAATTGGATATTTGTGTACACTAATCTTCAAGGCAAACTCATGTAAACAATTGTCTATACCTAACGCCAAAGTCTAATTGCTAAATCCTGGCGATTTTTTTTTTAATTTGTTCTATAGAGGGGAGTGTACGAACGGTATGTATTATGAGTGCAGTTTGCTTACAAGGAAGCTAACATGGAGTTTGATTGAGTAGAAACCCACTGACTTAAAATTTTCGGTATTTTGTTTCGTGTAACTAGATGACATTGGCAATGACATGACAATGAAAATATAAGAGTAAATTGATGACCAAGTGCAGAGTCACTCATAGCAGAGCGTGCGTGCGCAATATGTGGATGGTATACAATTTAACTATATTGTTACTATAATTCAGGGATTTAATGAATTAGGCAAAAGAAAGAGAGATATCATAATTTTCAGTACTATGAAATGTCTGAGTCAACTTGAAATTACAAACAGAATCGCCTAAGCTAAAACTAGTTACTTTGATCGTGATTGAATCAGCGGTTGGCTTTCTTCTGTTCTTCTTATATTGAACTTTGGGGGCGCCACATTATTCCATGTGTTATCTAAACAAATCTATCCTAAGGGTTCAAGGGACATACCAGTATCTATCTTGTGCTTCAACATTACCAAGCACTAGTATACTTGACACATGCATGCGAGATGAAAGCATGTATAGTATTATACATGATTTTTTTTATATAGGTCTTGGGATAGTTGCCTTCACACCCTTGTTCCAACAATGTCAAAAGGTGGATCCATTACATTGACTGCTTCTCCGACCGTGACCCGACTGACCTAATCCAGGTCAGTAGACTGTTAAGGCGTTATCAGAATGGCTACTAAGAGACAGATCAATTTGAACACCTCCATTCAGCCTGAAGTGTCACAGCGTATTTGCTTCCCGCCAGTTCAGAGCCTCTGACAAACACCACTAAAGCAAAAAATACAGGTCTTTTTACCGATTGAGCCTAATTATATATGATGGGTAGCGTTTTCTTTTCATAAAAAGTTTGGGAGAGATGAAATATTTAATCTCCTAGTGTGTAGAACTGCTTGAAACCATTAGAGTGATACATAAATCATTATGTAGCTGAAAAAGGAAAACTCGGTTGCAAAATCTAACACGAGGTGGAAATGAAATTAGGAAGTTTAACCTGTTGGCAAATTTACACAAGCTGGGATAAACGATTGTATGTGTGTTACGATGAACGTCGTACTAATGACTATGTCGCCCCTTAATTGCCCCAGTCTCCAATATTTGTAATTTAAATGGCGATATATCATATTCTTCTGTGGGATATTTTAAATGTGAAAACGTGACAGCGCTTACGATAACGAGTAAGTCTCACAAAACATGATAATTCGACAATAATGGCTCCCTTTGAGCTTTAGGTAAGCTAATGTTACACAGGTGAATTAAGGTGGTTGCAAAAGCTATTTGACCTTAAACCGACATTTTATAGTGTCCTCAACGCGTTGAGGACATGATCTATCTCAAATGAGGTGAACGAACTACTGCTGGAATGAGAGAGAGAGAGAGAAGAGAGAGAGAGAAGAGAGAGAGAGAGAGAGAGGAGAGAGGAGAGAGAGAGAGAGAGAGAGAGAGTGTGTGTGTGTCTCCGTGTTTGTGTTACACAGGAATAGGGAGAGGTGAAGAGAGGAGACTCGGATATTTGTTTGAATAGTTCAAAAGGGAAAGTTTCTCAGAAAGGGGAAACAAACGACACGGATAGAACTTCAATAATTGTATTTTATCTATGTTCGGCTGCTTCCGACACTTTACCCTCCTAAAGTGTTGTGTTGATACTTTTCCATCCTGTTGAATTTTCCCCAGTATCATATGTTGTATCTTTCCGTCGTTTATGCAACAACTGAATCATGATCCGACTGACCTTGTACAGGTTACAACCCTGTTACTTTGTTCGTTTCTGTGCAATGGAAGTCTTTATTCACAAGAGTAGGCAGATCAAATAAACAGAGGTGATGGTGCGACACATAGAAATAAATCTGTCATGCCAATATCAATATCGTGTTCACCTTATTAGGCCAGTGACTTCAACACTCGCACGACCTCTTCACTCTGTACACTAAAAAAACTTAGGCAAAGGAAAAGAAAAGATTTTTTTTTGTTTTACGTCTACTGAGAATTCTAAAATGTTGCAAGGTGTATTTAAAGTTAAACCCAAAATCATAACCTCAATATTAGACGGTTTACGCATACATACATATTTCTGTTATTATATTTTTCAAGAGTGTACCGTATCGGCTAATCACATGGTTCAATGGCCGTCATTTGACTGCTGAAATAAATATTTTTGGCGCTGTAAAAGTCACGGCTTGACTTTGCGTCAGAATACTGTAAGTGATGGAAGATTATGCAATCAAGAGCTAAAAAAAATTACGCAAGATGTGCGCTTGTCCGATGAAGTAGCTTCTGAATCCTCCGAGTAGGAGGACGTAAAACAAATAAATTGCATATCTGGCCTTGTCGGATTAATACCCTATGCCGCTACCTTGGAAACACAAAATTTCAAAAAGAGCAACTCAACAGTATACACGAGCTCTCCCATTCAAACAAGGTCTTTCTAAAAACGCACAAGTCAATGTGTTGCTCTGTTTAAAACATCATCTTTCGTAGTTCTGAAACGATGTTGCAAACAGTTATGCAAGGCAAAGCCGAACAACAAATTTGGTCTCTGCCAGTCGCCTCAGTGTTATAACTGCATTCAGCTCTCTTTTCTTTAAAACTCCAAAATCGATTCGTCCTCCCACTTCTGGCCTGAGATTAACAGATATATTAATTGGGATAATTGGATGATAGTAATTATAACGAAAATTTTTATGAAATCGACATTTTTACAGCTTAAATCTTACAAAATGATAGAACACTGTTAAAATTAAAATATTGTTTTCATCGAACAAAACAACAAAACCACGGCAATTATTGTATATTCCTTTAGTCGTATTCATTTCCATGAAAAGGTGGTATTTTTGTGTAAATGTCATTAAAAAATCGAGACAAAATGCATAAAATGTGTCTAATTAATGACTTTGAGTAAGAACACAAATGTCCTAATTTTTTGTCAATTCGGGACTTAATAAACACAAAACGTGGTCATGGCACTTTTGAAATGACCCTGACTAACTAAACCTTAAATCGATCGAAAAACTTCATTTTGGTTGGGGAAAAGTAACAAATCGAGATTAAAACTAGTATTTCAGTACCAAGAAAGTATAGACAAGTTCGCATATTTTCATTCAAATATAAATATTGTTCATAAGTATTGAACAAGATTGCATTAGATGCAGTTACGTAATGATTCTTACTCCTAACATGAGCACAACATTACAAATTTTGAATAAAACTGTAAAGATGGTCAGTAAACATGTAGAAATATTTAACAAATCCCTTGAATTTTTGAGAAATTGTGCCAATCCAATTATCCCAATTTAGTTCCAATTGTGTTTTCCGTGAATGGCGAATTCAACTCATAGATGTCCGGGATACTGTAGGGTGTCAAACGACGAACAAAGTACTCCATGGTGCAAAAACAATGGAGAATGTATAAAATAATGACGAAAACTGTGCCACACAATGTATATAAATGCGAATCCTCCATATGGAGAATCTATTTAACATGATGATAAATGGCGAACACGTAATCATGGCAAACGATATAGTTTATAGTTTTTTTATTAATATATGTATATAATTTATCAGAGTATTGACGATCAGAATTCAAATATTATAATTTACTCTTGACTTTCAACTAATTGTTGTGTTCCAAAGTTTGTACATGTACGATGCAGTTTGTTTTAAAGGAATATATGACGTCATCAGGGATGTGTTACCACTCGTAAATACGCCTACTGACGTCTGCGCACATACGAACACTAATCCGAACTTATGTGTAACTTTCCTTGTTTTGTTGTCTGGTCCCGATGTCGAATAAAATGTCAATGGTCAATACAAGGGCATTTAAATGTATAACTTGAAGCACCTGTCATTGACATATAGGCTCTGAACGCGTTTCCTGAATGACATAAATTAGATATTGAGCTGGGGGTTCCCCCTGGGCTAAGTTGATCTGTGATGTCACTGAACGAATTGAGCTTGTGCTTTCTCTAGTCATGAAAAGTTATGGGGCTGTTGATGTGTACATGTGTAAAATGGTGACAATGCTGTGATCGCCGAAGATGTTGAGAATACCGGTGTTTGTACGAGTAGCTCTGGATTCTTAGTCTATTTTTCGGGTTCTTTCGTTTCTTGTACACTTATATATATATATATATATATATATATATATATATATATATTAATATATATATATATATATATATATATATATATATATATATATAAGAAAAATGCGATATTTGTAACTATGTTTTGAATTCGGTATTTGCAAAAACTTATCTCTGAGGCAACCTAAAGTAAAATATTGTGTATGCCTATCCGCTGAATTCTAAATAAGTTTAGTTCTTATTCGTTTGTGTTCTGCAGAGAGGCATGTACGAAACGTACTATGCAAATTGACAAACAGACCCACGGGGAGCTTTACTGGAGGAGAGATACGCGAACTGCCAGAGCACATTTGTAGAATGGTTTCGTTAAACTACAGGGTGATGTCTTCTATGGAAAGTTTTGCATCGGTGTGTTCAATATCAGTGCAAATTAATAAGTGTAAATTTACGACCAAGCGTTGAGTGCCTCAATGACAGTGTATATATGCTCAATCTCTGGACAGAATAACCATATTGTTGCTGCAATGCGGGGATTTAATGAATTCGATAAAAGAGAGAGAATCACACAATTTTCAATACTGTCAAGATATCTTAGACAGCTTGCAATTGTGGAATTACATCAGCACCTTTCTCTTCTCTTGATATCAAACGTTGAGGGTGCTCGCATCATTGCATGTGTTTTGTCGAAAACATGGATCCCAAGGGTTTAAGGGACATGCAAGTAACTGTGTTGTGCTAAATTGTATCAAGCACTGACATGATTTGTAAAATGCAATGGTGACAACATTTAGAGATATACCATTCTTGTTCTTCTACGGTGTTAAATTAAGGTCTCGGGACATTTGACTTCAACTCCTCGTGAACACCGTCTGTAAAATGGTCGATCCCTTATATCTGCTATTCTCCGAGCATGTCATGACCCGACTGACCTTGTCCAGGTCAGCAGACTGTTAAGCCGTTATCAGTATGGCTGATGAGCTACAGAAGAATTTGAACAGCCGCATTCAGCCTGAAGTGTGTACGTATTTGCTTCCCTGCCAGTTTGGAACCGCTGATAATCGTTATGCAGTGTATTGGCAAATCTGATAACACAGTTCGTCTCCATTCGTTAGTTAGTGAGTTAGCTTTCAGGTTTTTAATTCTTATTGAAAACTTATATATTCACTGACTGCGATCGTAAACTTATCCTTTTGTTGTAAAGCATTGCGATGTGTATTTCATGACATATACGAAACAACAAAGAGTGCAAGTTAATAGTTGCCAAAATAGATTTGAATCGAAATCAAGGTATAAAAAATCATGGCATCACCTGATGTGTTAATGTAAATTCAGGGATGCAAACAATGCAGCACGTCACAGGCACTGAACGATGCAGGACAACTCTGTGACTCTGTTGTTAAAAATCTCGATAAAATAGAGAATAGCGAAGTTTGCTCGTACAGTCACGAGTAACACTGGTGCTGGCTGTTTTCAGTCACATACGCCACTACGCCCACTCCACTGTTCGTATTATTGATATCTGACTTGACACTTGACGCTATCAAGAATGATTGATTGTCTCTGTACGTTTCTATGTCGTCAAGGTTTGGGATAAATACCCAGCCATTTTCTACGCGCATACATGTTTGCGCACAATGGAGTTAATTAGCCAGTGCCCGTTTTAGAATCAACACATGGGCACCCTAAAACTTTAATGGTTTTGTAACTTTTCATTATGCATTCAATTGTTGTTCGGGCTCGTTTAATCATTCACTTGAAATTACTCTGCAGATATGTATATGTAGAATCACGTGTCCTTGTTTTTATACCGATATCTCAAAGTTAATAATTTACGTGTGCCTTTGTCACCAGCTCTTCAGCTCAAACACTTTTTGGTGTTGTGTTGGTTTCTTACTCTCAGACTTTTCTTGGTTATCTGTAACCGGAGTTACGTCATTCTCCTGGGCCTCAGCCGCTGTTCACCTTGAATTTGATTTACCCAGATCCAGTCGACATGTCAAGCTCTGACGTAAGACCGAGTACTTCAGACGGCAGAGGGGGTGTACCTGCTGAACGCTCAGACGGTAATGGCGGCCGACGAGGCAGTACAACGACAACTAAGACCAAAAGGTAGATATACAAATGCAACCATTCGTGGAGTTATCCAAATGATGAGTTAATAAACAGAGTTTATCATTCTAAACTTACGAATTGCATTATTATGAAATAATAGCGCATAAAACCTTTAAGCACCTTTAGATTTGTGAATTTTTTACAATTACGGATGTTAAAACTCAACAAGCCATGACCACTTGAAATGAAGAAACAAAGCAAAGCTTAAGTGTGCCTCAATACCTCGTCAGATTTTTTAAACTTATGACGCAAGACATCACTTGAGAGTGGCTAATTACGTTCACATGATGTGATGTGGTATAGTTGCTGCAGACTTTCTAATTGCAAAAGTACGAATGTAGCACACCGAGACCTCTAGAGAAAACAAATCCTTTTAGCTATTTTACAAGCATCCGCAAGGCCATACTAGTTGATACTTGCGCCCTCTACAGTTCGACATGATAGAAGGGCATAAAGGCGAGTTTGACCCACATTTGAATTATTTCAAAATATGTATTATATATGACGTCTGCAGAAAATCTTCATAATACCGACAGATTTATATTTTTCTCTTTCCATCAGAGATTTACTTCCCTGTAAAATTTCGTACTTCAGAATGGAGTTGTAGATTGCAGTCGCATCATTTTTTGCTGTATGCCGTCATCATATCATTTTTGTAATTTTTAGGGAAACGGGCTCTTTCATCTCAAGGTTGTCATCATATGGATACTGATAAGTTATTTTGAGTATTTTTGAAGTTCCGATAGTACATAAGCAACGGCATACGCTTACAGCAAAAGACAATATTACAAAGTTCCTAAACACTTTTTTGCATAAACCACTAAACGATGAAAACGAAGAGTCACATTATACTCAAAGCAAATAGTATCTCATACTAGTGGTGCGGCATGGCAAACCCATTGTGCATTTTGTGATAAAAGCACCAAACTTGGCTCAGATGTGTCTTAATATGTGCTGAACAAATTCAGATACCGAGCCACTGAAAATCTGCCGAAGTGTTGCCATGGCAACCATTTTATTCAAAATGGCTGCCAGACAGGTATTTCTCACCTACTAAATGTCAACTGCAGAAGTTGTGGGATAACTTTAGGTTGGATATTTTCAATAAGAAACTGTGAAAAGAGTTATTTGAAAATTATTTTAAAGTTTCTTCACCACCTGACTTGTTAAACGGGGTAAATACAGACAAAAAACACAATTCTTATTCATAAAATGCACGGTATTAGAACCTATAAAAGGATGACGCTATGTTAGCAGTCAAGATATGTTAGGCCGTGGGCTAGAGGGGTCTACTTGCACGCCCAGGATAACAAAACTGTCTTTGTAGAAGCCTTGGGATCCCTAGAATACGAAATAGAATTTTGACAGAAAAAATATAGGGATGCAATAACTGTCATAGTCGACTTTTGAACGGTACCGCAAAATAACGATTTTGCTATCCATGTGCTTTTTTCTTGTTGTACTTGCAAGTCATCTGCTAAGTTTTTTTAACATAACCGGACTTGTCGGATATCATTAGAATGGAAATTTATTTCTCTTTAAAATGACATATGTAATATGCAATATCTTCGATATATTTTTTATGAAATGAGACCAAAACTTCCCCTTATACCCCCAAAATCTGAAATTCTACCAATTTTTTACCTTGGCATAACACAAAAGGCAATGCTTTGTATGACATCTGTTTATTTGCTACAGGGACATGTTAAAATGTGAAATAAACTTTTGATAGGAAAAATATTGGGATGTATAGGTCTACCGGTCATACTTTGAAGGGTACCGCAAAATCACACCTGTCTTCTTGTAAGTCATCTGCTGAGCTTATTTTTTTACATAACCTAGCTTGTGTGCTAACATTGAAAAGGGATTTTATTCTTCTTTTAGATGACATATTTTAATATGCAATATCTTCTATAGCTTTTATAAAATATGACCAAAACTTACCCTATACCCCAAACTTTATATTGCAAATTACTGTCACTGCTTATCTCAAATTCTACCAATTTTCACCTAAACATATTACAAAGGGCAATTCTCTGTATGCAATCTGTTTTATTTACTATGAAGACATATGAAAATATGAAAGAGACTTTTAACAGAAGAAAACATTGGAAAAGGGAACTGTAAAGTCACAGTATTGCGAATCGCATCGTTTTTGTTAAACGTCAAATTCTACCATTTATTAACCTAGACATATAATACAGGGTAATGCCTTGTATGAAATCTGTTTTATTTGCTATGAGTACCTGTCAGAAATATGAAATAGATTTTGGGCAATGCCTTGTGTGAAATCTGTTTTATTTGCTACATGTCAAAATATGAAATAGACTTTTAACTGAAAAAATATTGGGACGCAACAGCTGTCGCAGTCATGTGTTGAAGGGTACCGCAAAATCACGATTTTGAGACCCACGAACATTTTTGTTAAACCTGTCTTTGTTTAAGTCATATGCCGAGCCTAACTTATACATAACCTGGTTGTGGGGTATCATTAGTAAAGCGATTTGTTTTTCTTGAAGGTGACCTTTTGTAATATACAAATATCCTTTACAGTTTTCATGAAATAGGACCAAGACTTACCTAATACCCCAAAAGAATACATTGCAAATTACGGCTTATCTTACGTTCTCCAATTTGGTTTTGCTCCATACAATACAGAAGGCAATATAATGGTTATATGAAATCCGTTTCGTTTGTAACAGACGTATGTCAAACATAAAGTAAACTTAATATGATTTAGTCGCCACCGGGATCATATTTCTAGGGGTTCACAGATACGGCAAATTTCTGAAACATATAATTTTTTATCAAACACGTCTTTATAAAAGAAGTAAGCAAAAATCATAGTTACGGATGATCTCAAAATATTATCAGCATCGTGCATTAAATTATTTGTTTCAAGTGTGTTTTGTAAGATTTGACCTGAAAAGTTCTTACGTGGAACTCTAATTTAATATTTTTGGCAGAGCAATTTTTGAAAACCAATTATGGTATCTGTTCTACTCGCTGTAATGGATATGAAAAAAGAAAGGCATTATACTGAATTATACAACTAACTGAATGACAAGCAAGGTGCGGAATTGAGCCTTTAAAGGTTTTGTTTTCTAAACTGTATCAATGAGCACAGCTAATTCAACAGTTTAGCTGATCCAATAATCGTTTCTAAACATTATACATTACATCAAAATTACCTGTGCGTTCCTGAAGAAAACTTGTATAGATATATCAGAAAGCTGGACTTTCTTCATGAACAAAATATCATGAAACTATTATGATATACCCGATATTTAGCTGCTCTAGTTATCGTTTCTAAACTTCATAAATTAGCATAAGTGTCTAAAGATGTCATATAGCTTGGCTTTCTTCATTAACAAAATAGGGATATGTCCAATATTTAGCTTCTCTAATGATAATTTCTAAACTTCATAAATAAGCAGAAATTTAGCTAGCCATTCTTAAGTACTTTATGGCATTCTTCAGTAAATATTTTCAGGATATATCCGATATTGAACCGATCTAATTATCGTTTCTAATCTTTACGAATTAAATCAAAGGATGTTCTATAGTTTAAAAGCATGTATCTAATACTTGATCGCTACACTCAGTATACTTTATAAGTAGTTAGATTTAGCTGGGCTGAAATGTTCAAAAGTTCAAAATTTGGTAATAGCTTTTCTGTAATTGTGTGTTACTGAATATGCAAATGATTTCGTGAACTGCGTAAAATCTCTAAGGTTTATGTTTCAATTTGGACTGGAGTGTCACTGTTTGTATAGGAAGGTTCCCATTTGATCAGATAATTGGCCAGCCAACACTACCTTGCTCTCTAGGTCTTGGGTGTATGTGTCAAGTGGATAACAAGAAAATGATTGGCAAATATTTAGGATTGTCGTTTAAACTTGTTGTCTTAGCCTATGTAAACACCATGGAAAGGAATAAAATACTCGCCAGCTGACTAGCCATGCAAAAGCAAGCAGAGATCCGGGGAGTGCCAAGCACGGACATGACGGACAAAAGTGCAGGATTGTGTTTTAGTTTTGCTTTCCTACCTTTCATGTTTGTTAAAACAAAAGAAAGTGGAGTAATACAATTTAATTTACGGTGCTACGTTTTTGCATTTCAACAACAAATTATGTACGACCGAGAAATTAATACCAAAATATACCATGTTCAAAATATTATTAGTATGAATCCATATATATATTTATGCAATAGACCATTGACATTGAATAACTCTAAAACCAATATCTAAATCATGAAATAGATATCAAATTACAACAAGATCAGTTTCATGTGAAATGAAACTATGAAAAGTAATGTATAAAATATAGTACATAGAGCCGAAAAATAATATACAAACATGATCGTGTTCTCCATGTGGTCAAATTTTAAACGGCCGCACTTATGTACTAATTGTAGTTACATGATAAATCTCTAACATTGACAATTATGGGGATATATAAGAGATTTCCGCCCAAAATGTTATTGTTTTTGACAGTTAAAACTAGAAGGTTTGTTATACAGTAAATGCCATTGTGCTTTTTGGTATGTAGGCCTACGCGTGAATGTAGATGATCAAGAGTGAGAGATTTGGTTAAATTCCCCACAATTTTCCATGTCAGGCCTTGTGATTTAACACCCTGCAAAACTTGTCAATGGCTGACTTATAAAAATTAGAAAAGATATCAGTCAATGTCAAAATATTGCACATATTCAACATTTCTACTCAAGAACACTCCATCCATTGGAAGAACATGGAACATGCTGTTTTTACACTCGGACGCATCATACCCTCCCCACCACAGCCATGGGCCGATTTAGGCCAATTTGCAAAACCTGGTGAGTGTCGCACGTACCAGCTACAACTCTAAAAATGCTTTAAACTGGTGCATCAACGATTACAAATAAGAATAGAATAAAAAAATGTCTGAACAGTAAGTTCTGATAGTCTAACTACACAGAACAGCTGACAGCTGATCACCGTATAAAACATTCAATTTGACAATTTTGAATCTTCCACTTTTGCCTTGTTGCAACCATATTGTCAATAATTTTATTAAGAGAACCCGTTTTTCTGGTAAAATGAAATTATAAAACAATAAAAAATGCAAATAGTAATCTTAATATGCATTTATGATGGTAATACATCGACTATTCACCACAGAATCATCCATAAGAGCAGCAACTAAGGGATTTTACAGTAATTGATGGTCGTCATATTTAAAAATGGCCGCCATACCAGAACGAGGCTCTACCTGTGAGGAATGGTATCCAAATTGATTTTAAAACAAAAAAAATGCAAATGGTAATCTTAAAAGGCATTTATAATACGTCCTTTATTCACCACGAATCATCTGTAGAGCAGCAACTATTGGATTTTATAGTGACTGGTGGTCGCCATATTTAAAAATGGCCGCCAGACCAGAACGAGGCTCAACCTGTGGTGGCTCGGTATCCAAATTGATTTATATTATGATAATCTACATTCGTACCAAATTTCATGCTTTTATCACAAAATGCACAATTGTTATGAAAATTTTGGTTATGCCGCACCACTAATAGTGATAATAAAAAAGATTTTGAAAGTTTAAATTTATCTTGTCTCTTAGGAATATGGCAAAGAAGGCGGTAATCGTGTGTGACCGATGGGGACCGTCAATTCATGGAGGAATCAC